>NW_008796193.1:2038734-2066333 GCF_000699145.1 Aptenodytes forsteri | reverse complement strand
GGGCCCCCCCCCCCCCCCCAGCCGCTCCTAACCTGCCAGAATGGCCAGAATGGGTGAAGAAGGCAACCTGAGCCAATTCATCTATTTATTTACAGTTTTCAAAGCAGCCTCTTGCAGTATTCATTACAGGTCACCCGCAGGAGGATCGCTGCGCATGGCCAGTGGCACTTAGACAGTTTTTGTTTAGTCCTTATTCAGATGAAACCTCAGTTCAACCTCATGGGAGGTTTCCTGAATTAGCACTTTGCGTTTTCAATGTTACTATTTTTTATCTCCACAGAAATTGCTCTCCTGAAACTCTTTACAAATTCCAGTTAACAATAACTTCTCATTTGTCATTGGTATGCTGTTGTAGTTTGAGAGTGGCACTTAGACAGTTTTTGTTTAGTCCTTATTCAGATGAAACAGTTGTTCAACCTCATGGGAGGTTTCCTGAATTACTTTGCGTTTTTTTCAATGTTACTATTTTTTATCTCCACAGAAATTGCTCTCCTGAAACTCTTTACAAATTCCAGTTAACAATAACTTCTCATTTGTCATTGGTATGCTGTTGTAGTTTGAGAGGTACATAAAAATATCTACTACTCTTAAATAATACTTCCATTTAAAATTCCTCCTGGAATTGTGCCAAAGAATATACAGAAGAGGAGAACTAATTTGAAACCCAGATTACCACTGAATATCCTGACTGTAATGAAGGGGTATTAGCTTTTACATAGTTTAAAAGCAAAAATACTTACATTTGCTGGAAAAAGCAGCCAGGAATAGTTTTCTGCATCACTGTATTCTGTGTATGGTCTGCAGCAGAGCTAATATGTGTTGTTTCCCCTGGATTGCTTCCTGGTTTTTATACATAGTGTTGCATATTCCGTACCACGTCAGAGCACGGGGCTATGCTGACAGAATTTGTTTTGTTAGGCAACATCCCTGGAGCTGGTTTCACAAGAATTACTTGCTTGAATCATGGTAGCTATTAACTTTCAGCCGCCTGGAAAAATTAATGCCCTGTGTGGAAGAGGAGTCCCAGACACTTCCTCAAATACATGCTTTGAGATGGAGCAGATTACAGGGTGTAATCCTGAACTCGTCTGGGTATTGCATGAGGTAACACAGATTATCCATGAGTAAAAAAATTATTCTTAGCAAAGAAAAGATGTCCTCTGGCACGAAAAGCAGCAGTATATCTAGCTGGACTGGGCTATCCCCGATGAGTGTTTGTGTTGGTGTTGCCTGGGATACCCAGGTTTGATGCTGATTACGTTTGCACTAACCCTCCTCTATTGTTCTCCAGGCATGACATTGGTTAAGCCAAGTTCATCCGTGTTTCAGGGCAGGGGAGTCTCTTCACAAGGTCTCGGTGCGGTGGGAGAGAGGAGAAACATCCCACAGACATCATGGAGAATAGCAAACCGGTACGTTCACAGCCACATGAACACAGACCACAGCTCCCAACCTTATCGCGGATGCTGATCTCACACCTAGAGTCAGTACATGAAAGCAGGGAATTAAAGGCAGTGACGCTGCATCGGTTTCTGATCAGCGGGGAGGGTTTGCTGCCAGCCCAACACCAGCTCTGCCGGCAGCACGCCATTCCCCTCACTGCTTCTCTAGGTGACGGAAAGCTGTAGAAAGAGAAAGCAGCTGAAAATCCAGGTGCTGCAAAGCACTGTCGTTACAGCCGCAACCTGAGAATCATGCAGGGAAGGCAGCCCTGTGCTCTCCTGCCTGCTCAGAGGACAGTGGCAGTCCTGGGTTTGCACTGGGGTACTGGTGAGAGGACGTCTGCCAAAGCCAGAGAAAGTCCCTGAAAAAAGAGATTTGACTGGTTGGTGATTAATATAATTTGTGCTTTGATTTATGTGTATAAATATTTATTTTTCTATTTGATTTTAATAAGAATGAGTTAGCTTTTGCCTGAGGCTCTCCATAGCAGTTTTGGTTTTTACAACTACTGTTTCTATTATTGTATTTCCTTATTTTGCTTGCATGCTGAGATGATAAAACAGAACCGTCAGCTGCAACAGCATAAATTGTGTGAACAATCTACACACTTTCTCACCAGCTGGAAATTTTGTAATAACCCACAGAAAAGATAAGGCAGACCCTCTGTTTCTCTAGGGCACCACCCATTTCATCAGAGTGCTTCCCCCGTGGCACCGACCCTGGGAAAACAATAATAAAATCACAGGGAAGGTGGGAGGGGTGAGACTGGGTGCTCCCGACCCAAGCCATGCCCCACTTCGCCTCGCAGGGCTGGCAGGTGTCTGCAGAGCCAGCGCGGAGACACGGGCCCGCCCATGGGAAAGGCGGCTGTGGTGAAATCTTTGATCAGTTCCCCTCAGTTAATCTTTACCTGCATTAGTAATCGCTCCCGATAACTGATGGCTTTCAGATGAACCCACCGGTATCTCCCTTAACACAAGCAGAACGAACACAGCATCCCCAATTGATTTCTGCAGTGGCGTGAGATGGTTTCCAGTATTTTTCCATAACCTGTTTATGTTCCACGACACCTTTGTTTGAAGGCTTTGGCCAGCTCCGTACATCGATTAGCAGTGCTCTTTACAGCTGAGGACTTTTAATTTTTCTTCCTCAGCAACTGAGATACAATTGAATTTAATTAGAATTCAGCAACAGGTAAGAAAATTTCAATTGTCTTCTGTCCAAAGTACTACACTTTACTTTTGACCCCAGAAGGTTTCCAGCACTTTTCCCTTGCCATCTCATCGGTGTCCCCTCTCCACTTCTTTCTAGTGCAATTTTGTACACCCCGAAACACTGCCGAGGGGCACCGTGAAAACTGCCCATTGCTCCTACAGCCACTCTCTCTTGCTGATACTGAAAACAGTCCTATTCCTATTTCTTTTCCTTTATACTGTGCCAGGAAGAACTTTGTGGAGGGAATCCAGATAAATTACATTATCTGAATATCTTGCAATTTTGGGAGGGTTTTTTAACATGCTTGAAGATTTTGAGGAAATTGTAGGAAGGCAGTTTTCTTTGCAAATAATTCTGCAGCTTGGTCCTACAAAACAAGTCCTAGTGCTTATTCTTTGGTGGTTAACAATTTATCTGGTTCTAAAATCGTGCCAGCTGCTGCGATTCCCTGGGCCAGCCTGATTTACAGCTATGGTATGTACAGCCTGTGATGCTCTTCTCATTTTTTACCTTAGGGTTTTTTTTCTCTTAAGTTGCTTGAGAAACCAGAACAATTGCTGTCTGCTCTTCAGCCAAGATTTCCTGGGTTTCCCCTCATTAAATGGATGGAGGGTCTCCTCTCTGGGCATCTGACTTTATATCATTTCCCATCTTTATTATCCTCAGAGAATACGCATTTCTCCAGCACCTTTTGTGATTCCTCACTGAAGTTCCCCACAATTCCTTACCATTGCCTTCTCTCCCTAGCCTTGCAGAGCTCAAGAAACTCATTTTAAAATTACAAACCAGCCAAATGACTGTCTCTTTTGACTAGAAAAGGGAGAAGGAGAAGCCAGGCAGGTATTTGCAAGTACAAGGAAGGGTTGGGTGACAAAGGGAAGAGTCTCGAGGACAGAAGTGACACATAGCAGCTCCTACAGGCACCGAGCCACAGCCAGTACGGCCGGACCTTCACAGGCAGCAAACCAGCAGGAGGGCTTCCCAAAAGCTGCTGAGCTGACCTGCTTTGTGCCCTTTCTGATGGAAAAACAGCAGAGCCTGCATGCTGGAGAAGCAGGAACTGGAGAGTTTCAGCCCTATTCCTGCTGGTTCAGGGCTTTGAGCAGCAGAAAGATTAGCGTACTCTCCAAGGGAGGGATGGACTTTCCAACACGTCCTCAAACCCAATGCAGCTGCCTCTTGCACATAACCGACATCCTCAGGCAGGACGCAAGGCGAGGCGATCACCCCTTTGCTGGCAGAGGACAGTGATTATCTCCCCTGGCCACGCGCAGACAAGAATCTTCCAAGATGTTCATTACAGAGGGGAAGTTTTATGTTGGCCCCTTGGTAAAACATGAAGGGGCAGGTATGGAGATGTGTGACCTGGGTGTATTCTGCAGCTCTCTCAAGAACACAAGTTTCCACTTTCCGCCTTTCCGAACAGCTCATTATCAAAGAAAATAATCAGCTCACTTGTTTTATTGCCTTTATTCTCTAGTTTCACTATAGAAAAGGAAATTCACTTTAATGAGGGCAAATGCTGGGATAAAGCATTAATGTAATGTTTATCCCTTGTGGACAGTAAGTCCAGGGGCTTCCTGCAAGTGGCTTCCAGGATTTCATCAGCCCCTTTTGCATAGCTGACAGAAAAGATTTCCTTACAGGGAAACAGTGAAAATATTGATGGTATAATCCTTTTTGTCTAAGGTATTGAATGTATCAAGGTTACAGATAAAATGCATAAAGAAATGGTGGTGATTTATAAAACTGGGGGGAAGAACTAGCTACAAAAATGTTAATGCAAATCTCACGTGGTTTTGGCTTCCTCCTTCACTGACTAACTCACATTTCCAATCTGGAAATACTAGCAGTAACAGCACTTTGGGAAATGCCCCTCATCCAGGCAAAAGGAGCTGAGAAGGAAATTCCCCATAGCTGCCCATAGCTGAAGTTTTGGGAATCTCCTGAATGAGTTTCCAAGTTCTCGGCTGACAGCTCTTCTAAATGAATAATGCAGGAAACCCTGAAACCTCCCCACCGCCCAAGTTAACGACTTTTGGGCTCTAGCCCTGCAGAGCTACAGCCCCGCCGGCACAAGTCCCTCCTCTGCAGCTTCTCATTTGCTTCTCTCTGTGCTGTGCAATGAACGAGCCTTTGTGCCTTTTTATTTTTGTTCGTAACGTGGTTTTACATGCAGTCTATCATTCTTGTTCGGGGCTCACAGCAGCCACAGTTCCCACAGTAGCTACCACGGTCAATTCAGTCTGTTTGCAATTAAGGGTCCGGGGAAGTGCTTTCCTTTGTCACAGCATTCCTGCGCTGGCATCGCTTGGCTCATCTCCAAGGATGAGGACAATGGGAATTTCCCCAGCACTCACAGACTTCCTTGGCTCTGGCACCACAGCTTTCTGCTGAACTCCTCCACTTTCCACATCCAACCCATGCTCGCCGTGCCCCTCACCGGACTGCCTCCATCACGGTCAGTCCTCGTGGACCACACAGCATGAAACTACATGCATACAGTGTTTTCTTCTCGGTGCCAAAAATTAAATGTGATTTTTGCTCTGCCTTTGGAGGAGCACTATAGGCAATTTTGATATCTCCTCCAAAGATGGTGCCGCTGTGTATCCCCACACTAAACTCTGCCCTCTTCCGTTATTCTATTTCCAAGGCATAATATTGTTACTTAGCTAACTGAATCATAAAATTAAGTATATTCGAGTTTAAATGATCTTACTACATCCCATCAATGCAGAAGGTCTGTTTTCACTGCAATTATTTGTCCAGTACTTTGTCTTGATTAGATTTTAATGTCTCCATCTAATGACCTTTCCTCCCCTTCCTCGACGCACAGTCTAGCAGCTCTTCCTACTGTAAATGGCATGTTTGCTTGTTAAGTGTTCCCTTGTTACTTGCCTCCATTTATCTAAATTATCATTTATTCATATCCTGTGTTCTCTCTCTATTTTTTACTTTCTTGGTGTTTCTTTGTACCTAACACATATGTAAAAATGTATAGCCCTGCTCACAGAGTCTAATATTGTATTCATAAATAGGGCCAATTGTTTTGACTTTTTTAGCTCGAACAAGATGCATAGGACAATCAGTAAGAATATATGGTGAATTTTTACTAGCTTTTCCAGGAAAGCAACAGCCAAAACCATAATCATCAGCAAGAAGTTATCCCGTATGCTCTGCGTGGATAAGGGAGTCTGTTTTTCAACCTCAGGCCAAGATACAGATACACAAATTTTTACTTTTCTCGCATTTCCTGCATCTAATAAATCATCTGACCAAAAGTCTTTCGAGACTTTTGTTTTCCTTCCAGTTCCTCACACCTGAGAACAAACAAATACACTGTGTGAAGCACGTAAGAAGGCAGAAACCCACATCCCCCAGCTTGCCACAAAAGAGAAGAGTGAGCTCATTTCTGTGGTCTTTCGATAGGAATGTGCTGCCAGATTTGGAGCTGCATCCTACATGCAGCCTACGTTTATTGTTATTCCTAACAGCAAGCCAAAGCACGAGAGCAGCACTGAGGTGCCTCTTGGAAACATGAATGGCTCCAAAAGTTTCTCTGCATCCAGCCCTCCCAAGCAATGGGAAAATGGGAGTGAGCCGTGTCACTGGGAGTGACTGGTTCGCTTACTCCCTTGCTTCACGTTAGAAATTTTTGGTTGTTTTATTAACATTCATGTAATAATGTTGCCAGGAATATGAACTTTGCTCCGCAGTAGACGAAACTGCAGCAAAGTATGATTCATGTCCCACACCGCCACTGCTCAGTGCTTAGGAGAGGTCTTTACCTCTGTAGTTCGAGTCATGCTGGAAACTTCCCAGGAACACACTGCTGTTCTCATGTCTGTGTGTGACGCACCCCGATTTCGTGTTCCCCCAGGCACCTGCCCACACTGCTCTGCTCCCCCCAGCCTGCCCGTTTCGCTGTTTGCCTTCTGCCGCTCTTAGTCGTAGCCTTGGTATGGTCAGACATAACGAGGCAGCTACATAGGTTTGGTCTCCTTGAAGTTATTTGTTGTATCCGATGGCGACAGCAAATTTATTTTTTGGCCCTATTTTTTTTAAATTTTGGCAGCCTGAGCATCTCCAGTCATTGATGCTGGTGGGTGCTGCTCGGTGGCCAGCCAGGCACTGAGTCCCGGCAGGGCAGGGGAGGAGCAGGTACCAGCAACGTGCATCCCATCATCCGCCCTTGCACGGGCGGCAAACGGATGTGTAGATATTCAGCCGTCTCTCAGGACTGGCAAGCCTTGCAACAGGCTTGGATGGTATCTCTTCCGTATGGGTGCAGTCCATCGCGGCACCAGCAGCATGGACTGGATATCTGCTGGCACTGGTGAGCACCCACCAGGCAGTAAATTCAGGGAGCTGACAGGGACACAGTCATGCAGACGTGCGGTTGCCACTGCCATTCTGGAGTGGGTTCAACACAGATTTCCCAGAATAATGTTCTTCACCGTCCTTGAGACCCTGGAGGTTACACATCTGTTGCTCCCCTGGACTTTGGGAATCATTTCCTCCATAAACGTTTGTGATGCTTACCCCGAATACGAGTCTAATTTCTATTCTCCCCTGAGGGAAAATAGAGGAAGGATCAAGGGAAATGTTTTCCAGTGACTGGGGCTACATTAGAAGAAAATATTTGCAAATGTGTTTTTCGACTTGGTATTAGTAGTTTTCCAAGGCTATCTTGGTCTGAGGTTGAGATTTTCTTTTGGTTTTTTGGGGGAAGGGGGCTCCTGATGTCTGGGGGTTGGTTTGCTTTGTTTATTTTTTTTAAGAAAACAGTTTTGTTCATGTTTGGAAACTGGAATAGCAAATTATCATTGAGTAAAGAATGAAGAACCCCTGGAACTGAAAATTCAGTCGTGAACTGAAAACAGCACTTGAGGTCTGGACATGTTGTAAATGGTTCAGTTTAGTAGAATGAGATTCCTGTTTCCTAACAGCACCAGGAAATAGAAGATTTGCTCAGGTCTTGTTGGGTTTTAATTTGGGATGGGTGACACATAGCGCCAGTGCCGTTTCCAGAATTACGTACCAGCCCAGACCGGGTCTTGTAGGTCACGTACAAGCAGAAGTAATGTTGTCCCATGTCTCATCAAATGCATATTTACCTGGAGTAAGGGTATTCTCCAACTTTTACACCTTTGTGGCAAATGAAAGCAGAGCAAAAGCTCATTGCAGTGGTGGGAGGTAAATGCAGAGTCATCAGAAAAGCCTAAAGGAGTATTTGGGATTGTAAGAGTTTAGTGAAGGCATGGCTGGAGCGTGGCAGGATTCGAGCAGATGAAGCCTGTACTAAGCAGCGGTCTCTGGTAGCTCACTCAGCAGCTGAGCTGGAAATCCCGACCCACCAGCAGCAACGGAGCTAATGCCATGATTTGCCTCCGTCCAGATCATTGTACATGCAGTCATCGCATAAAGCAACGCTTCAACCCTGAGGGGAGCTGGAAAAAGTCCAAGATGAATTACTGGTATTGCCTTCACTATTTGCCAGAAAGCTGCTTTCTCTGTATTGAAGATTAACATTGTTAATCTTCAGCTGGCATGGGGGAAAGTTAGTTGACAGAAAGAAAAATTTATTATTTCTTCAACAAAAGATCTTAGGAGCTATTTAGAGTGTTATTGTTGCCTAAAAGAATGAAAGGAAGAAACACATTTTGCACTACTCTGTGCAATTTCCTTATTAGTAGATGTATTTTGTTTGGACAGATGACAGGCATTAGTAAATTTTTTTCTAGTGGTACCACATGGATGGACAAAAATAACTTCCAAAGAAAAACAGTTAATTAAGAGAGCAACCTAATTGCACCATTGTCAAACTTCAGGCACTCTGAGCAACCTCACTGGCAACCCTAGAAAATCATTTTGGAAACATGGCTGGCCTAAGGGAGTTCTTTAGGCCTATTTAATGCTTAGATTTTTTAAACATTGAAAAACTGACCATTGTCCCTTATTGCCAAGATTTCTTTGTGTTCCTGTTTAACATTTTTGACGGTCAATAATGTAACCTGCACGGGCAGGTTGAACCCGGCAGCACGCAGCCACCTGCGAGCAGTCACCGAGTGGCACGTGGAGGGAGTAAATCCTGCAGCTAGCTGGGGAAAAATGACTGTACAGGCAGCCCCGTGGATGGAGGGGCTGGCAGGGACTGCCTCGTGCCAAGTTCTCACTGCACTTTCCTCTCAAAGGGAGACTGAATATGTTGGTTTTTCACATTGAACACAGCCCCCAAAGGTAGCACAGCAGGTCCTCGTGAGCAATCACAGGTTTATATAGTTCCCTTGGTCAAGAAAAGGCAGGTGGGGCTGGCCTTGCAGGGCAGGAGGGGGAGGGATTGTTGGCAATTGTACAGCTGAGGTTGAGAAAGTCGACTTGGAAGAGGGGGAAAGTGGGTTTGACCAGATCAGCTGGGATTCAGGAAAGGGGAAGGATAGAGTTGTTCACATCTCAATCAGTCCCGGCCAAAATACGCTACTCCCAAGCTACGCAGAGCCTTCAGCACACCCTCAGCTCTGGTCTCCATGGAAAACGCCCTTACCTGTGTCCTTTCTTTGGTGGACCTGCATGCCTTCACTCCACAGCTTCGTTAGTGCCTGGCTCTGATGGAGGAGGATCTCTACAGCCCGCTGATCGCCCAGGCAGGATTTCAGCACAAGTGACTCCCCTTTCCTGGCACTTGTTCCTGAAGTGACTTGATCCATCTAATCTCACCTATTTAGTGCTTACTGTTACAGCACTAATGTGGCTGCAGGCCTGCTCTCTTGCCGCTGCGGTGAAAATCATTCCTTTTCCTGTAAGCGCAGGCTCATGTGAAGAAGCAAGCAAGGAATTAGAGGTGAGAGTATTAGCACTTTTCTATTTCCTCAAGCCTTTGCCTTTTCATGTTTGCATTATCACCTCTTGCTTCACTTTTCTCTGCTGCAGCTTGTATGCAGCGTTGCAGGTTCTTGCATGACCTGTTACTGTTCTTTTGCTTCTCATCTGTAATAGCGATGCTGTAACTGAGAAGAAGCTTGGAGGCAGCATAAACACTTATTAAACAAAAATGGCACTTTGTTCATTCTTATCCTCTTTTTCAGTTGTCGGATCTCTCGTGCTCCTTTTTTGCACGTGGCTATTGCACTAGTTCGGTTTTTCAGAAGTTCATAACAGACATGGATAAAATTGCAGTTAAAATAGGGCTGGCTTCAGTACTGTAAAAGTCCTTTGGCAAGCTTCAACCCCAAGCTGTGTCCTGCCAAGCAGCTCCCCTGGTCTTACACTTGGTGCTTTGCCCACTGAACCGTCCTATTCTGTAGAACTATCAAGAAGATAAATATAAAATGTTTATTTTTGGTTGACAAGGAATTATTCTTAAACCACATCCTTTCTGGAAGGCCTGTTTCAGCCTGGTACCATGGCCCAGCCGGGCAGAACGGTTACAGATAGGCTCATCTATTGGGGCCTCGACCAGCCCCACCAGCAGCAGACGCTGCTGGGTTTGCAAAGGTTGGGAATGAGCAAGGGCCAGAACAGCCCAGTCTGTCTCCTGAGGTTCCTCTTTATTTTTGCCATGAAAGGTTACAGGAGAGACTTGATTGTTCTCATGAAAATCCTCAATTCACTGCAAATACCATGTAGGTTTTTTATGGCAAAGACAGAGCTTTGGGCAAATTGCTTGAGACAAGTAGACCAGAGAGAGCATTGGTGCTGGTGGGAGTGGGAGAGAGCTTCGTATAAGCTGGGACAGCTGTAGCTTTTGTGATCCAGGGCAATAGAGAGGACAATGTTGTTCACCGCTCAAAGAAATTCTGGTCTTAAGATCAGAGAAAGCTGGTATCAGAATTTTCAGGGCTTGTCGCTTGGCAGATCACAAGTCTGTTGAAGCTGATAAGATAAAAGATCTGGAGAGAGTCTGGGGGTAGGAGGAGTAACATATCTGTTAAATGGGGGAATTACCACAAGTTTGTTGGGTTTTTTTAGGGCGACACCAGTGGTTTTCAGAAGAAAATGACTTTCACTGCCAGCTGAAACTGCAGATGGTGTGTTACCTGCCTCCCCACAAACCCACCCCAGTGTGCATAGGTGACGGTGCTAATGCCAGTCGTTACCACCATGACCTGCACAGAGAAGGCTAAAGGATTCCCAGCTTTCTGTAGTTTTATTGGGATTTGCTTTTTCCTCTCTTTTGAGGAGAGCACTGGGATGTGTAAAATGGGACCTAGGACCCATCTGTTATTACTGGCAGTAGCCTATGTGGTTGTAGAGATGCAGAAGTACTGAGAGCTGGTCCTTGGCAGGGAGATGCGTCAGATACTCGTGCTGATTTCTGCACTCACACAGCCCTAAGCATTTGCTAGAACAGCTACTCCTTCCAAAATCTCTGTCTGTAAAACAACAATAAAGGCTAAATAATGATGATCCTGTTCTATGGAGTCCTGCTGCACCTTAGAAAAAAGCATTGTGGGAAAAATTAGAAGGAAAACACAACATAGAAAGAATAATGCATACGAGTACAACTAAATAAATAATGGAGCAAGCCGAGACTTCAGCTGAACTAATGGCTCATGGTTCCTGCAGTGAAAGTCTGAGGGTCTGGAAAACATCAGTTTGGTGCTTTTTAATTCTGTTCTAATAAGGAACTTTAAAGGCAGGAATGAGAAGCTGAAATCTGATTTTTTGAAGGCAATGGAAGAACTTGAATGTGGGTAGATTAATCAGAAGACAATGCCAAAATCAGTTGTTGGGTTTAGCACTGGGTGGGCACAAAATGCTCCACTTTCTGCAGAACTCATCGTCTCTAACTGGGTTGCTCTGCTTGGGTCTGCTGCCCTTCACAGAGGACAGGCAGGTACAAAGTTCACGGTATACAGTAACCCTGCCTGACTTGCATGAGTGTAGAACATTATGGCGCTGTCGTGGTTTAAGCTCAGTTGGCAACTGAGCACCACCCAGCCGCTCGCTCACTCCCCCCCACCCGGTGGGATGGGGGAGAGAATTGGAAGAGCACAAGTGAGAAAAACTCGTGGGTTGAGATAAAAACAGTTTAATAATTGAAATAAATTGATAATAATAATATGATAATAATAATAATACACAAAGCAAGTGATGCACAGTACAATTGCTCACCACCCGCCGACCGATGCCCAGCCAGTCCCCGAGCAGCGGCCCCCCCGGCCAGCTTTCCCCAGTTGATGTACTGAGCATGACGTCCCATGGTATGGAGTGTCCCTTTGGCCAGTTTGGCTGTGCCCCCTCCCAGCTTCTTGTGCACCTCCAGCCTTCTCCGTCGGTAGAGCATGGGAAGCTGAAAAGTCCTTGGCTAGTGTAAGCATTACCTAGCAGCAACTAAAACATCGGTGCGTTATCAACTTTGTTCTCATCCTAAATCCAAAACACTGTACCAGCTACTAGAAAGAAAATTAACTCTATCCCTGCCGAAACCAGGACAGGCACACATCAGGAAAGGCCCTGGAAGAACAGCTACGAAGGCTGCCAGGCAGAGAGCAGCCATCCAGATTAAGCACGAGTATCTGAACAAGCAGCCTTTAACATCAATTGCTCGTCAGTCTCAGCCTGTAAGTTAAACAGAAGCATAGCTCACTTATCTCAGAAGTACTCAGATGGCCAAAAAAGGCAAATTTTCATGATGTAGGAGTTTCATGATCTTCAGGGAGCAAGCATCAGCCATAAATCTCACAGATATATGCAGAAAGTTTGCACAGAAGTCTGAATTCTCCTGAGAAGAGGTTGGCATTGGCTATGGGTTTTGTGTCAGTCCAATGTCAGAAGTCACTCCTGATCCTGAGCTTGCAAAGCCAACGTGGTTTTGATGCACAAACAGCCACAGAGCAAACAGATAAACTGTTGGTGTGCTACATCTATGTATGCTCCGGGTGTTGCAAATTTGAAACAAAACCTCATAAAAACGACTTCAGGGAGCTCATAGAAAGTTGGGGAAAGATCTGTCTCCACTAGTGGTACCTCTGGGCACTGACTGCCCAGTGACCTGCGTCCCCTTAACTTGCAAGATGATGGATCAGAAGCAGCACAGAGGGGTTTAAGTCGTTGCTTGGTCAATGGGTAATGAACTCCAGTCTTTACTGGGCTGTGACTACAGTACTCCTTCAGCTCTCTGCTTCTCGGCACTTGGAAATTTACTGGAAGAGACAAAAAAGGCATTAATTCCAAAATGAGCACATCTCAGTTTTGCAAAAGCTCCACTGATATCTGCTGGACAGGATATGTTATTTGTCCTCCTTAATAGAAGAACTTTTCCAGCAGCATGTTTGTATTTTGAGCAATCTTCCGACAGATGGAAACAGATGTGTTGTCTTTGGATTTTAAATGCTGTTGCCAAAACTCGGAGTCAATATGATTATACAGCTATGATTTTAATTGCTGCTGTATCAAATTTGATCAACACTAATGAATCATGTTATGGCATGTTCATGGCTGGTGCCCTCGGTCTGAGCCCAATGGCATGGCTTTCCCTAGAAGTGGCTGACCAAGGACTACAGCCTGGGCTGTGGGTTGTTCCCAGCCTCTGCCACCACACACAATACCACTGCATTTTATTGTCAGTGATCACAAAGGAGATGATCTTGTGTGTGATTTTTTTTTTTTTTTAGATTTTTTTTTTTGTGTTTTTTTTTTTTTTTTTTTTAATTTTTTTTTAGGAAAAAAGCTTTCACGCTAGCTTCCTTACCCTCCCCTTTCCTTTCCCAACCCCAATGACAGGATGATCTGCACGTAACCCATCTCCTCTTGTGATCTGCAATCCATCTTCTCCTGAAGAGCTGCTGACAGCTGAGCAAGTTTGCATGACCCAACACTTCCTGGGAAACAGAGACCGTTCCCATCAGCAAGTGACTGGGGCAACCACAACTAGAGATGCTTCTGCTACACATTCTCCCCAAACATCATTAAGCGCATGTGCCTCTGTCCTGGTTTCGGCTGGGATAGAGTTAATTTTCTTCCTAGTTGGTACAGTGGTGCTGTGCACAAGGAGCTGGGAGGGGGCACAGCCAGGACAGCTGACCCAAACTGGCCAAAGGGACATTCCATACCATGGGACGTCATGCTCAGCACAGAAACTGGGGGGAGTTGGCTGAGGGGGGCGACCACTGCTCGGGAACTGACTGGGCATCGGTCGGTGGGTGATGAGCAATTGCATTGTGCATCACTTATTTTGTATATTCTTTTATCATCATTATTATTATTATTATTATTTTCCCTTCTTTTTCTGTCCTATTAAACTGTCTTCATCTCAACCCATGAATTTTTTTTTTTCTTCCTCCCCGATTCTCTCCCCCATCCCACTGCGGGGGGGAGTGAGCGAACGGCTGGGTGGTGTTTAGCTGCCTGCCGGGTTAAACCACAACAGCATCCCTGGTTTGTTTACAGATTTAGGAACTTTCTGCAAATTTCTTCCCTCTTCCTAGCACATTAAGAGGAGCGGGCTGTAGGGCAGTTGTAAGGACAGAAAGGCCATGAGAGGGTCCTCTTTTGTATGACGAAACTCAGCTGTAAGGTATTTGATACATCTAGAGTGAGACGAAAGCAAGAATCTTGGTATGTTAAGCCCACAAAAATTAGTATTTTTTTAATTCAAATTCAAAATTAATAGGTCAATACAAAAGTAAGGAACTATTTTCCATAAAAAAACCTGAGCATGGTTTGTTCTTTATAGGCCTTTACTGACTCTGACTTTTTGAGTGTGTTTTTGCAATGAGGGCAAGTTTCAAGTATCGTCTGGTTTGAGACTAGCAAGACTCATTTTTAAGTGGTGATCTTTTGGGGTTAGAAATGAGGAGACAGGCTCAGACTACCTTTCAGCCCTTCCAACCCTGCTTCACACCAAATGGTTTCTGAAGCTTACACATCTCAGTGAAAGCAAAATGGAAAACAAAAGAGTATATTTCTACTTAGCCTCCTGCCCTCAGCAGGCTTCTCAGCCCATCTACAGGTGTTCCACAGACACCATCCCAGCACCTCAGACGTGTTCCTTTCCTTCCATTTCCATACTCTCCTTCATTTCATCTGCTGGGGTTTTGTCCTATTTCCCAAAATGGAAAGAAGGATATTTCATGGTTCCTCAGCATGGCTGTACAAATTAGTTTATTGTTAGAAATTCAGTTCTTGTTCATTGTAAGATACTTTACTTTGCCTGGTATCATAAAAGAACATTAAAATTAATGCCTCTGGCAAGAAACACCCCTATTTTACCCAGATGGAGCTCAGAAGCTTTGGTACTAAAGAGAATTAAGAACCATTATTCTGAAAAAGGACAATCAGTTGGCGCAGTTGCTGTTTCATGCTTCATTGTACAGCTAGTCCCACCTTACAATCTTCTCTTGTCATTTCTTTTAATTCAAAGTTGCTCTGGTTTGATTGTTGTTTTGACTCAACTCATCTGGCTGAAAAGAGGAAGAAAAATAGGAATTATGTTGAATGGCTCCAGAGCTAGTTGGTCGCTTATTGCTGATGGTTTTCCTCTCCACCCAGGGAGATCATGCAGACGAGCATGTCTCAGACCGGGAGCTGATCAGATGCTGCGGTTTCATTAGTAGGCAAGAGCAGCAGGTACAGAAAAGGCTGGCTGCGGGCTGTAAATCAGGCTGACGCGGGCAGGAGATGGCCTGCGTGATCTGAACTGGGACAGAAGAGCTCGCTGGTGAACAGGAAGGCAACGGTCCTTCACTGCAAGCTTGTTGGGCAACGCTTACCATCAGATGGGCAGATGGGAGGGACACCAGCAAGGAGCAGGAAGGTAGAAAGAGCCTGAGGCACTGTCTGAAAGAGGAAGGATGATGGGTTAAAGTCCTAAAAACAATTAAATAGCTGAAGACATCTGAAATCAAGCCAAAGAGGCTTAATACACTTCACTGAATCTAACAGCCGGAGATTTGCAATGTGAAATAGAAATGCCCAGACAAGGGAGGGGAAGAGGGAACAGGCAACAGTCAGAGGTTATTAACACTGGGAAGAGAGAATAATTATTGAAAGTGATACTTCAGGTTAGAACTGGAAATAATAGTACTGAATTAAAATAAGGAGATCATCTGAGAGTAAACATTGGAAAAACTTCCTGACAGAGAGGGGTCCCAAGTGGATTTTTGGTTTCCAGAAATTAGATCAACATGTGAATATGTAGAATGTGTGTCCGTGCTTAGCTGAAGCTGATGGATAAAGTATGCATGCTCAGATTTTAAGGGAGAAATCCCTCTTCCCAGGGCCGCTCCTTATTTCTGCTCCATGGGAAGTGGGAATAACAGGAGGAAAGTGAGTCCCACGGTTTTGCTCAGACCTGAAAGGTTAACATCTTTCCTGAGAGGGCAGAGCAAATTTTCCGAGAGATATTTTTATTACTTTGCAATATTTACAGTCTGCACTTGCCAAAAATTTTTTGCTGTGTAAACTGGAGGACAAGTAAATCCAGAGCTGTGTAAGATCTGACATAGTGCCAGGAAATAAAACCACCCCGGTAAAATTGTGTCCTCTGCTGCCTTCGGTGCTCATAAGAAGGTGCTAATAAGAAGGATGCTCTTTGGACAAAACAGTGAAGATGTTTTCTGTTCCAGATCTGTCACGAGTTGAGATCAGAGTACAGAAGCTATGGATCTAGGACAGTAACTACTCTCTTCATTTAAACGTCTGCCACATAAAGCACTGTGGCAACTGCAAATTAAAAAAGGAAAGTGTCAAATGAAACAGTAGAGACCACTTACACTGGACACGCAGCCAGTGCACACAGTCACAGGGCAGATCTCGCTGGCAGAAGCCATTCTGTAGATTGGCACGCCACAAAGCAGCACAACACTGCAGCAAAAGGATGCTGGCTCGTCACCCAGAGCCCTGCCTTTATCCCAAAAGTACTCCGCTCGCTGCTCCCTGGCAATCTGATACATCTCGGGTGGAGTGTGTGCAAAGTTTCTGAGAGCCGGAAGAGCGGATGCGTGATGACCCTTCTGAAACATGGCGATGCTTCCCTCGAGCTCATGTCGATGCCAGGTTGTGGACTAGCACACACGTGCACACGCACGTGCACACAGAAGGCTGGACACCACGGCTCTGGTCCCGTGTCCTTTTCCCAAGCCCCTGCTTAAGGCAAGCAGTACAACTCCTCTTCCCGCCGCTGACTGTCCTGGTCACTCACTGACCTACACCCAGTGGAGAGCTGGCCTCTCTTCTCAGCATCTGCAATGGGGCAAAATAACCTTTGTGTGCAGAGCTTCCAGGCACAGCAGGCTATTCACCACGGGTTGTCCTGGTAGTTAATGCGTAGGAGTAGAAGAATGAATTTTCTCCTGGGAACCAGCTTAGCCAGTCATATCCTTGTGTTCTCTGTGTCTTTCTAGGGTAAAACTGTGAATAAGAACAGATGAGCATAGGTGCAACCTTAATAAAATGGAAAGATGCTGATAGATAAAGGAAGTAATTAAAGGGTTAAGCCCATGGCGGTGTATGTTTGATCAGCAAAGGTTAATTGTGCAGGTTTTAGCTGGCCTGGTATTTCTTCTTAATTAAAAAAAAAAAACCACAAAAAAACCACACAAAAAACGAAAACCACTCTGGCAAATCAGGCCATTTTAAATGACCAGCTTTTCCAGAGGCGTAAATCACAAAGTGCCGATCGCTGCGGAGCTCCGGGGATGGCCCCTGGGAAGCGGCCGTCCACCTCCACCGGAGCGCAGGACTCCCTCCCACAGCCCCGGGGAGCCCGAGGGATGCTCCTGGGCTTGGCCGGCACCCCCGGACGCCTCCTGAAGACGGGGCGCGTGGACTGCGGGGGTTTGAATGCTGTGTTAAAGTACGTCCCTGAAGCAGCCCTAGCACGAGGCGATCAAGCGCTACGGAAAATCTGGGTCTGATTTCCACGTGGGTGTATTTGTACAGCTAACGTGGAGCTGTTCTGCTGAAAGGCAGGGGGGTTGTATCCTGACAGGTATTTCCTAAGGAAAGCCTCTGCTGGAAGCCAGTTGGCAGGGCCTACAACCTTATTCAAATATGAGTAGATTAACATGATCTCTGATGTTCTGTGGTAATTTACTTGACTTATATTGTGTCATAGATAATTATCTGGCCATCCTCAAATACCTAACAGCAATGTATATCAAATGATGCACTAGATAAATACGGGTTTAGTTAATTGTAAAGTGTCTCTGTGATCAATGTTAAGATTCAGTAATGCACATGAATTTGCCCTTCAGTTTAGATTTTAAAAAATTTCCAAGCGATACAAGCCCCAAAATAATTTTGATGCCAAAAATTCACATATTTTTGTGATGTTTATTCCATTCCCTTTCCCAAAAGAGAAAGCCCATACTGTTTCTGGCTTTTTGGATTACTTTCCAAAAGATTGAAGCAAAATTTCCCCATGAGAAATGTTTTCTTGTGTACTGTTGAATTTTCCAGGGATAAGTTTATTTTCCCATCTTCCAGAACCAAAGAACCCTGGTAGCTTACGTAATCAGAAAACTCTGCTATCAACAAAATGAACATCAGAGGATTAAAATGCTACTTTACTATTGTGGCTGGGAAAAAACAGTAACAAAAAAATCACTGATGGACTATTTTTATTTTTAAAAATTTGTATGACAGAATATTTTTTTACAAAAAAAGTGGTAAGAAGCAATAAAGCCAGTGTCAGTATCTGAAACAAAACTAGAAAATGGGAGCACAACCTTTTGCCAGTTTGAAAGTAAATGCTAGTTAAGATTACCTGGAGAGACTCCCAGAAACCCCGATTATGAAGCCCAAAGTCACTGCTGACCTGCATAGACCCTCACACCCAGTTCTAGTCTAAGGCCAGTAAATGCACCTTAGGTCTGTCCCATTCTGGAAAAAAATGTTAGAATAATAGAATACTTTGGACAGATTTGCATATAATACAGATTTCACATCGGTTCTAACAAAACCAGAAGAATTAATATAATTTCCCAGCTCCTGATAAATGAAGCCTCCAGGAACGGGAAAACGTTCTGCTGCTTTTGCCTGAAAAAATGTCACCCACAAAGCGACACTGAACGTTTCTCATTTCTTGACCGGTCTGTCTGCAGTGTGACTTGTGAAATAATGGAGACACGGCTTAAAGCAAGCTATATCTCACCCATCTACTGAAGCACTCATTTGTTACATGTACAAAACAGGAAGAGGAAGCAGCAATTGGCTCTATCAGGACAGCATCTCCTGACAGCGTGACTATTCTATTTATTACAGGTTGACATGTTGGAACCATGAAAAACCCCAAGGAAATCCAGCTTTTCAAAGCAGCAGTACAAAAGTCTTCCTAACGTCTTTAACTTTTCTCTTTTCTAAGGTGGTTAACCACGCAAGGGACTTAGGACGCTAACCTGCAAGACACCGGGAATCCCTGCCGGCCATGGAACACAGCAAGACCTAAAGGTGTTCAGCATCTGGTAAAGCCAATCCCATAATGCCTACAGAAAGGTAAAAATTCAAACCTTATCTTTTACAAAAACGTATGTAGTGTTCTTGTACAGGGTATGATCAGCTGAGTGCACATGGGCCAGTTCTCATGGCTTGTGGAGGTCCTTCACCAGCCGAACCACGGCAAAAGGATGTCTCTGGGTCCTTGTCTGGAGTTTTGGCCTGATGAGCCCATCCTTTCATTTTGCACAAGGTGAAAGCATCGGAAGAGGTTAAAGGGTCCCTAAAAGCTCTACTTCCAGAAATTTTCCCTGGCAGAAGACCCTGAAATTACTTCTCCCTGTCCCAAAGACCCCTCCAAGCCCAGGTGTGGATCAGTCCAGGGGAGAGTGGAAGTGCACCCAGCTGCACAGCACCATGAAGCACTTTGGCTGCAGCACCCCAGGGAGGCTGAGGCAGCGCGGGCAGCCCTGTACCCGTACCCATGCCCATACCCATACCCATATGGTACGTGTGGCGGGGCCACACGCTTTGCTCCACTTCTCAGAAAAGGCAGCACAAACTCTCACCTCTTGGTTTGCATTTTGAGTGGAAACCACATGAACCCTGTCTTCTTCGATGAAACAGAAACAACGTTGTTCCCTGGCTGATGTCTTCTGTCATTTCCTAGATTAGTCAGCCATCCCCATTACTGCCTCCTTTTGTGAAGAGAGATTTGTGCCTGTGAAAGAATAATGTAATTCTCCAAATAGTTAGGCTAACAGTAATGGGATTGCTGAATGCTGTCCTTGCAGTCATTTCTGGTAGTAATTTATTTCATTTATCTCAGGAGAGCAAGTGCTTTATCCCAAAAAACGCTAACTAGAGACAGTGCTGAAGATGCCCTACCATCTCACCCAGCTTTGCATCTTCTCTCAGTCCTCTTTTCCTCAGCAGCCAGCTAAAAAGCCTGTATTTGCAGCAGGATACGATCAACAGCTTCATGATCTGAGAGAGTGACAAGGGCTGAGGTTTTCTTCACAGAAAGTTCCCCAGCTCCATTCTTCTCCCACAGAAATCAGGGGAACGGGGAGCTTCATTGGTCTCCTCTGGCTGGGATGGAGCAGCTTCTTGCAGCTGCCAGTAAGGGCCTCACATATTAACATCAGTCCCTAAAAATCAAGTGGAAGACAGGGCCAGTGCTGGAACTGTGACATCAAGTCTCTGTGTCGGGTCCGGGAACAAATGGAGACACATCCTGTAGGGTCTAGGTGACAATAAGGGATGGTCCTCGGAGAAACAGGTCCCGCTGGGTGGGCGCCCTCGCAGGAGCTGTCATAGCGAGAGTAGAGCAGAAGAGGGGTGGCCTGTCCTTGACACGAAGCAGAAATTACTTTCCCAAATAAGGCATCACATCTGCAAGCTTGACAAAGGAGGGAGGCATGCCCATCTGACTCCGGCCACTGATACCATCGTTTCTCAGTGTGGTTTTCTGCCAGCCAAACACACTGACTCAGCCAACCTGGGGGCTGACTCCGGGCTCACCGCTGCTCAGAAACGGAGGGGATGGTCCTGGCTGAGCAGCTCCTGTGCAGGCGCGAAACAAAAGCTGCTTGTTTCAGAATGACTACGGGCTGTCGGGCATCAAGGCACTGAAATTGTTGCATAAAAAAGACTCTTCATCTCCTCTCGCACTTGGGCAACATCTCCAAACCTTCCATTTCCCTGTGACTTTCCCATCCCTTTGCAATGGGAATGCCCCCCACACCTGCTAGATCCAGGGCCACCATACCAGTGTGCTCCCTTCATTGACCCACACCAAAAGCTTTCCGTGCCCCATTCCTCCTTTTTTTCGCCTGCTTTCCTCGTGTGCTCTTCTCATGGTTTAACCTCAGTTGGCAACTGAGCACCACCCAGCCGCTCGCTCACTCCCCCCCCCAGTGGGATGGGGGAGAGAATTAGAAGATTAAAAGTGAGAAAACTCGTGGGTTGAGATAAAAACAGTTAATAATAATAATAATACACAAAGCAAGTGATGCACAGTACAATTGCTCACCACCCGCCGACCGATGCCCAGCCAGTCCCCGAGCAGCGGCCCCCCCGGCCAGCTTTCCCCAGTTTATGTACTGAGCATGACGTCCCATGGTATGGAATGTCCCTTTGGCCAGTTTGGGGCAGCTGTCCTGGCTGTGCCCCCTCCCGACTTCTTGTGCCCCTCCAGCCTGCTCAGTCGGTAGAGCATGGGAAGCTGAAAAGTCCTCGACTAGCGTTAAGCACTGCTTAGCAACAACTAAAACATCAGTGTGTTATTAACATTATTCTCCTCCTAAATCCAAAACACAGCACTGTACCAGCTACTAGGAAGGAAATTAACTCTATCCCAGCCGAAACCAGGACAGCTCTGTTTCATCCATGTCAAGGGAAGGACATGCCTGGGTTGATGAGTCCTCCCTCGGCAGAGCACAGGGACCACAGCTACGCACTTTCCAGGTTGGGGCTGGCTCAAGTCCAGCTAGGTCAGAGCAGGCAGAGCTGCGCCCAGGTCTCCGTCCCCAATCTCAGGCATCACCACGGTCATGCTTTTCTGTAGAAAGTGCATCTGGCAGATGACATTGCCACTAGTTGTTCTCCCCCAGCGTCACAGAGTCCAGCCTACTCTAACTTTGAGCAAGTCTGAACTGAAGTTGAGATTACCACTCTTTTCACACAAGATTCAAAGAGAAACAACCTATTCTAGGAAGTCACAGCAGAGGACAGAAACAGCAACATGTTAAAAAGGTGTTTGTTTTATCATGAAATGCTGTCTTTCTGATTTCTCCTTCTTAAATAGCCAGTGTGAAAGCAGTTGCCAAAACTGAAGAGCTTTTTCATTCAGGCTACAAACTATTTAGCTGTTTAGGAAAATTGCTTGAAACTCCAGTAGTAAAGGAAGAAGCAGTCCAGTGCACTGGACCGATATGACATTTATGACATTTAATGAAGGGCTCAACATCTTGGAGTCTGGTGTCTGACTGAAGCTGCAGGCATTTGGGGTCCAGGAAGAGAAGGCAATGGAGGGCCAGTCAGTGCTAAGTGGCAACTTACCTTAACCCTAAAGCATGATCAGGCTTTTCCCAGACTTGGCTGGTCCCAGACAAATCTCCAAAGCCCATATCCCTAAATTGTGCCCTATCCCATTGTCCTGTGAAAAGGGAATCAGACTGATTGTCCTGGTTTCGTCTGGGATAGAGTTAATTTTCTTCCTAGTAGCTGGTACAGTGCTGTGTTTTGGATTTAGGATGAGAATAATGTTGATAACACACCGATGTTTTAGTTGTTGCTAAGCAGTGCTTACGCTAGTCGAGGACTTTTCAGCTTCCCATGCTGAAAAGCCCCCCTCCATTCAGCCCCCCTTCCAGCCAGCAAGAAGCTGGGAGGGGGCACAGCCAGGACAGCTGCCCCAAACTGGCCAAAGGGCTATTCCATACCATGGGACGTCATGCTCAGTACAGAAACTGGGGGGAGTTAGCCGGGGGAGGTGACCGCTGCTCGGGGACTGGCTGGGCATCGGTCGGCGGGTGGTGAGCAATTGCATTGTGCATCACTTATTTTGTACATTCGTTTATCATTATTATTATTTTCCCTTCTTTTTCTGTCCTGTTAAACTGTCTTCATCTCAACCCGTGAATTCCCCCCCCGGATTCTCTCCCCCATCCCACTGGGGGTGGGGTGTGAGCAATCGGCTGTGTGGTGTTTAGCTGCCTGCCGGGTTAAACCGCAACACTGATTTACAGCCTAAGCATCAAATTGCTCTTACTAACCACTAACAGAACAAATCTTCAGCCTCCAGATGTCTACCAAGCCATTAAAATTTGTGGTGTTGTTAATTAATAATCACCTTTAGATCAGTGAAAATCTTTCCCCAGAGGCAAAAGGTATCTTATCTAGGCAAGTTCCTCTGGTGAAATACTGAAAGAGCCGATGCCTCTGATGCAGTCACCGCTCGCACAGAGATCTGCTGACATATGGGAAGTGCCAGCAATTGGCATCAGCAAGGTGGCTGTGAACATCTGCCGCATCACTCGGCTTTCTAAAGTGCTCTGAAACTCCCAGTGCAAAGAGTCTGCAGACCGATGGTTGGTTCCTCCCCTCAGCATGCATGTGTGTGTCTTATTAACCTTCCAAAGTGTGTCTGGTTCCCTAGTATAGCTAGAATTCAAATTGTCACTTAGTTAGCCCAGAATTCTAGCGACTTTGAAGGAGAGCAAAGAAATCACTTTACGCCACATTAGAAGTGAAATGACAGGTTACAGCTACCCTCGCCCAGTCCCAAATCCTGAAGTGCGGCCCTCTTTCCCTTGCTGACCTCCATCCCTCTCCCAAAACGCCCTACAACTCTCTTCTTTCTCTTTCTCTCTTTATCTCCAACCTTCATCCCATCCCCATACCCATCATGCAAGTTTTTAGCGGTTTCCCTCCTCTTTCAGACTCTGTCACTGCCTTGTGTGTTTTTGTACGCTGTCTCACCTCCTGTAGCTTTCTCTTTGCCTACCACTCCCGCCTCGTCCTCCTCTGCTTTATGTTCCTCTGAATTTAGTTTCTTACATTTTCTCCAGCCCTTGTTTCTTTGAGCTGCTGTGTCTAAGCAGGATCTCTCCCCTCAGGACACAAGTGTGCTCTCAGCTGCTGCGCTAGACAAAACCCTCCTCGATCCTGCCACCTTCTCTTAATCACTCCCCACACTTCCACCACAGCACACCCACACTACAGACCCCCGTCCCTCCTCTCCTGACCCATCCTCAGCCTCCAAGAACAGGTTCTCACGCTCCACATCCTGAACCTGATCTTCTTAAAGCCTCCCCATCCCCGTAGTCCTGCCTGGGCTAATTCTGCAAGCTCAACCGCTCATGAGAGGTAATGTGTAACCTCATTCTCCAGACCTGATGGGGATCGCTTTGTGGGGGTCTTCTTCACACCCACTTCTCTGGCAATGCATCTAGGGGCTCCTTTGGGGAGTCCTCCCCCTCCCTTGCCCTCCTCTGGGTATCTCCCCTGTCCACGCCTGGCCTTTATACATGCACGTTCTTGTTGCAGTCTCCTCCATCCTTTGCGCTGCCCCCTCCCAATTCCTTGTCTAACCTACCCTGTATCATCTTCTTGAGCCTTTGAATTGTCAGTCCCCGTGACATGTTAGCTCGGTTTGGACTTCAGCTTACAGGAAGGCTCTAACAAACCAAGCAGGGGAAGAAGAGCGAGGAGGTGACCTTGTGTGGCGTGCGAGGGACACCACACTGATGGCACTTCCCTGAAGCACTCAGTACTGAGCGGCCTGAAGATCTTCCCCTGCACAAACTGGGGGAGCAGAGTCACTGTGGCCTGTTCCACCAAGCAGTGCCAGCCGTCCCCAGGGACGGTTACCCGTGGCCCCGCAGCCGAGGAGATCTCCTTTGTCCTCTCTTGGGGCACCGGATCTACGTGCCGGGGATCCATCCTTTCCCTGGAGCGCAGAGGTCCCCATGGTGCATGGAGGTGTCAGGGTCGGCCACCCTCCAGCCACCCATCCCAGAGGACAAAAGGTTTCATCCAGCTCCTCACAGTGTTGATATATTCAGTGCGTACCCCAGTCCTGCCTCTAGTTATCATGCCTGGCCCCCATCAAATACCATGTGTCTTCTTGGCCTCGTTGTATCAGAGCTGGAGTTTGACCTCCTCTTAGGGGTCCGGTGAGGAAACCCTTCCCACACCAAAACTCTGGCTCTTCTGCCAGCACGTCTGGAGCAGCAGCAGCTTCCTCAATCCCACACCAACCTCAGTCTAACCTTGCAACTAGAAATCTTCCTGTTCTTGAGAGTAAAGAGCAGAAAAGAAAAGAAGAAGGAACAGCAAAAAAAAAGGAGAAGGAATAACAAAACTGAGTAGCAAAAAGCAGAAGGAATAGCTAAAAAAGATACCAAAAAAAGCAGAAGGAATGGCAGAATGGAGTAATACCAAAATGTGCACCACAACTAAAGCAAACTACAGAACTGGTTCACAGCGTAGGAGATTGCAGGCGGTGCAACGGGTTGCCCAGTCTTGGAGGCCCTTGGACCTCCATCCTTAAAAGTCTTCCAGACCAGATGGGATAAAACCCTGAGCAACCTGGCCTGGCCTGGTTTGAGCAGGACGTTGGACTAGAGATCTCCTGAGGTCCCCTCCAACCTGAATTATCCCGTGATCCTATGATTTGACTGTTCCTAATACGCTGCCAAGTGTCTCTTGGGAGACCGGCAGGCTTTTCTGTGCATGGGGTAGGCGAGGAAGGCAGGGAAGGCTCTCAGGAGGGGCAGACGGATGAGGTGTACTTACTTCTCACACACCTTCACTGTTCATAGAGAGTGGTGCAAAAGAGGAACTGCCACCTCCACAGCACCACGGCTTTGTCCGAAATGCAAGTCTGCACGTTCTGGGTGTGAGAAGGTGCCAAGGACCTGCAACCAAAGTGCAAATTGCTGGGTTCGACAGCAGAAAAACCTTCTGGGACACATCAGGCTGGAAGAGATAGAAGCAAAAAAGAAAGAAAAGAAGACCTGGCATCGCGGCTGGAGGAAGCAGGCAAAGCTGCGATGCTCGGTACTGCGAAACCTCCAGGTGGGTCTGTAATGGGTCTGTAATTCCAGCGCCAGGTGGACAAGGGCTCTGTCATTATATTCAGCCCATCTCCAAGCCTTTGCTTTCCCTACGTGATGTAAAACAGCAAAAAGGGAGAATAAGAGCGTGGTGAATAGCAGCTTGCAGCGGCTGAGTGCAGTGACACTTAAATAAAACACACAAGTACAAAACCAAAACCGTGCAGCCCAGCAGAACCTGCCATAACAGTCTCCAAAGAGACCATCATCCACCTACCTCCCACGAGAGCAGACTCCAGTGTACTGTTGATCTTATTTGTGGTTCATTCCTAGAAAGCAATAATGAGTTTATTGACATGGTGGCATTTATTTAATTCTAAACCGTTTATTTAAAAGGTTCGAGGTGGCAAAATGTTTAATTAGTGCTCTCCAGCAGCCTTCCCCCAGCGGCTGCTCAGCTCTGCACCCTCCCAGCTCTCCCAGCACAGCGCCTGGATGCCATCTCCCCGCCTCGGCGCTGGCACGGGGCCACACTTGACCCTTTGTACCTGCATGCCTCTGGGTTGTGCTTGCTGGCTCCGTTCCCTGCTCCAGGCCAAGGCTCTGGCACTCACCCAGCTGACACTGACCTGGGATCTACTCCCTGTTAATAAGAAAAGGAGGATTTGGGAAGGCCCGGAGCCCAGATGTCGCTGCCCAGCCATCTCTAGGGGTTTTCTGAATGTTACCACCCAATGTGGTGACAGAACTGAAGATGTAGAAACAGCCTACAAGAAAGCAAAGAGCTGGAGGAACTTCATGAGCGATGCTTGCACCGAGCCCTTCCCTCTGGAATGAACCACGGGCCGTGCTGACCCACGCACAGGGGCAGCGGGGTCTGAGGGGCTCACGTGGGAGGCAGGGCTGGAAGTAACCGCTCTCCCTCTCCCCGCACGCCTTCCTCCCTGTCTGCCCCAGCTCTCCCCAGCCCGTGACGCTGTGGTGGGATTCCACCCGTGCCAGACTGGGGAGAGCAAGCCCTATAGCGGGAATGTTTCCTTCCTACACTGAGCACTCCTAAATAACAGCGTGGCATGTCCTGCTGAGCAGAAAATGGGCCGTGGACAGGAGCAGCCTCGGGGACCCTCGCAGAGGGGCACGGACGGGCGGGGAGGGGTCCCCTCGCGTGACTTCTGCACCACAGAGGTGCCGTGGAAACAGGAGGACGTGGAGACATGTACGTCCCATGAGCAGAGAGCAGCATTTACAGGATCTCTTGTTTACTGTCATGTTTTTTTGTGCCTGCCACTTTGGAAGTTAATCCTTAATTCTGTGGAAGTTTATTTACTCAGCGTTGTTATTTCCCATGAGAAGCTAAAGCTCTAATATTAGAGTTACTACCAGAGATCAATTGGGATTACATGGAAGAGAATCACCTTGCCAGGTCCCGGATGAGCGTCAGAGCTATTCCTTGGCCACCGCAGCATCTCTGCATCCGCCGCCTGCCTGACCCTCCCGTTCTGAGGAAGGGCTGGCAGAGAGCTCTGCTTCTCCTGGTCCCCCGCAGGGACGTGGGGTCTGCAGGGCTGACGATGCTGCGGGGACAGCCCAAACAGCTCTGCTGGGTGTCGATGGTCAAGATCGCCCCGGCTGTACCTTCGGGAACACTGATTCTGTAGAAGGCAGGGCGATGCCACCACTTCCAGGACAGCGTAGGGGCAGAGTTTGCCCCTGAGTGCAGGAAAAAATCTCTTTCGGTGCGGGGGCAACTAGAAGTCAGCACAGAGCACATTTGCGTGTGATCTCCCATTTTTTAAAGGGGTGAGCAGCAAAGTGCTTGGAGGCTCGTCAGCACGTGCCTGGGGATTTTTTCAGTGGCTGACTTGCCATGCGGCGAACGGATCTGCCCCCGCCGGTGCAATTTCTCAGGGCACGGTAACTAGCCAAGCACACCAGAGCTTTGACCGGGGCACCTTCCCGCCCCGCTGCCGGTGTGCGGCTGAGGCCGCCCCGTTTGCACTT
>NW_008796193.1:2031751-2038156 GCF_000699145.1 Aptenodytes forsteri | reverse complement strand
GTGTCCCGGCCGCAGAGAGCGGTTTGCAGCCGGGCGAAATACCCGGGGAGCTCGGTGACACCGTTCCGTGCTAATGAGCCGGGTTATTAATTAGCGTCTGCCGCTGGCTTCGATTATTCGTTCTGTTCCTCTTTCCAAGACCAAACTCTGTTCCTCTTGCAGCAGGGAGTTGGTGGCGTGCACGCCGCGTTTTGAGGCTGTTCCTACGCCTTTTCCACCAAACGTTGAAGTCAGCTCACGTCGGTGCTCAGGGTGCTCCCGAGGACTGGTGGTGCTGGAAACAAACGATAGCATCTTCTTTTGTGGTATGCTTTTTGATTGTGTAATCTACTTATGACCAACTATAAATCTAGCTGAGCCGCATGAGGCGTGGAGAATAACGGTTGTTTAGGGTTTTGCTTAGTTTGGGATACTCTTCTCAGCTAGCCATCGCTTGTGTACGTTCCTAATGAGCTGAATTCACCAGCACGTAAATAAATGGTTCAGTGAACCACGACTATAGGATGTGGCAGAAGTGACATTTGTCTTCAATTCATGATGCAAACCTGGCCTAAAGCCTCAGCTAAGAAATGGTGTTTTCTGGGTTTTTTTTAATGGTTTTTACAGATACGTTTCTAGGTGTGGAGCTCTCTTACGCTCTAGCAGTCTGCGCCAATGTTGTAATCATCAGTTTTCCTTTTCGTTACAAAAGACATTTTAAATCATGTTTAGAAATATGATAGATAACAGGTCTCAGTTGCCTTTTAGACAAGTACCTCGCGTGGCTGTTCGCTGTCTGCCTATGTCTTTAAGAATAGCAGCTGAAAGACGGAAATTTAGTCCCCAAAGGAGGTTAAAAGTTTATAATGCAGCTCAATACCACTTCAGAACTGCGCACAAATAATTTCTGATTAAATAAGGAAGTTTAGCTAATGTGCAAATGATGGGCTGAGATGTTTATCAATATCTCTTAGGCAGGATAGCTAAACTGGCAGAAGGGAAGAGAAATCCGCCGCGGCGGGAAGGTAGCAGTACCTCCTGCAGACACACATCGCTACTGCCCTCTCAAAAGGCACACGGGAACCTGACCCAAAACGTGCTCTTGGGAGACGCAGGTTCTACCCGCACTGCCCAGCTCCCCCAGTGCTCCTGCGCGTTTGTCCATCTGCAGCCTCTTCCCTTCTCTGAGCGTTACATGACATTATTGCTTTTAGGCAAAACGTCTCTGTTTACCCACCGGGTTCGCCGGGCAGCCTGATTTGTCCCATTTTCTGCTCCTTCTTCATACTGATCACGACTGCCTGGAGGTGCAGGCAGACGAAAAAAAGCCTCAATGTGCGAAAGAGATCATTCCAGCCTCTTAATCTCAGACATCTTGGTCGTGTTGTTTTTTTAATGTCTGAGAAAGAGCTGATATATGATAACTTGGTAAGTACAGAGATTTTATCTATAATTTTCATGAGAGAGCAAGCCACCAATCTCAATGTGTTCTTACAGTGCGTAGCACGGTGGGGTTTTGCTCGGCAGGTCTGCTTGCTAGGTATTAACGCAGCAATAAGAGTAATGGTAGTAAGAGCTTCTTCACCCGCATCAGATTATCTTGACAGATAAAAAGAAGGAATGGGGATCATACAGCTTTTTTCAGAGCATATTGCACTACCTGCCACTCCCAAGCAATTGGTTAAAATCAGACCAGTGTTACCGCAAACTTAATTTTAGCCCTATCTTGGAGATTTTCAAACACTGTTGGAGTGCTGCTCTTTTCACAACTTGAACCTCAAGTCTAAAGTGAAGACCTCAGGCAAGTGAGGATGCCAGCGGTGCGGGCTGAAGGCTGGATCTCTCCGCATCTCCCAGGGGACCCAGGACTCGGCCTCCTCTGCACTGTGCCACCGGGGCAGCAGCTCCGTGCTGGTGGCTGGTCCTCGCAGAGGAGGGGTGGCTGGAGCCACGAGAGGCTGGCGGGGACGATCCCTGGTGTTCAGACCTGCCCTGGGCTTTCCATCGCGAGGAGCCCGGATTCATCCAAGCTGGGGCTGAGGTCTGGATTCTGCCACCACCAGAACCGGGCTGCTGAGAGGCAGCGCTTGCGGGGCAGGGAGAGGACACGGCTGCAGACTCGCTGCCTCTCGCCGATTAACAGGTTGTTTGCAATGAGCGTTGCTAGATAAGCTTCATTTATGCAAGCTAAGGTGAACTGTAAGTGATGATGTACAGTGTACTGATCCATGGCTTTTGACAGAGATGGGTAGAGCTGTGTTGAGTCTTGGTTGCCTCTTCTGGCCAAAGACCTCTGTGCAGTCGCACGGTCAGTCTCTCACACACCCCTACGTGTCCACGAATAGCCCAAGGGGAAAAAACACCCTCTTTTTTGTCAGGTTTTGCCTCCTCTCCTATCTGTGCCGCCTCGCTGATATCTGTTGAGCTTTAATGTAATTTGTGCATTGCAGGTAATGAAAGGATTGTTTTAAGAGCATAACTCCCAAATAGCTGAAACTTGACTGAAAACTGGAAGCCTTGAGCATCCCAGCGTGGTTTGGGGGGGGGGTTGGGGGTTTTCTATCTTGGAGGGAGAGACTGGGGGAATCCTTCTGCTCTAATGCTGCTAGACTTTTCATGGATGAAAATATGCACCACTTAACATCAGTTTTGAGCACACAGACAGTGTGGGTTCTTGGGTGCTCTTGTCCCAGCTGTTGCTTTCACCATTGTTTTTGTTCAAGTCCTGTTATTTCAGTCTGCGTGTATCCTGCAGTTCTGATCATCGGGGTTTTACATGGTCTCAGACTGCAAGTGAGATTCTGTCTCTGAACCATTAGAAACTGAAAATGAATGAGAAAAATATGTAAGTGTGTATTTTCCTCTTACTTTACTTTAGGACAACCCAAATTAAGAGTATCATGCCTCACTGCACTCAAATGAATACCAAAAGGAAACGATAAAATTTCACTGAAGACTGCCTGAGCGGATCCAAAAACCCTCCCTGGCTGTAGAGTCTGGCTGCTCTGGAGAGCCCCAGACCTGCTAATGTAAATCAAAGCAATGTGCAAAAGCAAGCCCAAGAAGCCCTTTGCTAGGGAGTTACCTCCGTAGTGCAGATGTTTCCAGACCAAGAGGCTTGTCCTCTGTGATACGAACCTCCCTGCAGCTTCCCACTCCATCTGCCGGGTGTTGCAGCAGCATCTCTGCCCAGGCAGTGCCAGGGAAACCAGAGCCCTGCGGCATCCTCTGTGCTACAGTGATCCTTCCTGTTCGTCAGATATAATAGGCGGTATCTTTTCCAAAGCTGTTAATTACACATATTTATTAGCATAGCAAGTTTAAAAAAAATGGTGCTACCTGTGAGTAGAGGAGAGCGATGCAGAATTTGGGGAGCTGACAAATGTCTGGTCGTGCACTGAGCAGCTTTTGGCCTGGAATCATCTTCCACCATCTGTGCAAAGGATTTGGGTTTTTTAAATGTTTTGTTGTTGTCGTGGTTTAACCTCAGTCGGCAACTGAGCCCCACGCAGCCGCTTGCTCACTCTCCACCCACACCCACCCCCCCAGTGGGATGGGGGAGAGAATTGGAAGAGTAGAAGTGAGAAAAACTCGTGGGTTGAGATAAAAACAGTTTAATAACTGAAATAGAATAAAATCCTAATAATAAGAAGAAGAATACACAAAGCAAGTGATGCACAATGCAACTGCTCACCACCCGCTGACCGATGCCCAGCCAGTCCCCGAGCAGTGGCCCCCCCGGCCAGCTTTCCCCAGTTTATGTACTGAGCATGACGTCCCATGGTATGGAATGTCCCTTTGGCCATTTGGGGTCAGCTGTCCTGGCTGTGCCCCCTCCCAGCTTCTTGTGCACCTCCAGCCTTCTCAGTTGGTAGAGCATGGGAAGCTGAAAAGTCCTCGACTAGCGTAAGCACTGCTTAGCAACAACTAAAACATCAGTGTGTTATTAACATTATTCTCACCCTAAATCCAAAACACAGCACTGTACCAGCTACTAGGAAGGAAATTAACTCTATCCCTGCCGAAACCAGGACAGTTGTGGTTTGTGGTTTGTTTTTGTTTTTTTAAACTGGAGAAAGGCTTGTTTGACCATGTCCTTTACTGTTTCAGAAGCCTTCTTGCAGTGACGTGTCCTTGCACAGGCAGGCATGGAGGTGGAGCACAGGGAGACAGCCATTCGCCAGGCGATGCGGAGAGGCAGGACTGGACAGTCATTAGGGACCAGATCTGGTTCTTTCTATTTTAAATTGCATAGTGCTATTGCCACCTGCATTATTACTCTCTGCTGTTTTAAGGAGTAGCTACCTTAGTTTGCGGGGAGTTAGAGCTTTTTGGTAATTCGGTGAAAGAAGGATGCCGCCAGTACTGGGGACTTATGAAAATGTGACTCTCATCTTTACATCACCAGTTGCTGGTACCAGGTTAAGAAAGGTGGCTGCAGCGGATAGTTATAATAACACGGATCTGCACAGACCCACCTCCCGTCCCAGCTGTTCTCTCTTGTACGAGAGAGTTCATAGGTTTTTCCTCCTTTTTAATAATCACATCTTATTTTCATGTGCTGCTTTACATAACTCACCTGAGTTTTAAATCCTTAGGCCTGACATTCATCACCAGGTGGAATCGGTGCCTCAGCCAGGCAACATGACGGTGCCGTCGAATAACCTGTCGTGCCATCACTCCATTGATGACTTCCGAAACCGAGTCTACTCCACGCTCTACTCCATGATCAGCATTATGGGCTTTGTCGGCAACAGCGTTGTGCTGTACATCCTCATAAAAACATACCGGCAGAAGACAGCCTTCCAGGTGTACATGCTGAACCTTGCCATGTCCGACTTGCTCTGCGTGTGCACCCTGCCCCTGCGTGTCATCTACTACGTCCACAAAGGGAACTGGTTCTTCAGTGACTTCCTATGCAGGGTCAGTTCGTACGCGCTGTACGTCAACCTGTATTGCAGCATTTTTTTCATGACTGCAATGAGCTTCTTCCGCTGCATAGCCATTGTTTTTCCAGTCCAGAACATCAATTTGGTAACGGAGAGGAAGGCTAAATTTGTCTGCATCGGCATCTGGATTTTTGTCACCCTGACAAGCACTCCCTTTCTGCAAAACGGGACATACCAACATAACAACAAGACCAAGTGCTTCGAACCCCCAGAAGACTCTCAGAAGACAAATCTAGTGGTGATCCTGGATTTTATTGCCCTATTTCTGGGTTTCATTTTTCCCTTTATTGTCATAACCATCTGCTACACCATGATCATAAGGACCTTACTGAAAAATTCCTTGAGGAAGAACCAGGCTAACCGCAAGAAGGCGGTCTGGATGATCGTCATCGTGACGGCCACCTTCCTGGTCAGCTTCACCCCATACCACATTCTGCGTACGATCCACCTCCACATGCTGCGGCTGAAGAACGCCAGCTGCGAGGACACCATATACCTACAGAAATCGGTCGTGGTAACGCTCCCCTTGGCAGCTTCCAACTGCTGCTTTGACCCACTTCTCTATTTCTTCTCAGGGGGCAACTTTCGGAAGAGGCTTACCACGTTTAGGAAGGCTTCTTCCTCCAGCTTAACGCAAGCCTTCAGGAAAAAGTTCTCCATAAAAGAGAAAGATGAGGAACCCTTTGGAGAAAGCCATAGGGACAATGGAAAGGCAGCCGTGGCCCCTTCATAAGGGGGCTAGACCTTCCCCTGAGATCTCAGATGGGCAATGGAGATCTCGGAACTCTTCCAGAAGACATGATGGAGACTTCCAAGCCTTTGTCACAATTAGATATGTAATAATAACAGTAGACGGTCCCTGATTTATGCTCCTTGGTGGTGCTGCCGCCGCCAGGGATGGCCAGCCCCTTCCCCGGGAGCACTGCTTGGACATGCACAGCCACTTAGCACGTTTCTGGCAGCACCAGAAACCTGTTGATCTGATGATAAACTCACCCAAACAAACTCAGGCATTTGCTTCACTTCACAACTCTACAAAGAGAATTAATTCTCCAACTCAGTGGGAAATGTAAACACAACATTTGCTGTACGTGGCGCTCGGGGAGCTACTGACAAATAAAGAGGGCAGAGTTTTCACTGAATCTTCAAACAGCCGCTAAATGATTTGCACAGCAGAGGCCAGGATAATTCCTGCCCTGCTCCCAGCTGCTTCTGCTTTGGATTTCAGTTTTCAGCCTAATTATGTGTGTGAGACTTGCAGCGTTGGTACCTGGGTCTGCAAATCCAGGAACTTGGGCTTGAGCCCCTCTCCCAGCCCGAACGAGCAGCTCTTCGGACACGCTCTCGTGGGCAGCAGATCTGCCAGCATTTTCTGAGTTTCTAGAAAAATCTTGTCTGTGGGAGTGGTGGTATCCTCACGTGCATTTGAAACTTATTTCAATGGGGCTGGTCCTGTAAGTGACGGCTGATCTGGATT
>NW_008796193.1:2012762-2031626 GCF_000699145.1 Aptenodytes forsteri | reverse complement strand
TATATATATATATATATATATAAATAAAAACATAAAATTTGACCCTGTTCAAGAGCGTTCACCTTGCTCACACCTTGCAGAAAAGAGGCAACCCCAGGCCCTTGGAAAGATCTCTAGGAAGACCTGGAGATCAAGAGTCTGAGTCTGGATGAGACATGAGTGAATCTTATTTTGAGTACAGTATGATTGAAAAACCAGATTGGGCTATGTTTCTTATGTAAAGAAAGACTTCAAAATCTTGGACAGAAGGAAACATCCCTGTGCTTTTCTAGTGAATCTGCGGAAAAGTAGCGCTGCCTGCCTTTTGCTGGAGCAAAGCCCAGCCCGAGATGCGTGATACATCGAGACAGAAATAGAAATTCTTGTAGGATTAAGACTCTTATTTATCAACCACTTTTCCAACTGAATAGCAAGTATGTTTTGATATGGTATTTATGAAGCTACTTGATGCTATCTTAAAGAAAACAGTTTTAATACTGTAGAATAAGAGCGAGCAAAAGGAGTTTGGCTTGGGGGCAAGGGTCTACTTGAGAAATTATCTCTACAGATACACAGAAGAGTGCAAGTTCACTCTTTACGCCACAGTCTGCATATCCCTGGGTCAGCAAAAGGCACTTAAAAAGGCAAATTCATCTGCAGAACAATTTATGGATGTGAATTTTCAACAAGATCTGAAACCCCTTTAGAAAATGTTAAGGATCTGTAAAGTGGAAAAGGGCTGAAAGCTGTTCTTGTAGAGGAGTGTTACAGTTCCCCCTAACCCCACAGGAGGGCAGAGCTTTTAGCTTTTTATACAGATATAACTGTAGACTACTTTGAGAGAGCAGGTGTAAAAGAGTGGGCTAAAACTTCTTTTCAAGGGTTAGCATTGAGTATTATAGCTGTGTCTCCAAGCATTAAAGGCACTGTGCAACTGTAAATAGAAATAATCATGGAAAACTGAGTTTCAGAATATGTAGAAATAATATGCACATTCCCAAATTTTAAAATATTGTTCAATAAAGCTATATACGTTTGTGTGTTGCAAAGCATTTTTATTATACCAGAGGGTTTTTTTTTTCCTTTTTATCTTTTTTTTTTTAATGAGACAATGGTTATGGCAAGAGAAATGGCAGTGTTTTTTGTGCAGTAGGAAAGACTATTTAAAAAAAGATTGCTGAAAATTAAATGTTGCAAGTTAAATTTTAACAATTACTGTTTTCTGTGTCTTATTTTAAAGTCTCTGCAGACAGATTCTTCTTTCCTACAATACACTTTTATCTACACACAGCACTAGCGTGTAATATTCAGGTAATAATCATTTATAATGATATAATGAAAGCTTGGTCAAAGCAGCACAGCAGCTGCTGAGGGCAGCACCTGGAGCGGGCTGAGATGTTGGAGGACTCGCTGCCCCGGCCTCTCGGAGCTGGAGTTTGGTCCAGCCAAACTGGCCTTTGCTGTAGCCCAGCTTCCCTGGACTCGGGGCACCCTCTGGGGCTGCCGGTGTGGGGACCTGCCAGAGCCAAACCACTTCTGACGGCAGCTGGCGTCTCGGTAGGTCTTGTGGAGGTGGAGCACCCCAACAAATAGCAGCCGGGACCTTGGTAAACCTGTATTTACGGATAGAAAATGCTTGTAAGACACTTGGCGGGAAGCGATGCTTTTGGTAAGGCTGGTGCATTTGGGTATCTTGTGCAGTCACGCATCACACAGGGGTTCCTGCATGGAAAAGTCTGCCGAGAATGACATTTTTCTACTTAACGTTTTCAAAAAATACGTGTGGGATCTGCAACGTGTTATTTAGTTAGAAAACTCCAGCCTGTACTGGTGAGGAGGGAGCTTTGCCATCGGCTCGGCAGAAACTGGGTTTCGCTCCGGGCAGGCTCTGCCCGGCGGCAGGTGAGAGGCAAGGGCGGTTGTCCCCTGCTTGTGACTTTGCCCCGTGGCACACAGAAAAGCGAATGCCCATCGGATTTTGCTCAGGAATAGGGACCTGGAGAGAAATATGTGCCAGGAAACAGGACCCGTTACCGTCATGAGGCGAGTTAGAAATTGCAGCATTTGTATGGGCTGTAAAAACGACAGGAGTTGGGAAGGGGGACGAAGTGCCACCCTGGTGCAGTGTCTCTGTCAGAAATGCCTAAAAAAGGAAAGCGAGGTGTTCAGTTTCTTGCTTGAAACTGGACTTTTTTCTGCTGCCTATGCTGCAATTTACGGTACAATAGTGTCCCCTAGTGCTGAGTTATTCCTGGAGCACCTGCCTGTTGTTGCCTAATGAGGTTTCTTCTCTTTTTTAGATAGTCCAGCCTCAGCTCCCCACCTGTAACGTTGTCCTGTGTCCTCCGGTGTTGGTCACGCTCAGCTCCCCCTCTCCCACCCCTGCCTGTATTTTATTTCATAATCTTTGGGTTTTCCCTCTCTGCCTTCCTCTTGTTTTTTCCTGTTTTCCTGGAGGGATGCTCAGGCTGGGAAGGAGCCAGCCACGGAAGGGGGTCCAGCAGCACCCGTCCCCGCATGGGGACCCCGGCCTCCGCACTGGCGGCGAGCAGGGTCCCTCCTCCTGCCCCGGGCTCCAACAGCACCCTCCGCCTTGCCTAAAAAATGCCGTTTCTCTGTTGAATGGCTGTCCCGGCGCGGAGCTCGGACCTGCAAAGCTTTCACTGGAAGTTGATGGTAACTGCAGCCCTGCGGCATCGCATCGTCAAGACAGAAGTCCCGTTATTTTGGCCTTCGTTTGTCTGGGAAGGTTATTTCTGATAAAAGCCGGTATAGCTCTGGAAGAAACCAGCACCCAGGACGAGCTCCTCGCTGTGCCCATATGGCAATAAAATGGTCTTGCTTGTCTCCGAAAGGAAACAAGTGGTCCCTGCCACCGGCTGCCTTCGCACGGACACTGCCCCGCTCTGAGGAGTCCATCGGGTCCTCGGTAAGGGAACCCAGTGCCAGCACAGCACGCGCCAGCCACGAATATCCCAACCGAGGAGGAGGAGGAGGAGGAGGAATCGCCACGTAGCTGCCAGTGCTGGAGGGACAGGCTATGCCTTGTTCTAGCCTTTCACTTACGCACTGCCTGATTTGGCAAATAGTAATTGTCCCCGGGTTAATATGAGGAAGTTCAGTGGGTAAATTAGACACCGGTGTTCGTACTTGTAATGCAGTATCACTTCTGTTTGCTCAAAGATGGTAAAATAACTGGAGCATCATAAACACTCCCAACCAGCTGCCTTGTCATTTCTGACCGTCACTTGCTGCGCACACGTTGCCGGTCCTAAGCACTCAAAAACCTTGAATCAAGCCTTCCAAATCATCGCTTAATACTGTTTTGGATCTCTTTCTTTGCTGTTTAGTGCCTGTGTCTGAGGGTGCAAGCAGGTAACATCTTCAGGCTTCGCTCTACAACCTCCACAACTAGAAATATACTTTTTTTTTCCCCAAAGCAAACCGAGAGTGGAAACTTCTGCTCCAGGCCTCTGATTTTAGCCAGCGTAAGTCAAGCCACTAAGAAAGTCTACTTAGGGCTAATGTGTTTGCGTTGCAACCTTTTTAGATTACACGTGGGGCTCAGATAGCGTGGTAAGTGTATTCTATATGCTGAAGTATGAACTGATTAATAGTGTGTTTACTGTAAAAAAATAAGCACTTTAACCTACGCTTCTCGCTGTTGGGTTTTACGACTGTGGAGGTGCTGTATGCCCTGAGCAGCGTTCAGGGCACGATGCCTCACCGGGCAGAAAATAAGCGATGCTTCAAGTCAGACCGTGGTCGCTCCCCTCCAACAGCCCTTGCCGGGGCAGAGGGTTCACTCCCATATGGAGGGGAAAAAAAGGCCGATCTCGGCTGAAGCCTGTAGCACGTTGTAGTACGTACAGCCTGCAGGTGTGAGCATAAGCAAGGGCTGAGGCTGGGAGGAGACAGTGATTCCTTAGTCCCCTTTCGTAGCTGTTTCAGGATACAAACCATACGTACAAGAATATAATACAGATATTGTGGTTTCTGTTTTTAAAAAAAATGGGGAGATCCAGCCCTTTTCCCGGTGGGAAATGGAGCTCCGTGAAATGGAGCGAAACTGTTAAATACAAGAGAGAAAAATCTGCATTATGTGTTGATCGAGGCAGTAATCCTTTTCTGGCTGGGGGATTACAGCGTAGCAGATACCCATGCAAATTCTTCAATGGGAAGACGTGGCAGAGAGTTTCCCTTAACAAACAAGAAATCCTGGTCTAGCAGGTGCCCAGGACACAGCGCCTCCCAGATAGGCTGAAACCTCTCCCCTTTACCTCTTGGGCGACGGGTTTCAGGATAAACTTCTGTGCAAGCAGAGAACCATATGGGCGCTGTTTTGTCTTCGTAGCAGGCTAAAATGTGTTTTTATTTGTGCTCATTTTCAGAGAGGGCCCAAAGCAGCCACCTGCTGCCAGAAGCTAACCACAAACTAGATTTCTGTTTGCAAAAATAAAACAATCTTTCTGTTTCCAAGAGAACAGTACAAACCTTGGTTTCCAATAAATCCTGGCCTTGACCGCTCTGCACTCCTTTTCAGCAGCTGCTCGATACGGGCATCCCCTCCAGCAAGCACATCGCAGCCTGCCTGGCTTTCCTCGGACACGCTGCCGGGGCAGGTGCCGTACAGAGGATTTTCGAGCAGGAGACTCTCTCGCTCTTAGCTTTTCTTAATGTTCTTCTTCAGCAACAGTAAAACGGTCTGACCCTGACTGCAGGGAGAAGAGGGCGCCTCCTGATTTCTCTTAGGCTGCGCACCCCCAAACCCGACCAGTCAGAATTGCTGGTTACTTCTGGAAACATTAAGTTTTGGGGGGAGTTTTCTCCCCACATGCATGTATATGCTTGAACGCACAGAAGGTAAACTCCTATTTCTAATACTCAGTGGCATGTCCATCTTGTTTAGAAGCCTTCAGTGGTTTTTTCCCTCGGGCTGTAAAAGTATTTCCTTTTTTGACAGTTGTGATACTATAGCAAGTTGTCATTTGGGGTTTTTAACTCCACACCATTTTTGCCTGCTACGGGACCAAATTCCAACGCCGCAGGCTGGGAAACTCAGAAGCTACGCATAGGACGTAACCACCCTTATTCTACATGAAGTGTCTTCATATAAAACGCTTGCAGGATGTGAGAAGCAAGCACCCCTTCAATTTAACAAGCAATAAACTCCAAGCACTGGCAATAGAGAGAGATTTCCTGCTCTGAGCAAGGTGCTTTCTGCCCCCACCATCCGCAGGAGCCTGGGCATGTATTTTGGGGCTGGAGGGGCTCGGTGCAAGGGCTCGGTGCAGCCCACGGGGTAGCTCCTACTGCCTGAATCCCCCCCACCAGCTGCAGCAGGGGTCTGTGCACCCAGACGCTGCAGGTCCCTTAGCAGGAGCTGATTCTCATGCTGAATCCTAATTTAGCATTTTTTTCCCCATTTCCACTGCGGTCTGACATTAGAAGAGGGACTTCTTCCATATGGCAGGAGGGAGAACACTGGGCTCTTTATCCTTCACGTACGGCAGCGGAGGGTATGACCTGATTACTAGGGGAAGAAAATAAACAGCAAAAATGAAGGAAAGTACATCAGATTTTAAAATTACCATCAGTGTAAGAAATAAAACATCTTAGAAACGCTACTGAAAGCAAACCTGAGGGATGAAGAGCCTGGCCTGCTACTCGGGGTTAAAAATCCATCTCCCGGTGCACGGGTCAACAAGATTGGGAACTCAACCCTACTTCTCTCGAACTATTAATTTCAGTTCTGCGAGTGGCCACATGTACAAACAAATATTTGGAGTATTTGCAAACTTCACTTGAGGGTGAAATGTGCCTGTTTCTTTCCTGTCAATGTGGCTTCTTACGCTTCAGAGGAAGCCAGGCTGCTCTCCGAGCAAAGCGAGGACCCTTTGTTAGTTCAATAAATATATTCCAGATGGATGTTCACCAGGTTTGGGGGTGGGGGGGGAAGGGGATGAAGGGGAGGAGGTAGCAAAAACCACCCTATTTTGGTCATTAATAAAAACTCCACTTCCAGGAACACTGCTGCATGTCTCTGCTAGGGATGCTGAAGACTAAACAGAGTTTGTTTTTGGTTTAGCCCATTGAAATCCCTTTATTTGTGAGGAGCACGTCTCTCAGTGATGCTCTGCTTGAGTTTAACTTCAACACGGCTCCACGCAGCCCTCATGAACCCCCTGATAACGCCTTACGGGATCAAGGGCAAAAGGCACAGCATTACCCTGTGTAACTGTTTTCGGGAATCGCTCTCAGCACAAGGCAGGAGGTTTCTGCAGATATTTTGTCTAGCAAGCCCGTGCCGGGGGTGCTGCAAAGGGCTGACTCAAGAGCTGCTCGCTTTTGCGAGCAGTTATTGCAAAAGGCATGTGGCCTGACTCTGTTGAAGAGTTGCATCTACCCCAGGAGTCAGCCAAGGCTTTATTTCCTCTCTGAGTAACCATCTGAAATGAGACAGTCCCTACTCTCTGCCCTTTTCTCCTTCCACGTTACTCACGGCAGGAAGCCTGCTGGAGTGACGAGCACACACTGCTTACGTGAGTGAGGGCTGAAAAATGCAACGGTGCCCTTTCACCACCGTTTTTCAAGGAAAATGGAATGAGGAGTTCCCCATAACTGGCCTTGAGCCTCTGCCTCCTGTCAGCAGCGTCTCCTCCCACACGCCTCCATGTCCCTCATCACTCCGACTTACTATGCCAGAGGTTCACAGGACTTCAGAGCTGCTTTATGTTCCTCCTAGCCCTTTTCTGGGTGCTCAGGTGGGAAGGGCATCGCTGCAGCTCCCCTACAAACCTAGAGCAGCATCCTTACCTTGTGCAGGAGAGCTCGTGGTCCCCAGCTCCAGGCTGAGCCTGGGGCAGCACCCTCCTCCCTACCTGGGCAAAGGAGACCAGCAAGGCCCTGCGTGCACAGTCCAGCCCCCATGACGAGGTGGCCCAGAAGACCTGCCCCAGAGAAAATCCACGAGCCATGCACGAGGTCCGCTTGGTCCCGCCCTGTGCGGGACTCGACGGGGGGGCAGAGGCGTTGTGCTGAATTCAGGTGGATTTTCTGCTTTGGGATGCAGCGCGATGACTCCGGTCAGGGTTAATCATATCCTGTGGTAGGAAAAAACAGGCCTCAGGGATGTGAACTAATAAAACAGAGGCACTGGGAAACGGTTGCCAAAGCCCTGGGGGACAGTTCTGCACATCCTGAGGTCCTGGGTACTTTTATCTTGTGATCTACCAGAAGCCTGTTCAAATCTGAATTGCGCTGCTAATACTGAGCTGACCGTAGAGTTTGCTTTCACTGCAATTAAAACGAAAACTAATCATTACAATCATTACAATCTGGGGTTGTTCTGAGGGTCAGCAAATGTCCCTGGTGCATCTGCGTGGGCTCTGCGTTGCCGGCTCGTCCACAGCGGAGGGGACTGTGGCAGGTCAGTGCTGGGCAGGAGAATCGACAGCGATAGAAAGTGGCACCAATGGTTCAGCCGTGGCATCCACCCAAATTAAATTTCTAAGTACAGTAACTCTCTCCCGTGGTGGGAAGTTCTTCTGATTAAATAACCCCCGCTCCTTGCAAACGTTCAATACTACACCGAGTTTACATAAATGCGAAGGCACTGATCTCACCAGCCTCCGACAGCTTCCAGCGAGGGCTGCCTGAGCTCGCAGCCTCCTCCATGGCTGCTGACCCTGCAGCAGGGTTATATATTTTGATTTTCCCCTGTTTATTTCTACTGGATGTTCCTCTAAAACAACTGTGCTCCAACGAGGAGTGCTGTAGCAAGAGATACCAGTTTCACTTCACCCTCATGGAGGCTGCGTTTCGTTGGTAAAGTGACTTCTTAGTTGGAAGGAAGTTGTGAGAGTGAATCGGTAGTTGCAAGGGGGAAAAAAAGCAGAAATACAGGGTATTAAGCATCAATGCTGGAAAAGCTTTCTCTGTGATAGTCCTCCTGCATCAAGGCAGACAGAAAGGAGCAAAACGTCGTAGCTGTGGTCACGCCATCTACAAGGAACCTCTTGATTTTGATTCAGGTATCTCGCCCAACCCCCCCAAAAAAACCCCCAAGAATAGTCGTAATGAAAAGTTAAAGTTGAGAAATAATCAAGAATTCAGACCAGAGAAGCCCAACAACTGAAGTTTCAATCCCAAATTTAATTCAATTACACCAAAAAAAATATGTAAATGCTTCAACCCCTGGTTTCCTTAGAAAATTGAAATCTTTACCAATTACCAGCTCTTTATCCAAACTACAAAGATTATGTCAATACAAACCGTCCATGCTGCACTCTCCCGGGTTGTTGGGAGAGGGAGGAGATTTGGGGCTGTTTGAGAAAACAGTAAGTTGGGGGATTTGTTTGTTTCTTTTTATTTTATGTTAAACTTCAGGGGCTTTTCTTTAAGTTCAGTGCAGAAACACCGCAGAACGGCGCTGCCTTTACTATCCCAGCTGGCATAAACACAGCGTAGGCTCCTTTTGAATGAAGGGATCTATATTTAAATACTCAGGGCTTTTATGATTGTTTTTGCTGTAACCTATATATAAATACAAACCTACTTATCCAAGGACAGCAGTGAAAAGGCAGCTACGCTGTACGTGAACAATAGCCCCCAATGTGGGCAAGACATTTCCTCTCCCCCTCTCCCAAAGACACAGGAGGTCAGTGTCCATTTTCCCAGCAGATTTCCCTAGAGAGGCGCCGGCAGCATTTTGTCCACCAGAAGGAGGATTTTAAAGCCTCGGCCACGTAACCTTTAGTACGAGGGGGGATTAGCAAACCTGGTTGAGTGACGGTGTGACAAAAGGCCAGGCTCGTACCTGTTTTACCCCTGCCTGCGTGCCCCACGCTGCTGGCACGGCCGCGGCACCCAGCCAGCACGGTTTGGGGGGAAAGGCTGAAGTAACTGCGAAGAGGGGAAGTGAAAAGCATATTGCTTCATTTTTTTATGAAACAAGAGTCCCCTAGTTCTCTCAAATATGTGCTCTGTGTTTTTGTTTTTAGAGAAATGCCTGGAATAGACGCTGAGGACACACGTGTAGGTGGGAGAAGGGTTTCTGCTTACAGGTGGCCCTCCTGGGGTGACTGGCCACGCTAGATCATTCACAGCTACAAATACTTCAGTTTTGGAGGCTTCCCCTCAGCTCCATTTGAAATGCTGAGGATGAACAAGAGCAAAGAGGGTCATTTCAAACTTTTGATTGCTAACACTATGGTGGTTCAGGCTGTGCCGTGACACTGTGCTACGGGGAACCTGCTTTCGGGTCTCCTCCCTCAGGCATTTCACACTGTGCAACGCTGCTTTACCCAGCGTCACAGGGAACGAGTTGTAAGTGGGATGCAAAGCGAAACTTTTCAATTTGCTGGGTTTAACGGAGACTGCTATTTGCACCAGCCATGACGTGGGACCTCTGTAGCTGCACGGTGGCCAGGGCGATGCTCATCTGCGGGGTTTGGCCGAGTTGCCCCTCGCTATAGCAGAGGAGCGTTTGGCTCAGGGGTCTTAAATCAGTTCCCGGCAGCCAGCAGCTTATCCCCCCTCTCTTACAGCTCTAACAGAAAACTGTCCTCCATCGCTGCCGTACTTATCTCGCCCCGTTACCACAGCAACAGAGTAACCTCTAAGAACTCAGGCTCCTAACTTCCCTGTTAAGCAGGAGGCAACTGTTATTCCCAGCGTGTAAATGAAGAAGTGAGGCAGTGACCGATGCCGGAGCACCAAGCCACTCTCAGCCACCTTTTGCCAGCTGAGATGTTCGTCCTGAGCTCACCACCAGCGAGACCGTGCCGGCGACCAGAAGCACTGCCCAGCCGGGCTCCAGGCGCCAAGGCAGCTTCAGGGCATGCTCGCAGCACCGTAACTGCTCTGCACGCTGCTTACACCTCATTTTCTTTCTTTTGCTTTTCTCGCAGATGATCGGAAAAACCACTGCTGGAGCGTCAGAGAGGAGCCCTGCGTCGATCCCCATGGATGACCTCAGCTGGCAGCTGCTCAGGGCCTCGCTCGCAGCCTCCGGAGCCGCCAGCCCCTTCTCCAGAGCACGGCGTTTGCAGGACACTCGGCAGAGCAAGCGCTCCGCGTTTCTGCAGAGGAGCTTTCGGGAAGGCTCCGTAAAACCTCCCCTCTTCCAGCAGCCTCCATTGCAAGGCACTCGTAACAGCTGCATCGAGGAAGACAGTGCAGATTTTTTTCCATAGCGAGAGAAGATGGGGAAGGTGGGAAGAAGCCAATTTTTTTTTTTCCTGCTTTCTCACACACAAAAGGGTCCTTATTCATTTTAATAGCAGGTTCTCTCACACAGCAATCTGCTCTGTCAGCCAGACAGCAGAGAAAGACTCCTTATGCAGCTACCTCACGCAGAATATTGCCGCTTAGACCTTCTCGTCTGCTCTCCGAGGATGGGAAACTAGATCCATGACAATCTCAAAATGGAGAGCATTAGCCCTGAACAAATAAGTAGATTGCAATAATGGATACAATATGGAGGTTTCCTCGAGGAGCCAATATTTGTATTCTTCGCAGCTGCATCTTTTTCTTCTTCTGTTTTGTTTTTTTTTTCTTTTTAGCCTGAAGTGCTCCCAAATGCTTCATGCCATGTGGCTGCTTCTTATTTGCATCAAAGACCTGATTCATCGCTGCTCTGCACTTTGATAGATTACGTATGCTCCTGCAAAGCAGATATAAAATGCTCGTCGGAGAGTATGGCGAGCCTCTCCTGCAGTGGTGCAGGCGCCGATCCGACGCAAAGGAGACGGGTGCTCCAGCTCCGACGTGTCTGCCGAGTGCTGCGGCTGGAAGAGGAGCCCCCAGCGCAGAGCAGGGGCCCCCGGGCCTCCATCAAGTGAAAAAAATAAAAACAAAAAAGGGAATGGAAACAATAATGAGGAATGGGGTTATTGTAGGAGAGAGCAAGTAGAAGAGGTTGTTCGGGGACAGTGAAGAAAATGCCAGATAGGAAAGAAATAGTGCTCTGAAGAAAGACAATGGAGAAATAGGGTGAAACAATTGAAAACCCATGTTAAAACGGAGCAGGGAGATCGCCGATCATAGGCGAGCAGTTTTTCACGAAGGTGCTGCAGCTTTGTTCACTTCCAGCACACGCAGCTTAGGGGATGCAAATAAAAACTCTTTGCGTACGTAGTAAAGTTGAAACTTCGGAGCCAACGTGATGCCATGAGGGAGACGGTTTTTAGTCCCTAAACGTGAAGGGTCGGGGGGGAGTTAGAAAATGGGAAGCAGCCAGAAAAATGAGTGAACCTGCATCACCCGACGGAAGGTAAAGGTAGGAAACCTGCACCACATGCACAGCAGGAGAGAAAACAACACAAACAAAGGGAAGAGCATCACATTACACTTGACACAAAAATATTTTCAGATTGCATCAGTCCTTTATTGCTGATGGTTCACCTGCAGCTCGTCCAGATATGACATTTAGGACAAGTTAAAAAAAGAGATCGGTATTTCAACGACTGAAGTCTCAGCCTTTTGTCTGATGGAAAAAATCAATTCCAAATGTGGAAATTTCAATACAGACTATAGTTTTATTAGAATTCAGATTTCTTCTGCTTGCTTGCTTTCCTTTTTGTCCTTCCCCTCCTCTCTGTTCTTCAGAACTTGGCTCTGGTGCTTTGTTCTCACTCTCCAAAGACCCTTTGCAGCCGAGTTTCATGCAGCAGGAAACGAGCCCCTGCCCAGCCGAGCCCAGGGAGCGAACCCGCTCCTTCCAAATCCCCTATCCTTGGGATAAAAACACAGGACCCTGGTGCTTCAGCATCTTGCAAATTTTATCTTCACGCAAAGCAACAGTAAAGCATGTCGATGATGGTTTTTTTAAACATTTTCAGTCTAGTTTATAAGAGCTAGCGGTGAGCTCATTTTGGCTTTCTCCTTTCCTCACTTGAGTGAAGACAAGCATCCTCCAGCACTAACGTGTTTAAATTACGGTTGTTTCGAGCATTTCTGAGGATCCAGCTCCTCGGATTACTTAGAACTATGACTATACGTCAGGCCAGGCAAGCAGACTTGACTTTGCTCCACTGGCACTGCTACCAGGTCAGCTGAAGAACTGCCTGTGTATTTACCCCAGGAGCGATGAGTCCGTTCCAGCTCCTCAGAGCCTGAGTCTTCCCACCGCTGAAATGTCCGATGCATCTCCCGTGTGCTCTGGGGATGCTGCAGCACCAGGGAGCGAGGCCGGGATGGGCTCCCTCCTGCAAGGAGAAACTGTTTGCAAGGAGACCGTGATTTCCTTCGGCTGAATGTTTTTGCTCTGGAGCAAAAGGTACGGTGCCACGTTGTGTGTGCTTCCCCCGGCATTTGCTTGGGCCTGCCTGTTTCCAGCGCTTTGTTGCGGCACGGAGTTCTTCAGCCTGTTTGGGGTTTTTTTTTTTGTTTGCTTCTTGGATTGGGGGAAGAGTTATAAATTCATGGGTAAACACAGCTAGTGTTTGGAATTAGACTGAATCGGGATATTTGATTTCCTCTCTGGGCCCTTGCTGAATAATTCGAGGAGGAACTGAGCAGAAAGACCTTGCAGAAGGTGGTAAAGGCGTATGGGAGAGAGCGGGCGGGTGTCCAACAACCATCTCCTCCCGTGGCGGTGCCGCAGAACAGCAGCTCCAGGCTGGGGCTGAGAGAGGCGAGCAATGACTTCCCTGCTCCAGGCTTTCAGGCAAGGAAAGCACTGGTGCTCGGGCAGTGCTCAAGGCCATGGCAGCCAGCCTCTTTCAAGGCAGTAAAGAAGAGCTGAGGGTGCCACGTTCCCCTTGGCCAGAAGGCCAAGCAGCTCCTGCGCTTGCACGTGCTTCTCCAAGGCTCTGCAGAGCTGCCGGGACCGGTCACTACGAGTCCCCTGACAAACAGCGCTTGCCCCCAGGCTCTCATGGCTCAGCAAAGAGCAGTCATTAATGTGTTAGTTACAGGGGCCGTGTTCAGCAAGGAGTCAGAGCTGCTGCTAAATGTAAGCAGCCAGTCATTCGGATGAAGACGGCCAGGCAGCCAAACGCTCCCGACTCTCGGCACCTTCAGCCTCCAGGGATCCTCCCGGTTCTGAAGAGGACCTTCCAGCCGCTTTTCCCCCTCATTTCAAAAGCAGCTGGAGAGCAATTAGTTTGCCATGGCAGATCGGCAGCCTGTGTCGAGCTCCAGAGGAGTCACGCTGCCTTTCACCGCTCCCTGGCATCCTCTGTCGTTGTTTACAGGCATCCTCTGGCAGCGAGCAAGGTGGGAGCTCCGGCTGTCCTTGCTCCCAACGTGGGTGACAAGGGCAAGCTTAGCTCCTCCTTGCACACAGAGAGGTCAGCAGCGGGGCTGCAGCAACAACCCAGGGTTTAATTCACTTTTCCTAATAGACCCTGTTGCGTTTCCAATGAACTCGGTCAAATCTGACGGCTGGGGCGAATGAAGACGCAGGTGCAGCTCCAGGGCAGGACATGCGGTGTTCCCAGAAGACAGACTGCGCCGTATAATAAGTGAGAGAAAGAGTGGCAGAACAGATGTTCTGTGCAAATCACCCAGGCACTGAACTTCATCCCTTGCCACTTACAACAGCCATAAACGCGAGGTATGTTTGTTGTGGGTTGCGGAGGGCTTTTGTTTTGCACCTTTATCATCACTTTGTACCAACAGCATTGCGGATCCAGTGATGATACTCAGGGAGTTCATGTGGGATTTTACGTGAGAACTTCTAGGCAAGGAGTTTCAGGTCTGGGGTGGTGGGTTCACTGGGAGAGGTATCACAGGGGGGTTCTGGGTCCTGCTTGGAGAAAGAAGCGCAGACAGCAAAACGCAGTGTCCGTGTGCGTCTCCATCACCTGCCAAACTTCTGTGCCAATCCGTTCTGGCCTGTCCATACCGGTGACAAGAATCTGTCTTCGTTCTTCATAAGACGTCTCTCTTTTTTTTCAGTAAGATTACCGCTGTTCCAGTTGTACCAGGAACATAAACCACTGTGCCCACTGAGAGGGCAGAAAGTACTGTGAATGTTACTGGACTCAAAAGAAGATCTCCAAACTTGGTTTAATTTCTTCACTTAAAATGGCGTTATTTTTTTAATGACATAGCGGACAAAACTATACAGAGCGTGGAGCGGAGTGCTGGCAGAATCCAGTGTCTCTGACGGTACCACCTATTTGTTTAGATAGCGTTGATTAACGTTAAATCATTTCTGCTGGTGGTGACTTGTTTTTGGGGTTCAATGGCAAACAAACAGCCGATTCTCTGGAACCGGGATGAGTGCACCTGCGCATGCAGAACAGCAGGCACGTTTCGTCTACCTGCAGGGGAAACTCCCGCTCCCGATGCCCTACAGGCTTTTCCCATTGTGCTTCTTTCGAAATAACACAGCACAGAGTGCTGGTTTGCTCTTGATGGACCAGATCCTCCGCTGGAGAAAACACTCCTAATTCCACTGGGGTGGATGGAGCAATGCCAATACATACTGGCGGAAAAATCTGCTCCAGTGTACGCTGTTTACTTTTGAGGATCTAAGCACATATGCTTCCAACAAAGTGCTGTTTGATAAAAGTTTGTTTGCCAGGTTGCCTTGCCTGGGTCTCTCCTAAAGTGTACACAACAGTATTTTGTATATAATAAGAGAAAATGAAGCGAATGTGTTCCAAGACCTTGTTCGCAGGTCCTAACGAATTCAAGAGCTGGGAGGCTTTGCTAGGCACTAGTTAAAATAACCATAATCATCATTATTATTGCCATGCAAGTATGGGGAAAAAAAATGTTTTTATTATGGGCTGGAACTTGAAATCCAGAGCAGCTGCTAATCATCATGGTAAGTGGGTTGATGGTTTGGAGGGGATTTTGTGCATCCAGGTATTTACCGTGTCCAACTGTAAGCAGCAGCTTTTTGTTAACTAAGCCTTTCAGCAACCTCCCCACCCATATTCAGATTGGAATATGTTGTAATTGTCATATTCCTCTTATCTTTTTTCCCCTTTCTTGTCAAAGGCTTTTCTTTTTCATTTCTTTAACATTTTTCTTCTGCCCCCCCCTTTTTTTTTATTTATTAATTCACCTAGAACAAATTGGCAAAGAAAAAAAATAGAAATTACAATTCAAAATTTTCTAATGGAAGAATGAGTGTGTTTTTGGCACTGCTTCTTGCCATTGTTTTGTTAAGACAGACTCTCCTTTTCCATTCCAGAAACTGCCCTTTCTTTAGAAGCCCAGATTTCTTCCTATTTGTGCTCTCTTCCCTCCCTCCTGACTCATTTCCACTTCCCATTTTGGCTGTTTCTTTTCTCTTTCCTCTTCCTTTCTCCAAATGTTCTCTGATCTTATATTCTGCTATTTTTAATTCCTTCTTCCCGGGCCCGGATCGACCCTCCGACCCGATGTCATTGGGGTGTGCGCCCCTCTACCCTCTTCCTCTCTAGACCGAAAGGACTGCCTGGGCAATCATTTCCTCAAATTCCAACTTTTTCTAATCCAGCGACTCGAGATGAGCACTGCCTGCTTTTGTGTGGGAAACCTGGCATCGCCGCTGCCCTTGCACAGTGCTTACGGCTCTCCAGGAATTTCAAAACTCCCTCAGACTTGTTCCGTGCTGTCCTGTAATTTCTGACCCATCTAACCAGGGCCTTCTTTCCAGGCAGTTTGGTCACTACGCTACTCCTGCCAAATATTTCTTCTGTGCAGCTTTGCCATCTGGAACAGCCCGTCTGTGTGCCTTCAGCCTCACCGACTGGCCATACAGTTTCCCGTTTCAGCCGAAAAAAACCTTTCCCTTACTGTCACCCCGTAGCCATACAAATGTAGGACGTAGGCAGCAAACATTCGGTCACTTATTTTCCACGGTGCGGGAACAGTTCTCGTACTTGAAGCCATTTCGGTTTTAAAGGAGCCCTGGAGCTTGTGGAATGTGGGCGGTTTTTTAGATCTTTCATGCTAAATCGCACTAGAAACTAGCTACGACTCTGTAAGCTTTTCCATCAGACATCATATTTGGTAGAATTACCAGTGAATTACCTTGCCAGGATATAAAGTATATTTAGAATGGAAAATTAAGGGGGAAAAAAATGATTTAATGAAAGGTCAGAGGGAACGGAAAAGGATTTTTCCGAGTGCTAAAATACGGCATTATTACCTACAAAGGAATTCTTGTAATAATCAAAGCTGGGAGGCCCAATAGCCTTCGGTGCAGAGAATGCTCAGCGTCCACCCCCAAAGACCTTCTTTATTCTGGGTACCAGACACAGTATGCTCACGATGGGGAATCAGACCTTCGTATATCACACAACACCACTAGTCATAACTTTTAAGGTTTAGCTGGCAATGAATAAATACTGAGCCTGCAAAGTCAAAATAGTCCTTGAATTGCTGCCTTCAGCAGCAACGCTCATTTAATGCAATGTATTTCAAATTTCCAAATCGCATCCTGATGGGTCTCTTTCAGAGGATCTCCCAAAAATTAAGTACAAATATTTCACTTCAGAAATTAAATCCCCGGGGCACTAGATACGCTCCGCTGCAGATTAGTTAGAGCCTGTGGAGTTATAAGATTCCTGAGATGGAGTGCTGAAGATTCCAGGAATTCTCTCAAAGGTGAAATGATTAACCAACCCTTTGTTCCTAGAGCACAATAATGCAGAAAGCAGGTCTGCATTCACCGAGTCCCACGCTGGACTTGTCTTCTACCTTTTCTGAAGTGTTCACAAGCCTTACATCTGAGCTGGAATTAAAGAATTTCATGTCAGAATTGTCAATTAAATGAAGAGCTAAGCACCAGTGACAAAAGTAAGACATGACTCAAAACAGAGGAGCGGCTTATTTTTCCCCTGAATCTTTTACTGAAGATTTCAATCTATTTTATTGGCACGAGGAATTATTAATTTCTTTTCAACCATAATAAAACGTGTGCCGATCCACACTATTCCACATGGCAAAAGTAGGAGCTGCTGCTTTTCTGTACCAGAACCAGGCCAGTAGTCACACGTGTGCAGTAAAACTTGTGGAAGAAGTAGAAAGAGGAGGAAATTTCAGTGCAGAGATCATGACAGAGATTTTGCCAATGATCTCATTAAGAGGGAAAAGTTTCCCCTGCCTTCTCCACCTGGAATTGGCCATCGATCCAGCTACTGAGTTTTGCTTTTCAGATCACAAAGGGCATTACAATGAGCTGTTCAGACGCTTAAATAAATAGAGGTGACAACGGAGATCAGAGAACGAAAAGGTAATGGGCTCCTTGCAAAAGCCATCTTTTAATGCACCAGCAGTGTTATTCTGCACCAAATGTACATTTTCAGTGATGCTAAACCGTAACAATAGCATTTGCTTGTTTTGTCCCCAAAACAAAGGTAAAATTCAAACATATTAGTGAAGTCTTGCAATAGCTAGATGATCAGATACAACAAAAGAGAAGAAAGGGACAACACTTCAGCAAGTGTCGAATGCACAGACACAATCTGACGATGATTTTATCTGTTCCTTCACTGTTTGCTATCATTTTGCAAAGAACATATTCACCATTTTATGGGCCAATATGAGTAAAATTAATTGTAAAGTTACACTGAGTGTTTTTGTGGCATTTATTTAACAAGGTAAGTTATTAGTCGCCTAGAAATTCAGCAGACGCCACCACCTCTGGCCTTCCTTAACACTGCTTGCTTATTTAAAAAGATGGATGGGAATTTATTTTAGTCCTGTTTAGCACAGGTTGTTCAGTATGGCAAATCAACCACTTCCACCAGTCTCCAGAGAGAAATTCTCTGATAAACGAACACTCCAGAGAGAAATTCTCTGACATAAACGAACAATTTCTTCTATTCATTATAAAATTTCCTATATTCATTAAAAATATATCTAAGATCAGTCCGGGGTTAAACACACGGCCATTCATTTTAAAAGGTTAGTTTCTTTATATGTATATTATATAGCTTGCATATAAACGTTGAGTTTGACCTTTTTCTTCCAAACTGCTGTGATCCACAATTTACGTGGAGCTTGTGTAAGAGCACAGCTGTCACATTTATTTTGCATCCACACAGAAGCTGACTCCTATGCTGGGCGCAAAATATTCCCTAAATCACAGCTTTGAAAAATGTGCCTCGAACTTGCTTAAAACACATTAACCGAAACGTATCGGTGAAAACGGTCCGCTGGAAATAAGCTGAAGAGTGCAAAAATTATTGCTGCATTAATTGCCAGAGAAAATGGATGTGCCAGAGGGGCTCTTCAGCTTGTGCCGTGTTTTTTCAGTCCCGGCCCTTGATCCTTTTTGGAGCAGGGCCCAGTGCCCCCGAGGGCTCGGGATGCTCCGACGACGGGTTGAGAGCGGACGCGGAGACGGGAGCTGCGCGTCAGGATGCCTGGCTCCTCATTTTGACAAGCCAGTAACGAAATCTTGCCTTCCTCTTCGCTTTGCCCGCTTCAACAGTGGGCGTAATACCCCTCACTTCTCACCGTCATCAGCATTCACGCCCTCTATATTATTACACAGGGTTAGAGTTCGGGCCTTCTGTCTTTGCACGTGCTGTGACCCACCTATCCCCCCAAGTCGGGGGGAGATGAAAGGTGTAAAATGTGTAAAACGCCACATTTGTCCTGGCTTTGGCGCGACGGGGGGACGGAGGCCGCAGACCTCCCGGCCGGAGTCGGGCATCGGTCTGCGTGTCGCAGCCGGAGTACAGGCCAAGGGCGCTGGCTGTGCCACCGGGCGACAGGCAGTGCCCAGGCAGGCCATCCGCCATCAGGTGCCACCGACCGCGTGCGTCCGCGGAGGGGCGGGGCCCGGCAGCGGCTGCAGGCCCCGGGGGCACCTCGGGGGACACGGCCCAGGCCTCAGTCACGCTGGGTGCCGGCCGGCCACCCTCTCCGGCCACCGTGGCACCTTTGTCTCCGCTCGGTGCCACCTCCGTCCTGAAGAGCTGCGTCCCC
>NW_008796193.1:1965051-2011394 GCF_000699145.1 Aptenodytes forsteri | reverse complement strand
TCCTGGGGTCGGGGCAGGGGGAGGTCAATCCTGTCATCTAGTGTTTGGGTGGTGACCATCTTTTACCCTCCCCCATTCTGCTTTGTCCCCCTCTGCCTTGGGGCAGCAGCAAAGGTGGGGACCCTACTGTGACTGCTTTTCAGCGCAGTCCTATTTACTGCCTCTTACAAAAGGCTGTTGACTTCAGCAACGTGGGATTGCTTTCCTACGGAGGGCTGGGGGAGAGTCTCCAGGGATTCATGGCCCCCAGCCTCTTATTTGAGGTGGTTTGTGCACAGCGCAATAATTTCAGAAAACGGGGTAATAATGTGTTGCTGGCAGGTGTATTTGCTTCCTTGAGCAGCTCCCAGCTGGTTTCTGAGTTTTGCTTCTGTTTAAAACTTGCTCCTCAGACTTCTTGTTGGAATGATGGAAATTTTCTGTGAAGCTGACTTCTTTTCATAACTGAGCTTTCAATTTCTATCCCTTCTTCGAATATTTTATGTCTTTTCTGTCCTGTGGTAGCTAGGTTTTTAACGTTGGCAGCCCTTCCCTGCTTTACCTGATGCCTAATTGTGAATATTGACACGCGCTACCGCTGCAGATAAGTTCTTCAGGAGCCCGGTACCATATGCCTGTGGTCTGTGATTCCTAATGTTTTTCTAATGTATCTATCTTTATGACACTTGGTTCAATGGGGAAATACTATCTCAGTCACAGATGGAAAGACTGAGGCACCGAAATATTTATGGCCCAAGGTCACACAGGAAGTATGTGGTGAGGCAGGGAATTGAATCGAGATTTCCTGAGACTCGGATTAGCATTTTAACCAGGGAAGCATCCTCTCTGTATTTTAAGCCAATAAATTGACCTTGGAGTTAATATCCAGTGTAGAAGAAAGTACTTTGTGTTTTGTTCAGTATCTCTGTGAGTAAGAAGCAAAACTCGAGTTGCTTCCCACACTTGCATTCCTTTCCTTGTTTTTTGTAATTTGTATGTGAAAAAGGATAAGGTGGTAAAATAGGAAAGATGTTGACTTTCTCAAGGCTCTGTGTGTGTAATCATGCATGTTGAAAAACAGCCAGCTATTACACTGTCCTCTCCTTTAGGTCTTTTTACCTTACTGTGTTCCAAATCTCTGAAAGTTTTGGAATGCTGCTGTTGCCTGGGAATAATTTGTTCTTAGCTAGGACCAAATAAATCCAATATTCTATAAAGCTGAGTTGAAAGGAGTCTACTTGGTGTTCAGTGGTAACCTGGATCTTAGTTTGTGATTCTTAATACAGCAGTCTGTGAATAAACAGGACTTGTATTGACCATCTTAAACATCTCCTGGAGCAAGCTATTACAGGTTGTTCGCTCGGTTGTAGGCTCAGTATTGTTGCAGCAAGTTTTTGAAAAACTTGGCCTTAACTGCAATTAAGCAGCACTTTGACAATGAAACGGAGTAATTTCAACTTCTTGGGCTTTGTAGATACATATTGCAGGCTGTTTTCATTCCCGTTATGTTAGAATAGCTTATTTTTGTTTGTAAAATTTGGTAGTTAATTTTGCTACAGCGTTTTACTTGCCAATGGTTTTGAGGAGTTGGATGTTAGAATAGTTTAAAACAAAACTCCTAGTGTATTCACCTTTAGAGAGAATAAAGGTAACTGTCTACACAAATGCGTTTTCTGCCACAACCCTTGGTCACAAACTGCATCTTTCTTTGATGTTGTACTGAAACCAAATTTGCAACAAAATTGAATATAAGTGTTCTATATGACACTTTTAACGGTCTTTTGTTTGGGGTTTTTTGGAGGTTAGCATTTGCATCGTGTTGACTGTGTGGGTTGTCACACCCAGGCCAACAACCTTTCATCTTTTATGTTTATTTTTAGGAAAGGTTTGGTGAGTCCTTAAAAAACAAGATTTCATATGTACTGTGCAAACAGTAAAGATTTCAGCATTCTGCTCACAAGAGAGAGTGCCGGGCCTTGGCAAACCCCCACTGGGAATGCAGTATGTTTGAGCGGTACTCTGTATGTATTTGTAGACCATTTGTACACCCGTTATTGAAAAAGGTTTTGGAATCCCTTTGGGTGAATTTCAAGCAAATTAAAATACATGTTTTAAGCTTGGAAGACTGAAACTGGCACTTCTATTTGATGACCTGCTATTTCCCCAACTTGGAAGACTTCTTGTCAAACTGTAGAAGTAAGCTTGTAACTTTTAAGAAAATAAACAACTGGGAAGGCATTCTTACAATATTCTGCGTCAAAGTCATAAGCCGGTATGAAATACTGTTAAGAATGCCTTCCCTAGTTACATATTTTCTTTATTTCCTGTCATCGTTTCATTTAATCAGGGAAGAATTTTAAATTTATCTCTGAAGGCAGTTGAGAAAACATCAATATTAGTAATACTGCAACAGTCAAGAGACTTTAGGAAAAAAAATCCGTTTCTCACTTCTAATTTTGCTGTATCTCAAAACAATCAGATCTGAACTATGGGTGTTTAAAACTGTGGTTGCTCATTGCTCTGGTTTCAAGGCTGGTGAATATCAGAGAAGTAACCTTTTCATTGTTTTCACCTGTTTTTAGCAAGTTGTCATGAAGCTTACCAAGGTCAAGATGGTTAGTTTTCAGCTGTTATCTTTGCTGCAAGCCAGACCTTAACTGAAAAGTTTTGGATTCCTGAGTGAGGAGCACACACTGAACTCTTTATTGCATTCTTGAAGAGCTTATTGTAAAAGCAGCGATAATTTATTCTTTCAGTGGTGCTAACACAATCCTTTCTGTGTATTGACCAGCAAAGACAGACCACTGGCTCGGAGCCCTTAGTCCATTTCAATCTTAATGTAAATCTGCTATTGTTCCCAATATCTTGATTGATGTGGAAAATGCTTCCGTTTGCTCAAGATTCGCTTTTCCAGCATTGGGGCCTGATGCCTTGTATTTTTTTTGCCCATGTCTTATTAAAAGTAGTTCAGGAGGAACATTTATTAGGCTGTGACTTCAGAAACATCTGCGACTTCAAGACAGTATCACCTTTCTGGTGAAAATAACAATGGATCTGCTGTGTTTGCTGGAGGAAGCTGTGAGCTTCTGCTGGCTGGCTCAGTGCAAAGGTAGCCGGCTCAGTCTATAAACTACCTCAGTGAGCGACGGAGGCAGTGATTTTTCGGAGCGCTCCAGTAAAACCGCGGAACGTACCTGCCTGTGCCTTATCTTTAGAAAAACTGTATTGGGAATTGACCAGTATTTGTAAAGACTTCTTAAGTTTGGAGAGCCAAACCAGTGCAATTCATAATCCTCAATGTGCGAGTGGCTTAGGAACTGGAGTTTGGTACTGGATCCAGTAGCTTGAGAAAGATGATGATTTTTTACTTTATTAAATATAACCTCTTGGATGGCTTCAGTGACTACTGAAGCTGTTCATTATCTGCTCCTGGTGGAGCATCTTTAGTGGAACAGTTTCTAGAATAAAGCTGTGCTGCCCCGTAACAGTAAACTGTGATTGTATTTTCCAGATTGTACAGCTTATGTCTTTTTTTATGTCCCCTATCAGAGGATAAATATGTTCATGATAATTTAAATTTGGATACATTCACGTACTTTTTGGAAATGGATTTTTTTTTTAATCATTATTGTCATATAGAGGAATAGAGCACTGAATAGATTACTAAGTAAATACACTTAATTGCCACACAATGCACTTCATGCAGGAACCATCTTCATAGCGTTCAAGTTACCTTTCACTCATTAGATCATAGCTTAAGCAATGGAGTGTTTTTGGCTAATACAGCATTAAATGTACGTGCAGTGTTTACTCAGTTGTCAGGTTTTGTATTCTGTACATACTGAATAAATGCAAGAGGGCTGCGTAAGGTCTTTTGGTTCTTTCCCAGTGGAGTCTTCCTTGAGTTTTATTTGCTGATTGTAGCAGAGTTAATCATTGGCTGTTCTCTGATGTCTTTTGCTGTTTTATTGAATGTAGGTTGTTTTCTGCACCTTTTTTTCCTTAAGATTTTATGCTTGCCAAGTCACTAAAAAGAAAATTACTGTTACCTTTTTCTTGTCTGCAGAAAGAAGACTGAGGGACAGTACAGCACATTGCTCATACTACAGCAGGCGCTGACCGTGTAACGTTTATCAACAGGAGCAAATTCAAGTCAGGAGAGTGTCAACGGTAATTAGACATAACTTACTATTCTCCCAGATTTTATGAAGCATTTTTTCCTGTTAAGTCTCTAAGTAACACTTCAAGCTGAAATAATATAAAAGTATTTGACAGATTTCTAGACTTACGGCTCCTTTTCTTTTTCTGGAAGAAATTTTTGGATAACTTACTATCAGATAGAAAAAATGAATTAGGGAAGGAAGAACTGATAGAGTTCTTGAGGTAAGAAGAGGTTCAGTATTTCCATATAAACATTATTGATTTTATAAGGTAGCAACCTTATCTTTATTTCCACATTACTTTCGCGCTCTCTCTTCCCCCCACCCCCTTAGCTGGAAGTTTTGTCTAAGACAGACTTGCATAATTGGCCTTTGGATAAAGAAAGTAAATTCTGTTTTTAGCAAAATGCATTTCCTGTGTAGAAAACAGCTCAAGTGGGTGGTTGCATACTGATAAGTGACCGGCTAGGTGGCCTTACTCAGATACGTTGTTTTTAGTTGGGGCTCACGGAATCGAGCTCCTCAGTCATGGAATTGATCAGGTCATGGAACTGACCTGCTTGAAAAGCGGAAGGAAATCTGTCAGAAAATTGCCATCGGTATGGCACTTGTGGGAGCAAGAATTCTCCAACTTTCTTTTTTTTTTTTAATGAAGATTCCTGTGATTTATCTTCCGATGCACAATACTGCAAGACCCTTATGAAACCATGGCAATTGCATTCTTAAGAATACAAGTAGCCAAAAGTAAAGACAAGTTTTAGAAGCTGTTGGCTAGAACAGTGTGTTTTACATGGAAGGAGAATAAGCAGATGCATTATAAAGTATTTGTGAATCAGAAACCACCTTTTTGATGTGAAGACATAAAGTAGTTGTTTCATCTTTTAGGGAGTTGACGTGAGTATGTCCTGAAGACAATCATCAGGCTTCTTCTAAAAAGAACACTTATGTATAGAGCCACCTGTTGCATTGGTGGAGGCCTGATCTTTCAAATTCGTATGTTTGAATTTGTTTCACGATCTGTCTGTGGATTAGAAGAGAGCAGCTGTTAATATTGCTCAAAATGGGTATCCATAGATACCGCACAACTATTACGTAGTCAGTAATTAACCCTGTCCTTTGACAAGTTTTTGATCGCTGTTATGTGTGACATTGGCTGCGTATAGCTTACAACAGTGTATTCTTTAGCCTAACACGACTGCTGCATTGAGGAGAGCAATCGCGCATCAGCTGCGTCAGAGGATGAAATCGCATTTTTGCGTGACATCACAGCTAATGTGCTGTTCATTGAATTGAAAGGCATCCGAGCGGATTTTAGTTTTTCTGTGATGGGGGTGTGTTTTTGCTGAGGTTAGGTCCCCTGTAATGAAGAATTAGTTTTCATGTTACGACTATGCACCAAAATTCAAGTGTAATATGCTAGTCTCAACTTTGTGAGGAGCAGTTTACCCCATTTTCCCAAGCCCTCTCATGTTTGGTTCACAATTGTCTAACGCAACAGAAGAAATAAAGTAAAGAACTGAATGGTAGCTAATCGATGTCAAATAGAATGTGATGTGAAACTACATAAGTAAATACAAAACAAGTCTTTGGGGAGAGGAGTTGAGAGTGTCCTGTGAGCGGAAGATCAATCAGCAGATGGATTTCTTACAAGATACAAGAAAAAAAAATTGGTAACCATGTTACAGTCTCCTGAGTTGAATGGGTATTTTGGGAGGAAAATCCTTTAACCATGTTAAATACAGGGTTATAAATTTGGATGAAGTATTTTTATCTGCTGTTTAATGCCCTTTATTAAATAGCTTCAACATTGATATCTCTTTAATGGGGATCAGTTGCTTTCAGTTCTGCTGTGTGAAATGCTGAAGACTCCCAAACTAGGGAAGTGATCTGTACCACTAACGTATAGCTTCAGTTGGGTTCATCATAATACAGTTACTTGAAGGAATAAAGGCAGCCTTTAAATTTGCATGGATGTAAGTAGCTTTAGTACTCTTTAAGTACTTGCAAGACGGTACGTGTTAGTATTGAGCAGAATGATTGTTTTCATCAGAAGGTTTAATCTGCTTACCAATACCTATATTTTTGTCCATTTCAAAATGTCAGGGGTGATAATTATTTTGAAGAATTATTCGGTTTTGCAAGATATTATATAAACAACTTCTTGGTGTGTTGTAAACTGTCATTTTGCTTTTTAATGCCTAGGTTTCTTAGAATATAAACTTTCTAAAAACTTATATATAAACTGTCATCCCTAAATTCTTCAAAACTGTGATAATTTACACTTGCACGCTTATGTAAAGGTGTGATTACATCCCCAAACTTGTAGCAGGTGAACTGATTTACCAATGAGTACTTAAAGCTCAGACATAGAAGCAAATTATTTTAGTGTGTTACCATGCATCAGCTGAGCTGTGATAACGGTTATATGCATGTTCCCGGCCTGTCACAAACGCTGGGTGAAGTGTGTTTGCTTAAACCTCGTGTATGATCTCATACTTGCATTTTACCGTGCATTGTCCATGAACTGAAAAAATGCACATGGTCTGTTACCATGAGACTGCTCAGATATGGTAATTTAAGTAATTTATTGGTGTGTTTTAGCCCTTGGTTTAAGTATAACCTGTTTTAACTAGACTAATTTGATCCACTGTGCAGCTAAAGCATTGCAGCCTGAACCTCTTCTCATGTTGCGCAAGGAAAACAGTCTTCAGCTTGTGTATCAAAACAATTCTTCCTTGCTTGAAGTTTGCATAATCTCTTACAATTTGAAGAAATCCTTTGCTTTCGCTGTATTTTTATGCTTGTTTTTGAAGTCATGTTTTGTAAGAGAGCTCTTAAATCAAAAAGCTTGTTTGTATCAATACGTTGACAGGATACATCAAGAACACTTCTGATTTGCAGAAGCAGATTGAATCAGAGCTAGTGGAAAATCAGCCTTTGCTTTCCTTAGTGCTTTCAGAAACCTGAAAGCAAACTCCTGCTCGTATTAATCTTGTGAAGTCCTGATGTTACTTCTGTTTTCTTGGATTAGATGACAACTGACTGCTCTGAACAGTCTCGCGGTAGGGAGCCTTCCCTGGAAATAGTGTTGTTACTGTTGGTTTTAATAATCTGGATGATTGCTCCCTCTTAGAGTCGAGTTTAAAATAAAAAATAAATCGTTGTTCGAGATTTGGAATGCAAGCATTTGGAAAATAACTTTTGGTTCAGATCTTGTTTGTATCACAGCAGCTGTACCAACTCTGTGCTTGTGTCTGCCATCCCATAATGCTCCCTGGGTTAATTTAGGACAGGTATTGCACAGCTCTGGCACTAAAAAGGTCTGAGTTTTGGTGCTTCCCTGGCATAATCCCAGGAGGTTTCATTGGCTCAGCAAACCGACATCCACGACTGTACAACACACGGCCTGGCACGCTTGGTGTCTGGAAATACATGGCATAGGACAAAGTAGACCAGCCAAGCTCAGGGTACACTTAAATTTGCCGCTGTGCCGGCTGGTCCTCAGCCAGTTCTTACTTGAAGATTATAAGAAGAGCTTTTAAAAATACTTAGATATTTATTCCTTGCTGTGAACTAGGTATTCCTCGCTGTAGGGAGGAAACTCGGATGAACAAGGTGCTGTGGAATGTGTTCCTGTTGCGGTGGACTTGTCTGCACGTACAATAGCCATTTCTTTGGATTGTTTCCAGTCTTTGAAACAGAACTTTTTGCCCTGAAATTGAAGAAGGTTGGTAAATAAATGGGCAGAACTTGTTTCTTTTAAGGGATCCCGTAAAAGGGATTCAATTTTGCGTTCCACTTCAAGACCAAATTTTTCCCATAGGGAAGAATTGTACGTAGTTATCCAGGGACTTAACCTGAATTTCAGAATCCTGGGGCACGTGCAGCTCCCTGTAGAAACTTGCAGCTCCCGTCTTGTAAATCTTGGCACGGTTTTAAACGTTTTGCTTCATCTGTTCAGATCTGTAGTTACTTAGAGGTATAAACTCCAGCTACCTTTTTGCTGACCGGTTAAGGTTTCTCTGTGGCCATTACTGCATTATCGCCAAGATATTTTTTCAGATACATAGTAGGGCTTGTGCTCTTAAGAGTACAGTGTTGTCTTTCTAGAGCTGTGTGTATTTTATTTGCAAAGAAATACCCTATTAGCTTCCCAGCTGTTCTTTACCACTGTTAACATTATGACTGCACCCTGAGACCTGTGAGGACACTGTCACTGCTTTTGTTCTTTGCAGGGTTTTCCTTTCTCGTCTTTTATCATTTTTTTTCATTTCAACAGTGCTCTCTATTTCTTGTGTCTCTGGCCAGAAGGTTTTTTTGAATTACTTTTCAATGAGCCATGGTGTATGATACTTCTCTAACTTCTAAGTGATTTAGATAGACATTTGGGTATAGAATTTCAGTAGTATGTTGTTAATGTGTAAATAAACTGGTTTCCTTCAAGGCCTGAACAACCAGAACTATGTTTTGAAATTCAGGGGGCACTGCTTCACACTTAGAAAATCATATTTAAAATAAATACGTTGTTACATTGCATTTATTAAAAGCTTTTTCATATAAGCTTGAAAATTTTGTGCTTTGTGTAGCTTTAGGACATTAAAATGAGCAACTTAGCTTATGCCAGAACATGTCATCTCCCTAGCTGGTGGGAAGAAGCAGTCAGTTTTGCATTTAATTAATTAATTTTTTTAACAACATCGACACAGCTGGAAAATATCTTAATCCCATTACTTTTTTAAAGTTGAAATAAGAATGAAACGCTTTAAGGGCTCAGTCCTTCGAGGTGTTCAATTCTCTTGAACACTTCTAGAGGCAGGAATAGGACCTTTCCAGAGGTTTCAGGCTGGGTTTCGTTTTATGGGGCTGGTCGCTTAGGAATCAGCACAGAAGTACTTAGGAGATGACTCTGCTTCTCTGGCAATAAGAGTAAAGACTTAAAATAACCAAAACGATAAAGGAAAATATTTATCTAAAAGTAATATAATGTTTGCATTGTAGAAACTGTTAATGCAAACTTTACAGGCCTCATAAATGAATAATTAAGAGGACAGCATACTGTTAATAACAGCGCAAATCAGGTCAAATCTAATGTATTCTGGGCATTGACAGATACTTTCTTCCCAGCTCACGGTTCTTAACAGTGGAGTTTCTCTTGTGAAGAACAGCAGGAAATTCTGCAGTCGCTGGGAAAATGTGTGTAACCCTCTAGGGTGAGCACTACCCTTCAGATGGTGCATTTGCCTTTTTTGTCCCCGTGGAGTAGAGCTCTCAAATCTTAAGGGATGTAGCTTCAGGCTAGAAAGTAACTCTTTAAGTGCGATGGGCGGTTGCTGGTGTAGTTTCTGTTTGAGGGTGGAGGGGAGCAATTTTTTTTTATTGCTTTCCTGGCACAGTCACATCAGGAACCTGATCCAGATTGGGAAGGGAGGATGAAAGTTGATCCTATCGCTTATGTCAGAGTTCCCATGTGTCTTAGTATGTTGCATCTGTTGTTTCTCTGTGTTTCTAGGGTTTTTTGGTGTCCGTGACATGAGGGCTTTCCATCTCAGTCTTACTCCTCCTTCAGGGAGAATTTCTATGGGCAATCAGGTCTCAAAGTACCCCGAGAGATGAGCATTAACACTTAATTTAATTGTCTTTAGGGAAAAAAGTGTCCTCCTGTAATTTGCTAGTTGCCCCCGCCCCGCTCTCCTACAGACCGTTTACACCTTGGCTTCTGCCTCCGTGGGTCATTCTTGTCGGTGGGCACGGGAGCCAGTCAACTTTCTGCAGCTTTTAGGAAGTTACTAGAGGTCCTTCTGGCGACTGGCCTGATGTCTTTCATCCCCAGATGGTCTTTGTGAGGGCAGAAGGTCTATCTGGACTGTGATAAAAGGCTTGTGGTCACTTTTATGTTTTACCGTGGAAACTGTTAGAACTACTTTAGAATATGCATTTAAGTAACAGTTAAACTTTTTGGAAAACACAGAGAAATGGTTTGGAACTGTCACTTTTTTAGATGTCAGAAAACGATTTTACAAGAGTTTCTAGAAAAAAACACTTGGTGCGGAGTGCGGAAGCCTTTTACTATGTGTCTGTGGAGTCGGGGTGGGCATTTTGTTGAGTTTTTTTTGTTTTACTTGGGTCGCAGACCTCATCTAGGTCAAAATTATGAGGTCCTAGCAATACCTGGATCAAAATGACATCGGGCTTTACAGCTGTAGGTATTAAAAATGTTTGACTGAGCACATTTGTTGGGTAAGTCATGAAGAACGTTTTCAGTATCAAAGCTGTGGTGCCCTTCTGGCTAGAAGCCAAACTTCATACAAGATGGTGCAGACAAATTCACTTGGGTGTCATTATAAATTATTTCCAACATTTTAATCAAAACATATATTTAGTTTTGAACAGATGACTGTTATGGAGTGATGGTGGTCTCTTCAGAGCTAAAGTTGTAACTGGGCTTCTGTTAAATCTGATTCTGTTAAGTCTCTCATTCCCTTAATCTTGCTAAAAGTAAACCTAGAACGTCTCGTGTGTGGTCCTGTGGCAGAGGAGAACTATTTTAGGACTGGGATGATATCTTAAACACCTTGTTAATACTGTTTATTTGAAACACTTGGGTGGGAGAGGGTAGCTTGTACCTTTTTTCCAAAATGTTTCCTACCTCAAAATTGCGTGGGGTGTAAATTTCAAATCTGGAGGGGTGAGGGTTTTTTAGAATTCATAAGTAAGGTTTGATCTTTTTGATGAGGCTATTCCTTAGCCTGAGGTTGGGGACGACTTTTGTTTGGGTCTGCTGCTGTTCTTTTTACCAATTTGGAGGTCACTGGTGCAAAATTTAACTGACAGGTTAGAGTGTGTTTAAAATACTCAGAAGTCTCAGCTTGCAAGAGATCATCTGGATTTTAAGGCACGGCAGTGTCTCGACATTTTCTTTATCAAAGTACATGAGGTTCATAGAGGTATGTGTCCACAGATCCAGTTCTAGATGATACTTTTTTCCGAAGGTGAAAGACATTAACAAAGTATGTTGCTTGCAATGAGACTGGGTTTTTTTTCCCCACTTAGAGAAAATAAATATATATAATATATAAAAGTATAGTAGATATATATAAAAAATACTAATTAGTAATTCTGTTACTATAAAAAGGTATAATTAAAGCTTTAGTTTTTAATACAATACTGCTTTTAATAAATGGCAATCTTGTAGTAATTTACTTCCTGCAATAAATGTAAACTTATGATCAGGCTAGAAGGTTGCATAAGGCACTGAACCTAGAAATCAGGAAGTCTGAGCTAAATTTCTAGCTCTCCATCAGACTTCCTCTTTGGTCCTGGACACATTGTTCTTTCTAACTCAGGCATACTGTATTAAAGAAAAAAAAGTTTCCATTTAAGTAATGAGCTCCTTGGAATGGGAACTTTCTCATATTAAATCCAGCACTTACTATAATGAAAATACAGTCTTTGTGGTAGCTTCTGCGTGGGATTATGAACTTTTTTTTTTACTGTTTATGAAATCTGTTCAGCTTCTACTCTGGACAGTGGAATGAAACTGATCCATTTCTATCTACAGCGTTCCTCCCCTATTTAGTTTGTGTGTGATGTCTTTCTGGAGAGAGATTTTTAATATGCTAGGAAAATATTTTAATAGGAGATAACAGGATTTCTAAAACTTGCTAAATACATAACGCTGCTACACATTTGCACACATTTTATTAATGTGATTAAAGGATATAATTCCAATGAAAAAGTTATTTTTCAGTATATGCATTTTTTCTTACTTGGTGTAGTACTATAAAACACATTTAATGAATACACATTTAATGAATACACAAACTTTTCTTTGGTTTTACATGCCCTGCACATAAATAGCTGCAAATTCATTGTTACTGCTTAAAGAGAAACCACATCTGTAAAATTGTTGGTGTGATATTGGTGTTTACTGGTGACTGTTCCAAAGCTCTGGATAGAACAGAAGTGGTGCATTTATACGGGAAAATTATTCCAGTCGTAACTTTTTCTTACAGATATTACTGTGATCATTTTGAAGTTGTTTCTGTTGTGACGTCCAAGTGGAAGTGACCGCGAGTTGAACGTGGCACCTCATTCCAAGCTGCGCATGGGCAAATGGCTAAAGGAGGCTTTGTAATGCAGTGAGCATTGTTTCTAGTGGTTTTATGTGTTAGTAACCACCCCCATATACTGGAATTGCATATTTATTTCACTTTGGACTGAAACTCTTTTAGACTACTTTAGATTTTCATTTCAAAGTGTCTCATGAGAATCCATGACGTTTTCCAGACATAAGGTACGATGATCTAGTACCATATAGACTTCAGTTGGCTACCTTTGCTTTGCTAGTTCCGTATAGGGAGCATAATAGCTGTTTTGTATGTAAATAAGAGCCCAGCTTTCTCGGCTGAGGCGCTGACTTCAGGCGGGAGTAGGCGTGAATCAATGAACACTGAGTTCAGTGCGAATCCTCGGGAGCTGGACGGGGTCCAGGATGACTGCAGCACTGGTTGAGAAGAATTTGGGCTGGAGAAGAGGGAAGGCCAATGTTTCAGTCTTCCAGAGTCTCGGCATTTTTACTATGTCAGGAAGTGAGGTCAGGCACAGCCGCTGTATACTGTAATTGTTTTCTGGAAGGCTGGTCATTAAGTTTTTCTGTTTTTCTTAGGAGCCTTTGTAGTGCGAGACTGTCAGTGGAAAATATTGCCCCTTTTTTTTAATATGGTTAACCGTATTACATTAGCACAGCGTTGAATTACTCAGGAACGCTTCTCAGGGTACGTTTTTAAAATATGAACTGGTTTTATTTGGTTTAAAATATTTTAATTTTTTTATGTTGTAAAATAAATGACAAAATATTTCAGGTTTTTAGATGCATGTGTCTTGAACAAATAATCTGTGAAAGCAGTAGCTCAAGCTGTTTCCGGTGTAGATTTTTGTTAACTTAGAAATGCGATATCCACTGTTACTACTTTCAGCTTTGCTAAAACAGTGCTTCAGAAGGTTTGTTTCTGAGATGGTTAGTCCCAATTCTTTTTTTTTTTTAATGGCTATCATGCTATAAGGGCTGAATTCATCCTTCAGCTCAAACAAAGTTTGGGAATGACCTTTAGCTGATATCTAATAGAAACCACTGTAAAGAAATGAATCAGGCCAGAAGTACTCTTGTAGAACGTAACCTTTCTAAAAATTAATCTATTTAATGCCATACTGACTCAGAAATCTCCAGTGCATGGTGACAAAGCTCTAGAAGATACCTCTACAAATTCTGCTATTGATTCATATATAACGATTTACTAATTCTCGGTACATTCCTTTGCGACTATGAAAACTACAGAAGTTGCCTAGTCTTTAATGCTTGCAGATGGGATTTTTCTTGTTTATTTTTAGTCTAGAATTTAAAATTGTGTGTATTAGCTCATCTTTGAGATGGGATTTTTCTTGTTTATTTTTAGTCTTAAATTTACAATTGTGTGTATTAGCTCATCTTTGTCAATGCAGCCTGTGAATTCTTAGCGCAAATACTTTTTTCTTCTTTTTTTGCCCTGACCACTTGGATAGTTAGTAGCAGTGATAAACTTAAAACACCTAGCTGCCAAGAACAGCCCCTGGAAAATAGCAGTCTGAGTCTCTGTTACCCAGCATGTGGTAGAACAAACTAGCTTTAGGGGACCCGAAAAGCTTTTTGACACGGTTCTACCTATAGGTAGGTCATTCCTTTTTGGGGCCATGTACAACTCGCCAGCTGGATTTGCCTATCCAGGCTGACTTGGTTTGGGGTAAAACCGAGGGTTCAGGGAATGCCCGGTGTCAGTGACAGCGTTTGAGGGAAGCTGTGAGACTTGGTGGTTGTGGATGGAGGTGGGTTCAGGAACCTCGAATCTCCTCTCTGCCCACGCAGTGGTTGCCTTCCACCTCTTCTTTAGAAGCAGCCGTCTTCCTCCCTTGCAGCAGCCGTGCTGCGTTGCTTACCCTGCCGCTGCCTTCGGTGGCGAGAGTCGTGGGGCTGAGCTGGAGGACGGCAGGGCCGGATTCCTTGCTCCTAGACCAGCAGTAGGAGGGTGTGGGTAATGGCTTTTCAGGATAGATCTCTATTTCTTTGTTTTGTTTTTCAGGAAATTGTGCTGAGTATGTAATAACTTTTCAGGAATTCTCTCTTTATTTACCCAAATACCACCTACTTCCTTGAATGAAATGGGGACTCTTGGGAGGCGAACCCGTTGATACCATGTTCAGTGGGAATGCTTTATTTCCCTTGAAAAGTTTTACCTGTTAAACTGGGAAGGGGTTGAGTCCCGTGCTCATTTACCAGCAGAGATGCCACCTTTGAGAGCAGCAGTGTCTTTTGCTGCTCTCTTACCAGTATTTTTAAGGAATGAAGCTGTGCTCTAAAACCAAAAAAAACTTGGTTTTTGCAAATCTATCAGTACGCAGTGGGATGTTCCTCTTTATCGTTAGTGGTCTGCCACTTGCAGCCATCTGAGCCCAGCTGTACAGTACAATGTTAGCGTTCTGAGCCAGGTGAAACTGCCCAAGAGTTATTAAAATGGTTTCATTTATGCGAGTACTTCTATTTTCTCTGACCATATGGAGATTCCTACTAAGACATGAAATTGTATTTGCTATTTTTAGAGATTGTCATTAACTGTATAAAAACATTTGTTTCCTAATAGTCCAAGTAATAAGTTCTCCCTCTGAAAAATGTGAAGTTACAGCACTAAGCAAGTAGAACGTGTGTGTGGAGGTGTAAACGTAAATACTACCTGTGTCATTAGGCAGTAGATTAAGGATTCTCAGAGCCATGTGGATGTAGGTGCTCTGCACGACAATTAGCGAGCAGTGCAGTGTAGTTAGTACTAACGGAGACAAAGCCTCAGAGAATTATGTTCAGCCAGCGTAGGGGACTAGGATAGAAACTTTGAACGTTTATTTAAAATTGCAGGTGGTATTGGGACTTACTTCAGAACACGTTTTTCTACAGCTGGTTATTTTTGGTAGTTGAACATTTGAATGCAGATGTAGTTGCTTTTTGGTAAAGGGTTTTCCCCTTCTATGTTAAGTGCTGATTTCTGTTGTCTTTGAGGTTCTTAAATGAAAGAAATGGAGACTATACGCATCTATAAAATATTTTCAATCTGCCTGTGTATACTGAATTCCTGTTACGGCTCTTAAGACTTATATCTAACCTCTAAACCTCTAAAAATGGGAGAGGTGTAGTGGAAGAAACTTCTGCCTTAATTTTAACATACTGACTGGCAGTGTTACCATGCAGGTATTTTTAAGTGGAATAGATATATATGATCAGATGAGTTTGTTTTCTTGGCAGAGGTAATTCAAAATCTGACAAATAGGATGGAAGATTATTTTATTCAGGAAATAAATAACATGCTAAGCTCTAAGTATATTTAGGACAAACCTGATACAAATTTAAACTTTGGAGGTCGTTTCTAGCCCTTGCACCTGTGCAGTCATATTTGGCCTCTTAAAATTGTTACTGGAGCAGACCCAGAAAACAGTTGGTATGCAGAATGAGCTGGTTTCTCTGGCAGTCTTGGGTATTCTGTTATGCTGTATTTTGTGGCTGCGTGATTGTACCAGTTATTCTGACATGCTTTTGCAAACAAGGAAGAATGTGTTTTTTACCAATGGATGCTACCAGCCTCTTTACCTTGTAATGGTAATACAGGAGAAATCCTTGTAATCTCAACTTTTATGACAGACCCTTTCTGAACAAAATGAGTTAACGCCAGAAGAAATGATTCCCCCCCAACACTGTCATTTCCATACCGGTTATAGAGAACTGAACAAAGATTTGGCAGCTGTATATAGATTGACTTGGTTCATGCACAGATTTGGGCGTGGGAAATGTTTTTTGTTTCGATTTTGCTTTTTACTTTTAATTTAACGAATTGGACTGTCCTAACCGCGTTTTGTCTTCTGTATGGGTTTATAGGAGGTAATGGGAAGGGAGAAGGAAATGTCAGCATTTCCTGTATCCTGTTATCTTGTGCTTTTTATGGATGCTGAATGAACTATGCACTGAAAATTCACTAACATTTGGATTGTATTTTGACTTACTCTAATTACAGATTATTCACTAGAAGCCCAAAACTGTGCAGCACTTTTCCATATGCAATTCTCTGTGGTAATCAAAGACTTTTGTAAAAAGTACTCTACTCTTGTGTTGCCTTAAGCTTTGTTTTCACTGTGTCAGACTTGTGTATTGATGACGTTGCAAAATTGGAGAAATTGCGTGGTTTAGGGGGTTTTTTTGATCATCACAGGGACTGAAATGTACATGTATGTGAATTATTTGGCCTAAAACTTAGGTTTCAGAGTACAAGCAATTTAGAAATTGTAACTACAAATTTAAGAGTAAAGTGCTGCATAAGTGTAAATTATGCTACTGTGTAATTGCATCACTTGGGTACCGATTTCATCACTCGTAGCATGTCAAGTTGAATATGCATGATACATATTTAAAGAGCATATTTTTGGAAGAAGGATACGTATTGCTTAAACGCAGTGCTTAAAAATGAAAAGTGGGGTAATATATTGGACTCTCTGGGTGTACTCCATTATGAAGAACTCGGGTGTTTCACATGTGAAAGCCCCCCCCCCCTCCATACTTTTAAGACTGTCGGTTTGCACAAGTTCTTAAATGTGCAATGAAGCTAGAAGCGGATGTTTTACAGTAACTTTTGTCTCCAGTTAAAGTCAGTTTATTTGAAAATCTTTGGGGGAGAGTTGTGGAGTGTTGAAGTCTGATGATATTTTCCTATTGGGTTTTCAAATATTCAGTTAATAGCATAGTGCAAGTGTTTGTTTTGTGAGGAAAAAAAAGCAAACAATGTCCTGAAGGTGCTGCTGTATTTTTCTTCTGAAACATTGGTACCAAGTTTGGCGAACGAAGTAGAGAATTATTTGGGGAGAGGAGAGACATGTCTAATATTGGCACTCTTTTTGTTTTAGCAGGTGGTTAATGTGAGCAGTTGTCAATGAATGGTTTTCAGACATGATGGCCGACCAGCCGCCTCCATTAGAAGCTACGCCTATATTGAATGAAGTGCCACTTCTACCTCATATGGTTAATGGGGACAGCATACAACAGGCAAGTAAATCCACTGCACTTTCATACAAGTCATGTAAAACTGTGCCGGCGGTGGTAGTAGGGAGGTTGATGTTCAAGCATACTGTAGAAAACAGAACAGATAGAAAAACTGTTTGTTGTACAACTTGTGTGATGGCTGAAAGAGGAGACGGTTTGAAATAAAGCAACTACGGTACTGATTTGCAAAGTTAGAAGAGCATGTGGTTCTCAGCACTGATACCATCAGTAAAATAGGGAGGAAGAAAATCATTCAACATCAATATAGTGGAAATGTGAAAAGACTGCAAATTAAAAGGAACGTTTGTTATATGCATGTAAGCGCTTTAAAATTAAACTACGAAATCAAAGAATAAAAGGAAAAATATATGGATTTAATAAAGCACTAACGTTTTGAAAGCTCTTCTTAAAGCTCATGTAAAATAATCAGTAAAGATTAGCAAGTGGTTGCAGTGTTCTAAACCAAGAAGTCTATTGCAGGGAAATGAGAAGAAAGACCTTGGCTTCCTGATATTCTATATCTTCATTAATAATTACAGTGCACTGGTGAAACCTGAGTATATTCAGTTGAAATATTAGAATTTTATTGGACACAACCCTTCAGTGATTAGATTCAGTACCCAGTGTGATTAGAAATACAGACAAAAGTGAAAGCAAAACAATTTGACTGAAGTACAAGCTTGTATAAGTTGTCAGTCAACTTGAGGTGAATTTACTGTTTGGCAGTAGAAGCTGAGTGCCTTGTACTAAAAATGCTGAGATACCTTCCCATCATTTGGAGATAGGCTTTCAGAGCACTCAGAAATATTACAGACATCCTGACGTTTTAACGCTGGATCTTAATTTAAGAAGCATCTTCCCCCTGCCCTAGCAGCTACAAACTTGACAGATCCTGGTAGGAGAGAAAAGGTTGGGGTTTGTTTGTTTGTTTTTTAAATAGCTAAGTGGCTGTTTGTTGGCAGGCTGCGATTGGACCGGTTTCTGGCTAATCTCATCTGGGCTCCCTTTCCCACGAAAGATTGGAGCAGATGATCTCTGGATCAGTCCCTTCCAACCTGGGCTGTTCTACGATTCTATGATAACAAAACATAAATTCGAAGGGTTTGTGTGCCTGCAGTTAAATAATCATTTTGTTGAAACAAGGAACAAAACTGCCCATTGCTTTAACCTGTTCAGTGTATAACTTCAAGTATCTGACAGTAATTGAAATAGGAATTAAGGGGTTAATCCAGAAGGAAAAGTTGCATAGAAGTTTCCGGAGGATAACTGTCATATGAAATGATTATGAAGGGTAACAGTGAAGACCTTCACATGTTTGAATGTACGGTGGATAAACAGGGTACACAAAATAATCATGAATTGTTGAGGGTCTGATAGATCATAAATGCTGAAAAGTTTTGATGAGATATCCTTTCCTTTGTAATTGTTACAGATGGGGAAGGATTGTAGTATACTTGCCTGTAAAAATAGCCTTTATTTAAAAAAAAAGTCTACTCTGCTTTTTTTCCTCAGTCTGTGGAGATAAAAGTACAGTGACTGTGTTTTGAAATAAGTAAAGCTATAGAGTCTCTAAGCTAGTCCTGAAGTTCTAGCATTAGCAACGTGAAATTTTAGCAGTGGCCAGCTGTGAGGTTATTCAGTAGGTAGTGTTTCATGTTACACAAGGAAAAGAGGTGAAGTAGATCTAATTGGAGACCATCTCCATAGCTGTATTTGTGCAGCATGTCTTGGTATAGATCAGTGTGTAGCATACTAGTGGGTATTGAATGACCCAAAAGAAGGTGACAGTCGTTGAAATTTTCGGAACCTAGTGGAGACTGCTTGCAATCAGGTGAGGCTAAAAAAAAAAACAAACCCACAAACAACAAAAACCAGTTGGATCTTGGAGATGCATGGGAAAATGGCGTTTGAAGAGTAGACTGAAAGGCTGAGAGTCTCCAAGACTTATAGTTGAATTATACTGGAAATAAGGAGTAAGTCTGTCTATTGAAAATCTTCATGGGACTGGGAACGTGATTTCGTGTTAATGTGCCAATATTTCTTATTCTAGTGTGTCTGTATATAAACAAACGTGTCATGTTGCCATCGATTCCATGTTGCCATCCTTTGGTTGCCTAACAAACACACTTGCTGCTCTTGTTCACGGCACTTTTCTCTAGAGAGGCTTCTGAGCTACGGTCCCACATTGGAAAGTTTGCTTTTAAATAGAGTGTTAACTTAGGAGCTTTATTAACGCAGGTGATTTTTTAAGTATTTTGCTGCCAGTGCCATAGAGGCTAGGCTAAGTATAGAGTATTATACAGTGTTTTTGTTTTCAGAAATAAAACCTGTGCTGTTTGGCCAATCACTTCAAACAGTTAGATGCAGCACCCAGTTCTTTAGTTTCATTTCACATAAAGTGTAAGTTGGAAGTTTTCTGGAAGAGTTTCTTGTTCTGAAAAAACTTCAGCAATGGAAAGTGTGTGAATAAGGGATAAAAGCAAAGCGCTGACCAGTGCTTTGAAATAGCTTGATCCCACTAGTTCTGAAACGGTTACGCGGGACACCCGAAGGCATTGACATGACTGACTCCTAGCACTAGTCTGTCACCTAACTTGGCTTACGTTGACTCATTAGAAACACTCAAGCTTCCTGGAAATTTTCCTTGGTGGAAGGTAGATGGAACTGCATTTGCTTCATTAGTTATAGTGAGTCATTCCTCTAAGACATTGCCCCATGCATTCCTGAAATTCCAGTCTCTGAACTGCTCTACAGCCCTGTGATTACACCACTTACTTATCCTTTTCTCTGAGTTCAGTTAATAGTTTCCTGAACTGTTTGTGAGAACTTCAGTTAATTGAAACCTGTTCTGAAGATCTGACACGTTCAGAGGCTCTGAATTTCTAAGAGGATCCCTTTCCTGCCTCTGAATTTTCTTGCGCTTGAAGAGGAGACTTGCTGTGAGGTTTAATACCTGCCTATGGAGTCCTGTCCCCTGCTAGTGTCCGTCCCCAGCAGCTGCTGTTCGCAGCAGACCTCATCTTTCCTGGTTCTTTGTGCTCTGGCGAATCCCCAGCCCATTAGTGTCCATTTTCTTCAAACAAGTTAACGCTGCTGACCGCATCTTTCCTGGTTCTTTGTGCTCTAGCAAATCCCCAGCCCGTTACTGTCCATTTTCTTCAAACAAGTAACGCTGCTTCTCTCTCTTTACTCCTAGAAATTCAGTAGAGTTTAAGTCATAAATTTACATATATACTGACAGATCTGCTTAAGTTTCAGTGTTTTAATTATGCCATTTTTAAAAGTGTTATCTGTCATCTGTCCTTCTCGTGGAACCGTAATGAATATTACTGACCGGCTAGGTGGCCTTTTCAGGGGGTTTTGGTGTTTTACTTATGTCCAGAAGCAACTCATCTACCTCGAGTAAAACTGACTCCTGTACTGTGAACTCCCTGGAGCAGGGTCTGTGTTCGTACATGCTTCTACATCCCCTGTTAAAAAATAAAAGCTAAGATTAATACAGCAGTATGCAGAAGCTGCAAAATCAGTGTTAAACAGCGTTTAACAGCCTGCTCCTTTGAGTTTTGTTTTACACACAACAGTTTAAATGTAAGAGATCCGTGCAAACACCAATTTCTTTCTGTGCTGAAGTTGCACCCTCAAGAGTAGAGGGAGAGGGAAGCGGGAGACGTAGGCCATAACTTCAGTAAACATGGGTGTGCTTGCACTGACTCTCTCCTGTGTCAGCTGGAGAAATGTGCTTTGGTTAACGCCAGCATAAGCTACGTGGCAAACTTGTTGGAAAAGAGTAAGTGGAATTGGTCAAAATGCAAAGGTTGAACGAGGAGCCACGAGGTCTTTTTAAGTCTCATTCTTTTCAGTGATCTTTTTGTTAATTGCCAATACAATAGAATTGAGGCGTACTTAATAAATCTGCAGCTGATATGAAATGGGAGGAACTGCAAGCATCTTGGAAGCCTGAAGTTATTTTGACTATTAGAACGATAACCTAGAAAATTACAAGTACAAAGTATGGTGTTTAGGTAGTCAGCTTATCATAAGGAATGACTGGGTTTAGTAACGGTCCTTTAGAAAAATGTCTGCCAAGGGGTGGATAGAGACTGCAAGTGGAAGTCATCAGCGTTGCACTGTTTCCAGAAAAAGGCAGATAAAAATCCAAAAAGGATTTATATACAGGGTATAGCATCTAAATCGCAGAAAACAATCTTTCTTTTATTGGTGCTTTATTCTTTATTTCACTGGTGGTTAAGACATGGAGTAAGGGTTCAGGTTGAAGTAGGGAATGTTGAAGTTAGGTGATAAAATCTGTAATGATGAGGATAGTGAAACTGTGGTGCGGATGCCTGGGGAGTTTATGGAGCTCCATCATTGGAGATGTAGCCGCACAAAATAGACAGGCTTATTCATTAACGTCACGTGTAGTTCATTTTTACCAGGAGTTAGATGACTAGGTGATCTCTTCAGGTCCCATCTACCTGATATAATTGTCATTCCATGAATAGTATAAAAATACTTTATAGAAATTGAATGAAAGTAAGTTACACTTTTTGAGTTTCATAGCTAGTTTTACAAATATATTTTATTTCCATTTTTACATTGGCCCTTCTTCTTTACAATAGCTAGTTTTACAAATATATTTTATTTCAATGTTTACATTGGCCCTTCTTCTTTACGTGCTAGCTGTCACCAGGGTGGAATTTTGACTGTGTAACTGTGCAGTTCTTACATGGCAAACCCCTCATTTTACTGAAGAATTAGACCTGTGCCTACGTAATATAGTAGAAACTCACTGCAAAATTCTTGTAGTAATGTTGTCATATTACAATAAAACTGAAGCACAGCTGCCAATATTTTACAACGAGACTGAAGAACGTGCTATGAATGGGGTAGAATGAGGTGATCGTTTGTTACCCAGCACAAGGGAAACGATGCTGTAGACTGCCTGAGGAATAAGTCTGGCAGATGTCCACACTGATTTGTGTGAAAGTGAATGCAATCATGTCCAAATTGACCTAAAGAATCTCACTGTTGGTTGTATTTCTTTAGCTACAGGATTACACAAACATGTGAGAGAATACACCTGATCTTTGAGGAGCTGTAGAGCAGAGGTGGTAGACATGACCTGCTTTATCACCTCTTCTACCCTCCTCCTTCCACCCCCAAAGGACTGCATACTTGATTAAGTTACTCAGTAGCATCAGAGAATATATTGTCAAAATACATACCAGCATGCTTTCGATGAAAAAACATGGCTGAGTTTTGGGCAAAGCATCTTTTTTTCTTTGGGTTTTTTTGGGGGATTGGGTTGGGTTTGGTGTTGGTTTTTCTGTTGTGGTTTGTTGGTTGGGGGTTTTTTTGGCATGTGTGTGTGTAGTCCTGATTTTGCCAATTTAGCCCTGAAACTGAAATAATCTCATAGGCGAGGCTTGGAAAGCAAGTTGAATCTTAGGTAATTTATTGCTTCAGTAAAAGAAGAAAAAGCAGTGTGAAAATATTAAAATTAAAAGCTTAGTTAATTATTTCAAGTGTATCGAGGGGAGCACTTCTAGTAATCAGAGAAAAATACTGATTATGCAAAACTAAGGATTTTACGTAGAAGTATGAAGAAATGTCATTCTACCCGTCAGTGTTTCTCATCTTGCTTTTTTACTCCCTGAGGTTGCCAAAGCTATAGTGTTTTAATCTAACGTGGGTATAAGGAAGAGGAGGGTTTTTCCCCCCAGGTAATTTCTAAAATTAAAAAAAAAAACCCAAAAACAAAAAAAAACCCAACTCTTTTGTGTTTTGTTTTTCTACAGGTTATTCTTGTACAGGTAAACCCAGGTGAAACTTTTACAATTACAACTGAAGATGGACACATTCAGTGTATTCAAGGTAAAGGAAAAACTGAAGTACTGAATCCAAATATCTTGATTCTGCAAATATCCCAGAATTACTACCAGTAATTGTTTCTGTAATGTCAAATGTGTTTTTATAAGTTCTGCAATGTAATAAATCAGATTTTTCAGTTTGTATTTAAAGCACAAATGAGGCTGCACTGGGAAATTGCCAAGATTCCCTGCATCTCTGCAGACTTTGCTGCTAATTTATAAAAGGCTGGCATCTCAACTGCTTTTGTAATGATCCTTGAATAACTGTCTTCTCAGAATCCTAACACATGAATTTACACGGGATTTAGTCCACACTAATCTAAACAACTTTAATAGACGCTGTGTGACCTCACTTTACTGTAAGGTAGTGGCATTAGCAGTCTGCTGATACTGTGGGAAGCATTGCTACCCTCTGTGTGTGGCTACAAACTGCTTTTTACCTTCTGGGTAAGTGACAGAACTGCAAGTCTGAGTCGGGTCAAAATATCTCCTGTAAGTCAAGTTGAATTTATCAGTACTTCCATTTTTGGAATATTTTTCACCATTTCAAATTATATTATATAAAATGTGTCTGTTCTGCTTTCATCAAATCCCAGACAGGAATACTTTCTTTCAGCTTGATGTGAAAAATAATATAGTCTTATTTAAAAAAAAGAAATAAATTGGTAGACCAGCTGTCAGCATTAATATGGTGCCAGTGTTGTTGCTACAGACTTTTAACTCTGTCACAAAATAAGAACTAAAATTTCTCTATGCTGATTTTTGTACAATTAAAGAAAAACTGTTGGCTGCGTAGGCGTGGGGGTTGGGATAAATCTAATCTGTGCTTTTTGTAGAATAAACGTACAGCCGTTCTTGCATTCAGCAATATCATCTAAAATTCTGGATGCTTCCTGAAAGTTATTAATTCATACCTAACGTGCATTTTGAACGTGGAAATGAGTTATCCATCGGTGACATAAATGGCATTATTTTTCTTGATGAAAACTTGGTACAGTCACTTTTTTATTTTTTAAACTCGTAGTCCTGATTACTTAAGTTTCTCTCCTAACTGGCTTTTTAACTGGGTGGTTTAAGCCTTGCTTCTAAATCCACTTGTCTAAAAGTAGTTCCATAAATACAGAGTTGGATGCAGTTGCTGGCTTTTCAGGCACCAAAGGGAGCCACCACCTTTGGGGAAAAAAGGTGGAAAAAAAGAGTTTGTAAAAGCCTCGTTTGTTAAAAAGTGGCACCTTGTTACTTCTCAGGTCCAGCACATGTTCCTATGATGTCACCAAATGGTTCTATGCCGCCTATATTTGTGCCTCCCGGTTATGTATCTCAGGTAAACTTGAATTTATTCTTACATCTCAGTATGTTTGTGGGTGTGGCTTTTTACAATAAGGTTACTGATTATTTTATCTGGAACAGCTGTTAAAAGTGGTTCTCATATTTTTTCCATTGAACTTACCAACTATTTAACTTTATTGTAGGCTCTATCACCTTTTGTTCACTTAGTAAAATTTGATCTTGTTTCCGGGATTTTTTTAATACTGGAACTAGGCAGTAAAAGATTACTTTTCGTAAGATAGTAGATGGCTCTGAATTGGCTGTCTGTTGAGCTCCATTAACAGGATCCACGTCTTGGTTTTTCTTCAGTCCTGTTTTCAAGGTGAGAGTAGGTGCCCGGGTCGTATGAACAGTCACAGCTGACTGCAGCCTGCTAAGTGTCAGAGGACTGATGAGTGTAGATGGTGCTCAGCTCTGCTAGAAACGGTCTGATGGGAACGTAGCTGGGCGCAGCATCCGAACTGAACGTGTCTCACGCACACTGTGGAGATGAGGCTCGTATTTCTATTCTAATATAACTCTCTTTATCACAGTTTTCAATGCCCCTTTCTTTACCAGCTCTGATCTCCTTAACATTCAGCAAAACACTCTACTGTTACAGCAGAAGTGTAAAGAGGAGTGTTAATGCTAGTGACGTGTGCCTATGAAATGAGCAGGACTCTGGGCTTCTCTCCCAGCTTTACTTTTCCGTTCCCACTGATTTTTCCACTCCTCTGCTTTGTTAAGTCATAGCAGATCAGACCTGCGTGTGGTATTTGAACTTTTATCAGAGATATTTGAAGTTACCAGTTTGATTTACTTTTAAATGAATGCATTTTTAAAGGGAAGCAAGTAAAAACAAATGTTTAAATGGGATAGGCTAGGTTTCTCATTTTCTAGGCATGTTCAGAATTAAGAGTTTTCTGAGCAGGCTTGAAAACCTTGTAACTGTATGTTCTTGAGTTCCCCAGGCAGTTGTCTCTTTGCATACAGCTGCCTCTGCAGTTTGTGCTTCTGCTATTATAAGTAGGTACTTTCATGCAGACCCCAAAGAAAGATCCCCCAGATAATTTATGCATCAATATGAAATTGAGTCTTCAGTGCTAACGGTATGCAAAGCACTGGCAAATGCTGAGGCGTAGAAACTGAAAAATACATTTGTTCTGTGTTTGCTGTCACAGGAAACTAGGAGGTTTGGTTTTGCTTTGTTTTCCCTTGGTCATTGTGAACAGGGATAGACACGTTTGAAACCAACTTTAAATCAGAGCTTGAGTGACTTACACTGATCTTGTCAGCAGATGAGACTTTAACTTTCTGTTCCCAAAACTGTCTGGCGGAGCCCAGAGATAAGTCGTGTTGGTTTCTGCCTGAGTGGAATGAAGCAATTCAGTAGTGGATAATGGGGACGTAGCAACTTCAGACTGTAAAATAATGTAGAAGTCTTATTATATTAATGTATCCCTTCTACCCGAAACTGTGCCATGTGTTCTTGCTTGATGTATACATAAAATAGAGTTAACATAGCCATCAAAATCTGCTATGAGTTTTGACTTGTATATGCTATAGCGTGTTATAATATTATGCAGCGTAATGTAGTTGAAGTGGTGTATTTAGTTCTTTTGATGAACCAGAAAGCCCCCCACGTTGTTTCTAGAACAAAGTTGTATTCAGTGTAAGCTTAGTCTTAAGTGACTTCTCCTTGTCATTTTTTTTCTTCTATTTAAAGTCTGTTAAGAATTGCTGACTCTGAGGTCACCTCACAGGTGAACTTTGTCATAGCAGTTTGTGAGTGGACACATTCTATTTCCCTTCAGAAGAATAATTTCTCATTAGTTTGCTCTATCTTTTGCTGAGGAGCTTTTCAAAATGTACTTTTGGAGTAAGCAATATTTCAACATCCGTAATGCCTTCTCGGCCAACTGGGAAACGCTACAGTGATTCCTTATAGCCAAACTAAACACGCTTTAGGAGAGGATCTTGAAGGAACTAACAGGATAAAACATATGGCCTGCTTTTGTGTAAGTGCTTTCTTCAAATGCCTGAAAATATAAATTGTGTATATTTTTGGTAACAGAGGACTACGTAAATAAGTTGAAATCTTCTAAGAGCAGTTTTTATTTTGTATGATTTACTTTACAGATTGCATTAAAAATGATTTTTTTTTTGAAAATAAGTTGAAATCTTCTAAGAGCAGGTTTTATTTTGTATGATTTACTTTACAGATTGCATTAAAAATAATTTTTCTTTTGCATCTCAATGTTGTACGCCAGCCCGCAGCTGGAACGCGCCCCCCGCTTGCATCCTTGTGACCGATATTTTCTGCTGACTACATGGTCATCTCTGTTAGTACTAAAGCACTGTAAGGCCCTGCCTAATAGCATTTGTGATCCGCATTCTTAAATGCAACTTGGAGGAGATGACCAGTGTAGGAGGAAGGAAGCATAAAGCTGCTGACTAATTTTAAACCAATCTGAGAAAAATGCCTGGTTTTCCCACTGAGACTTGATTAATTTTGGAGTGTCAGTTTGCCTTTAATATTGAACATTTTTCTATCATTGATTTTTTTTTTTTTCCCCCAATTACATGGCTCATACCTGTTTAATTTTTTGTTTGAGGGAGAGGAGAAAACAATTGATTCGTTGTCTGCCTTTAAATAGGATTTAATACAATCTAGTTTACTTCTGAGTCAGACTTCACATTAGATACAGTCTGAATTTTATGCCAGTGGACTTCCATATTGTGGCAGGAGAAACAAACTGGAATATGACCAGGGGATTTCTCTGATGGTCAACTCGGAAGCCTTTGACCCCGTCAGAACTGTAGGTGCTGAAAACGTAATCCCTCAGATAAGCAAAATGGAACGTAACCACAGAGTGACAAGGAATCAGCGTAGATGTCCTCTGTCTGCGCTGGGAACCCTACCTGGAGAAAGGACCCTGTAAACCTCAGCCTCTGGTTGTCTGTTCCAGGTGTCTTAAAGATGAGACTAAACTGGGCATTGTTTTACTTCCATATCATCATTGTTTAATACGTCTTTTTGTGAATCCTACTCTGGTGTTATTTCTTGACCTGGTCTTCTAAAATCCTATGTTCTGTCCGAAGTCTCTTCTCAGCTTTAAGATTTAGAGAAGTGTTATTGTATAAAACCTTAATGTATTTTAAATTTACCGTAGGAAAAGCAATACATTGAGATATTAGTGTATTTCACGTTGGCAGAATTAGACTCCAGAAGGAGCCTATATATTGCCAGTTTAGGACACAGGCTTAACAGTGTGCGTGTGCATACATATGCATGCACTGTCTTAGCATCTTTTTATCCTAGGGCTCAGAGGCGCAGGCAGGTTCTTTGTCTGAATTCTCTTAGCCTGTGGCAAACATGAAATGTTCTGACATTTGCGTTGGGTCGGATCATAGTACAAGACAGCAGAGCTGACTTGTGTAATACGTTGTGCTTGCCATAGGCTAAGAACGTGTATGCAGACGTGTACCACAAACCAGATGACATGCAGTGACTTGTACGTACGATAGCGCTGTCAGTCGGGATGTGGTCTAAAGCAGTTCTTCTAACTCTAATTACAAGCAGACTGGGAATTACACCCTGATCGATTCACGTTACTTGTTTAAAAGAATATATAAGTTATTCATAAATTATAGATTGCTTAGCACTTTAGCGTGTGAGGTTCAGCTTCTTAAAACTGACTGCCTCAAACTCCAGTTTCTTCTAGTAACGTATGCTGGGTTTCCACTGGAGTTCGTTTCGGTGTGCATATATATCCCTGACTGTCAGATTGCGGGTATAAACTTAAGCATAGGGGTTCTGTATTAAATGTACAATATTTACAAGATTGTTTTTGTGCTGACGGTTCATTTCTTGTGTTGCGTGACAGGTGGTGGAAGAAAACGGAGTTCGCAAAGTGGTGGTATTGCCACACTCGGCTGAATTCCATCCTTCCATGCATCCTCCTCCTCCTCCTCCCCATGTGCCACATTACATGCATCACCACCATGCTTTGCTTCCCCACCCACCTCACCCAGTGTACCCTCCGGTTCCTGGGACAGGAGAGCTACCACCACAGTTCATTCACCAGCATCCACCACCGCACGTTTTTCAAGAACAAGGTGAGAGCGCGGGTGATGTTTATATACACGAGAAGGCCTTTCACTCAGTGTGTCCAGATTGAGACGGCCGAGTTCTGCCGGTAGCTCTTTCACACGTTTCTGTGATTTTGGTGCTAGTTACTAGACTCCCTGAGCCTTAGGTGCGTTTATGGGGTATCTTAAAATACACTTGTGTATAAAGTATCATGGAGCCTGGTCTGAAGGCACTCTGCATGTGCGAAGTATGATTGTATAAAGTTTAAATCTTCAGCTGTTCTGTTTTTAAAGATTTAATGCAAAAGCAGTAACTTAGAAGTGTTCTAATACTGTGTATATTTTTCATGGTTCCTTACTTTTGTTACTGTAAATGCCACAATGATTGCTTCTACCTTTCTCTAAAATTGTGCTCTCCAAAACTGCTGTGTTTTGTCACAGCCTTGGCATGAAGCTTTTTGAAAATGCATTTAATTTGATATGTGAATGTATTTTTTTGGCTAGACAGAGTCCAAATACGACTGGCAAGAAAATAAAAAAAACATACATAAACCAAAAACCATAGTAATCCATGTTGGAGGGTGAAGTGCAAGTCCACTTTATATGTAAAAACTGAATGAAGCAATACTTCAGTGGAGGACTGGGATCACTGCTGAATTAAACCAGGCTGTAAGCCTTGTTATATAAACAAGCGTTTAACACAAAGAAATTAGACTATGTAAGACCATTCACTCTCTCTGAAGCTTAAATTGGTAATTAAGCTATTTCGGCTTATGTCTAGGGTAAAATATTCAGTAGCACCCAAGCTATGTTTTAAAAAGTTAGTTTTGGTCCTGAACTTGCTTACGCTTTTTTGAAAATGTGACTGTATGGCTATATGAGGGAGGAAGGGCAACTGTAAGGCATAATCTTGAGCAGCTAACAAAAGAGAAAGGCCTGAAGAATTACATTTTTAAAAAAACAAACAAACAAACCCAAACCCTGAACTCAGCAACTGATCAAAAATAATGTTTAAGGAAAAAGAAAATCAGCAATTTGGATATGGGTTAAATAGGAAAAATGGAAATTTGCTTGCAGATATTTTGTGTATCTTACTGTAGCATCTAACTAATGTTGACAACGTTTCAAAACCAGAATTAAACCTCCAGGCACATTCTTCTCCCGCTGCCTGATCTTTATGCTCGTGGACTGATCTGAGCCCAGTCCATAAGCCCTTTGTCAGGTGAGGTTCCTAAAGCCTAGCGAAGCTCTGCCAGTCAGCAGCGCGCTACGCGCGCGTTTCTTGTCTGTTGCTCTGCTGCCCAGAGACACCCGAGTGTCAGCCGTGAAACTCCGCGGGACTTCACAGATGCAGCAAGCCGAAGTGATGCGAGCCATGCAGCTCCATGCAGCTACAGACTGACAAAGCAAGCACAGTGAAGTTCCAGGGGTTTTCAAGCCCTGGTTCTACTGTGGTTATTCTTCTAACTTCTAGAGTGTTTCTCAGATGTCACATAAATTGTACTGAATAATGAAAAGTCCTCCTTTCTTTGTAGAACCTCGTTCTCATGGAAGGACAAACTTCATTCAGCGAGATGAAAGGAGTCTCAAAATGCAAGAACACCTGAAGAAAAGACTAAAAGACAGACAAGCTAGTGGTCATACTAACAATAAACTTAACAGTCCTCCATCTTCACCACATAAAGTTGTTAATTCTTCCAATGCAACGATTCAGAATGGAAATGGAAAGGGACAGCAAGGGGCAGGAGGACCACTAAAGCAGAAGCAGATAGGAAAAACAAAGGGCAGTCCAGATGCAGAGATGGGAGGTAGGTTGCATTGAAAGGGTAAAAAAAAAAAAATCTAGATTCTTTTGTAACAGAAGATGCTGTAAGTTCATTGCAAAATAGTTTCTGAAAAAACTGAGTTTGTAAATTTCTGTGGCTGTTCAGGGTTAGAGAAAGCCTGAAATACTTTTCATTATGTTTAGCTTTTTTTCCCTGTAGAAATCATAGTAATGTCAAGTTTGTTCATTTGAGATTTATCAAATAAGGTCTTCAGGAAGATTTAATTTCAAACCTTTTGTTTACTTCTCTGCCTTTTCTGACCCGGGACTGATCAATATTCCAAGTGAGGATGACCTGTGGGTGCTTACATAAAAGACTTCTGGTGTCATTCCTTGTGGTACTTTTCAGATAGCTAGGAGTTACTTAAAACTTCAAGAAATAGGAAGGTTTGAGCAACTGTCCGTACAGGTTGCTGTTTGATCAGCTGTAATTTCAGTTCAGTGCATTATTTTGCTCAAATGAATGTTTGAGCTTTTTAACAGCTTATGGCTATTCACTTGCATATACTGAAATACCTTGTGTACAATATCTTTCTCTTTCCTGTTGGTTTGAAACGGTGTCGCTGAAATGCAGACAGTTTCTTATCACGATTCCTTAAATGATTTGTGTATCTTTTAGTGTGGGGGGTGTGTGTGTCTTCAATTAAGTGGTCTTGTTAGGCTGCAACGTCTAGTCCTCATCTGTGTCACTGTTGTATTTAACTCTTCGGTTAGAGAAAGGAAAGAGAAATCTGACTTTGCATCTTGGGAAGTAAGTAGAGGTGGAAGCTTTTATCCAACTTGTTTCAAGGACGAAAAATACACTCCATTAAAGATTTTGTCTTAATACAAATTTGGGGGGGGGGAGTTTGTGGGCAGAATAGTATCCTGATTTGTTCCAGATGGACAATTGTAAAGACAGGATTCCATTTACAGATGTAACCCTTTACAGATGTAACCCTTTTGGTACCTGTAGGTATTTTTAATGTGCAGTTTTGATCAGGCTTCTTCCCAATTATGCCTAGACCAAGTGTTTCGCAATAGGAATTCAAGGAAAGCATATATAATAGAGAGATAAGATCTTATTGTCATTTTTTTAACACCTTTCATTTTTGGAGGAATGTTTTTGTGTTGTCAAAGAAAACCCATTTATGCTCAGATTACAAAAATATACCCTTTGTGCAGGATGTACTAAAAGGGTTTTTGTAACACTGTTAGTTTTGGATAGTTCATGTTTCTACCCCTCACGCAGCCAAAACAAACAGGGGAAATGAACTTTGCACAATAAGTACTATTGTTAAACTCTTAATGAGGCAAACTCCATCTTGTGGTGGCATTTTTGTAACAGACTGGTTTACCCTTGGGGTTTTCGGTAATGGGTTTTGTATTTGAAATTTCAGAGTCTGACACGGAATCCAAGAAATGTGATAGTCACTTGAGCATTGGCAAGCCAGTCGTAAGTATTATCCTTAAAATACCATTCTTTTCTGTGCATATACTTTCTATAAAATAACATGTGACTTACTGATCTCCCTTTTTCTTTTTTCTTAATGGTTTATTTTTTTAATAGAGAAAATAAGTTTTAGTTGTCAGAGTTTATAGCTGGGAAAGGGCAACCATGCTATGGAAACCCATTGTTTCTCAACTTTCTGAAACTGTCTGGCTGACTCAGTTTCCCAGAGTCAGAATATATCCACTGTTGAAGTTGTCTAGTGTATGTGAGGGCTTTAATACCTTGCAAACCAAGGGCCTGCTAAACTAATGGAAGTCTGTCCACTCCTGGAACCGTCCTTCGTTCAGCATAGAGGATTTAAGAATATTTGGAATAGAGTTTACAAAAATAGATCATCTTTTTTATGTTATGTTATGTTTAGAAATTGGAGCAAATATTTGAGTATTTACAGACTTATTTAGGAAGTTGGAGTCTGGTGACGTTAATTTAAATGTCTAAAGGCTGAAACTGCACTGATATTTTTGATCTTGAGCATGCCTAATGAAACTCTTCTTTGCATTATCTACACAGTAAGCATGGGTTGTATTCTTTTGCTCCAGCTTTTTAGCTATTCTTTGTTACGATAGTATTTTTTTCATTGCTGCTTCTGATGTCTGTACTTCATGCTAACAGAAAGCTGTGTTGACTTTGTCAGAGAAAATTTGGAGTATGGGAATTAAGCAGCAAAAAACTTAGACCAAAAATTTTAGTCGTGAGCACTTAAAATCAGAGCCTCTTGCTATCCTGTAGGTTAGTGGTTAAATATTAAGATTATGTGAGGGAGTTGTAGTGGTGTTAGAAAGTTAGGCCATCTGACTGTGCCTAAATAGAGATCTGGTGTCGGTGTTCAAGACTCCAAATCTGAACATTTGCTCCAAATGAGTGATGCAGACAGTGCAGGTGAAATAGAAATTTTATCTTCATACACTGAGACAACGTAGTGTGTCTGTACGTTTGTTTAGTGTTTGGAGGGAAATCCTTCAATGTGATACTTTAGAAATGAAAAGAGGAAATGATTTACATTCAAATAATGACTCAATATTTCCACTACAAAGGTAAAGAATTCCTCCAGTGAGGAGCTTCATAGGCAAACTAGCGACGCCATGTTATTGACTAATATACCTTTTATTACAGAAAGCAAACTTACTTGCATTATTTATGCTTTTAATAGGTTTCTGATATACAAGCAAGATCAGCCGTTCTGTCCTGGAATCTCCCAGTTAGTTCACAGAATGGAGAGAGCCATAGTCATAGTCCAGCAGCATTTACATTTGAAGTAGCAATATCCAACAGTGGTAAAAATGGAAAATTTAAATCTGTCTATGTGTAAGTTTAGTTTCTTCATTTAAGCACAATACCGATGTTTAAAAACATTAACCAATCAGCAATCTCTCTATCAGGAGCTGTTTGTTGACTTGCAGACCTACCTACTTCACATGAAATAAATTTTAAGTAATATCACTAAGAGTTACATGGACAATGGAAAACGTGAAAATTAAATGTGCGCTACATGGTTTTGCTTTTCAATAAGCTTTTGTCCTTTAAAGTACAAGGAAGAGCTGTAACTCTTTTTTTTCTTTTTTTTTTTTTTTTTCTCCCTCCTCCCCTTTCCTTTTCACAGTGGGGAAGAATTAACAATTACACTTCCTGATCTCCGACCAGCAACTGATTATCATGCCAGGTATGTTGCTGGGAATGAAATACTTAACGCTTTTGTTAATATGTTAATTACAAAATTCTTGTGGCTTCATGAAAAAGGTGTGCTCACGAACAGCTTGAGGAATATTCTGCAAAAAATATCATAGCTATGGACACTACTGTTGCTATCTAAATTCACACTTACCTTCTAATTTCATAAAAATGTCACCTCATTTTCTTCCCTACTGTCTTCTCTGTCTCTTCGTGTTTCTCAAATACAAACTTTAAGTATCCTCTGGTATTTTTTTAGAACAACAAGATTGGACTCAGTGAAAGAGATTGTTGTAGGCTGAAGGCAGCGGTAAATAAAATAATTTAGCCTTGAACATGCAATTCTGACTTGTCAGCTTGATTTGTAAAGTTGCTTCTCTAAACTGCAAGCTTCTGTAGCAGTGCAAGAAGGGAAGTGGAAACTGGTTGAAATGGGGAGAAGGTAGATGCTGCCTTACAAGGGAACAAGACGTGACATTCAAGAATTGCCACGCAGAGTAAATAATACTGGAGAAGGTGTTTAACCGGTCAGGAAAAAGACAAGCTGGTTAAACAAACCAGGAGAACACTGTGATCCAGTAGCAGAAGCGAGAGCCTCAATGCTTGGGCACAGGAGGAGACCAGCTCTAAGACCTACTGAAGCAAACTCCTATTCTTAAACTGCAGGAGAGTTCTGAGGGTGTTAAATACTCGGCACAGCTCCGCTTGCACAGTGTAGCATAGCGTGTGTTTGGTTCGTGGTGTTGCTCTCCCTACAGGCCAGCTTTCTTTTACCTACAGCTCACTTGATGAGACCGACACTATTTCTGAAAAATTAGTCAAGTCATTGCTCTTCAAAAACAAACGTAAATGAGCATGACTGTTCTAGAGATTCTGTCCCACTTGAACAGTTACACCAATAAACGTGGCTTTACAGCCAACTTAGCCCATTTTAGTATCTGTACTCTTGCCCAAGTAAGCGTTGTTGTATTTGAATCTCAAGGTCTTTTCAGCAAAGGTTAATTTCAAGTCAAGTCAGGTATTCTGTTACCATTTGGTAACACTCGCTGTAGTTTTCATCATGCCTCCCACATGTATTTCATCACTGAAGTATCTCCACTGTGATAGATAGTAATTGTAAAGTACATGAAGGATGCCAAATGGAGTCTTCAAGATCAGTAAGTGTACCCATGTGATCTCCATCACACTACTCTGTCAGCATGCCCCCGTCTCCCTCAACGCAGGACGGATAGTAGTGTCTCTTATGATGTGGGCAGCCATTACTAGGGCCTGGAGCGACGTCATAAACTCGCTTTTTGTTATTTCTTCCTGAACGAAAAAGCATGAAATTGTTGTCTTTTAGACTCAATGATCTGAAAGAAGAGTGATTGGGCACTTGTTTCCTATAACGTGAGCAGGCTGGGCTTGTGGCTGTAACCACTGCTAGTGATTAAATGCATTTCTAAAGCTGACAACTCTTTCCTTAAATTTTCAGGTGCTGATGCAATAGCACCCTAATTAATTGTCCTTTGTTCAGAGTTTCAGCGACCAGCAGTTCCATAAAAGAATCCATTTCAGAATTAGTGAGTTTCACTACAGAAAGTTGTGAGCCAGACTGTCCAGCTGCACCGAAGCTAATTAACAGAACCAAAACCAGCCTGAGTTTGCAGTGGAAGGTAAGCACGCTGATGTATTCGTGTCTGGTATGTTTAAATTAGCTTCGTCAGTAATTTCGTGTGTACTTTAGGTGTTAGCTTTTAAGTTGCTCAGTTAAGACTGATAATTGAAACCGTGATTGTTTCTTCCTCTTTCTTCTGCTGCTTACTTAGTTTCTTGCATATGGCTTTAGCGTGCTAGAGTCGGTAGCAGGTCTCTCCAAGTGTGAACTACTCGGTAGGAGAGTTCTCTTCTGAACTGGCAGCATAGGGAAGAACAGAGCATTTATATTTTCACTTGGGGGTTCCTGAATGATAATTAGCTATAACTTAACATTATAATTCAGAGTTCTCATAGTTACTCTGACCAACTCATAGTGAATTTCTTTGGCTAGTTTGTAGATTTAACTTTTTGAATCTGGCTTTTGACTATATACAGTATCTGTGAAGACTTGTTGGTAACCATGTTTTCTTGTCTTTTCATGTTTTTTCTTATGACTCCGCTTATACCTGGAAAACAGTTTATGGCTAAATGACTTTAATTAGTTAAATTATTTGTATAATCTCTACTCAGAAAGTAAAGGTTGTTCCCAATTCGTATGTCATAACAAGCACAAATGTTGCCTGTCTGAACGCTTACGTTGCTCAGACAGTTGGTGAACACACAGTGCGAGGACACAAGCAAAAAAGCTGTAAGGATATCATTTGCATCATTCATAAAATAAAACCAATCGTAAGTTCGTATTCTAAACTATCGGAATTAGCAGAAGTAGTACAGCAGCCTGGAGAGCCGTCAGGAACGAGGAATTAAACTAGTTCAACGAGCTGCTAGTTTTTTACCCTTTCTGAGTCACTTTGCTGAATACGTGTGTCTGTGCCCACAGTGCAGTTTCAGATTATCACAAGCGTGTGTGTGGAGGAAGAGGGCTGTTCTGTGTGCCTACCGCAGATTCCTTTCAGCTCTACGTTAAATATTTTGCTTTAAAAGGAAGTTGGAACATTTTATATTCAATTGTTAACGTGTTGGATTTTTTTAATGTGCAAAAATATTTATAAAGTACAACCATTTGATTTTAACTTTTTCATTGTTTCTTTATTTTCAGTCCTCAAATGACAATGGTTCCAAAATAACTAATTTTCTTTTAGAATGGGATGAGGTAAGACCTTTTCTGGTGCAAAAAAAAATCATAATGACATCTGTAGACCAATTATACTTAAAAATACTTTTTGCTTAGATACATCAGCTATTTTCAGTGCAACTGTCCAGACAGTTTTAAAGGGACAAGCCAATTAAAAAGCCTGAACCAAATGACTAGTATTGCAGCAATTCAAGTAGACGATCCTTTCAGATCCTCTGAGAGGACAGTGCAAAAGTCCCTCATTTGGTCCTTGTCACTCAGAGCATCATTAATTCCTGTGCTCGGTTTAAACGGATGAGCATTCGGCTTGTGTCTTCAGTAGCTGTCACAAATATCACTCGGTTCTTGAACTTCTTAAGCCTGAACCAAATGACTAGTATTGCAGCAATTCAAGTAGACGATCCTTTCAGATCCTCTGAGAGGACAGTGCAAAAGTCCCTCATTTGGTCCTTGTCACTCAGAGCATCATTAATTCCTGTGCTCGGTTTAAACGGATGAGCATTCGGCTTGTGTCTTCAGTAGCTGTCACAAATATCACTCGGCTCTTGAACTTCTTACTGAAATGTATTCCAAAGTGACAAAAAACTTCAAAAATGTGTTTTGTTTTCAACTGCGGTTATTTATTACCATTTTGTCAAATCTACAGTGCCAAAAAATAAAAGATACCTCAATCAAAATGTGGTTTTATTATCAAGAATGCTCAGGATTACTATCGGCATACTCAGTATGACCGTGATGACATTAGCTTTTTACATTCTTTAGGCTTACTCATTTTTTTTAATTATTATTAAATTAGTGAAAGGAAATTTAGGAAAATTCAGAGTGAAGAAGTTGACCTTAGCAGGGAGCATACAGTCGCCATGCAAAAAGTTACTCAGGCTGTTCTCACTTTTTTAAAGGGGAAGAATGGACCCTTCAAAGAATGCTACTACGGGCACCTGAAGCAGTATAAACTTACCAAACTCTCTCCTTCTACAAAATATTCACTCAGATTAGCTGCTAAAAATGATATCGGAATGAGGTAATGAACACAATGTATCATATCACTTACTTTCTCATCAGCTACGTCTGCTGCTGTTAATATTTTTATTTTTTTTAAAATATTTTTCCAGTGGGTTCAGCGAGACAGTGACATACTACACAGCGGGAATTGTCCCACCAGCCCCATCGCCCCCAGTGCTCGTTGAAGCGGGAGTGACCTGGCTGTCAGTCAAGTGGAGCCCACCTAACGGGGTGTCTTCAGACGACTCTCTCACTTACAGTTTAGACATGGAAGAAGAAGGTTCTGTAAGTGCTGGGTTTTGTTATATGCGCAAAAGCCTGGTAGGCAGCAGTGCTTAAATAAAAAAAAATAACTTTCAAATGAAATGCTGCAAAATACTGCAACGGTTGGCAAGTATTGCGTGTGTTAGTGAAACAAAGATGAAGTTCAAGCTAAAAAAAAATTTGCTGGATCTGATCTGGCTTTTGTTGTATCGTGGAAAATCAGTGACTGCGTTTTGTTCTTATTTTCCCTCCTTTGCAGGGTTATGGTTTCCAACCGCAGTACAATGGAGATGAACTCTCGTGCACTTTAAGAAATCTTAGGAGGAGTACATCCTATAAGTTTAGGGTTTGTACTATGTTTTGTTTCTGATTTAATTATGACTCCGTCCTTTTCTGGAGTTTTAGCATTTCCATACAGCTAAGACACTTTCTGTGGAGACAGCAGAAAATTACCTGCAGTACTTTTGTTGTTATAATAGTTTTTGGTGGAATCGTAATACAAATCAGATCTTTTGCACTAGCTAATTCTGTTTTCTTTTAAATTGTTGTCTTTTCTGTTGTGGGGTGGTTTTTGTTTTGTTTTGTTTTTCCCCATGGAAGAACATTATAAATCAGCAGGATATTACTTGTCATTAAATCAAGCATTTATTATATATTCCATTCATTCCTGAAACAGCTCTTTGCCTACAACAGCGAAGGAAAAAGCAGTCCCAGTGAGGTGGTAGAACACAGCACCGATCCTGACAAACCTGGACCACCAAGTAAACCAACCGTAAAGGGCAAGATCCATTCGCACAGCGTGAAAGTTACGTGGGGTAGGTTACCTTTTGTTACCGCCGTATTTGAGTGCTGCTTACTCGTACAGCCGCTCAGTAACGCAGATTAAAACACAGAGGCGAACTCGGGCTAATTATTTGTCTCTGCAGATATCGCTATGGCAGGAGAAATACTTAGCGTTACCAAAAAATTGCAACTCTGTTTTGGGGCTGTAGCACAAAAGTAGGAGTTTTCTTCATTCATTTTAGAGAAGCATTCAATGCTATTGGCTGTTGTACCAGCCTCTAGATTTATTGTGGTGCTTAAATAATTTTCATGTGCTCTTAAAATAAAAATAAGAGATGATACCTGAAATTGGCAGTATTTTCCTCATTGCTCTTCTTCCCGGCATAATCGCGCTTAATAATAGAAAAAAACTATTGTTCTGGAAGACGTATTGTGAACGTACAAGTACACAGCTTTCTGTTTCTGTTTGAATTGAGTTTTCTGCTTGAATATATTCTACAATGAATGGACATCTTCTCTGAAAAAGCTGATAACAAAATAATGCATTGTTTTTTAAATCTTCTATAATTTATTTTAAGATGTTGATTTCTTTCAGAACCACCCAAGGATAATGGAGGATCAGACATTTCTAAATACTTTCTGGAAATCTCAGAAACATCAGTTGGTAGGCAATCATCTTTAAGTACTAACTCAGCTTGTGTGCTGATTCACTACTCGTTGTTCTAGCAATTACTGTTCTGTTGTGACGTGTATATCGCGTTGTACATGTTCTCTGCAGAATGGATCATTCAGATTTGATTCTGTGGCTTGACTGTCTGCTTAATAATTGTGTGAGAGAATTTTCAAGGTTGATTTTTGCAAAAGTTTTGTAGTATAAAGTATCTTTTCTTTCTCCTCAGGAAGTAAATGGGACACGGTATACAGTGGTTCCCAGAGAGAACACGTATGTGATCATCTGAAGCCTGGCACTTCATACAGAATGAGAGTTTATTGTGTCAGTAAAGGTGGTGAAAGCCAGGTGAGAAAAATGAGAATAAATTTGCTTCTGAAATCCATTTCTATTTATGTTTTAGTGAAAAGTTGTTTGGTGTTTCCACTCTAAAATAAAGTGTATCACTGCTAGGCTTCTGATGTTATGACTGTTACGACATCAGCTGTTCCTCCTGGACCGTGTCATGCTCCATGCCTGGCAGGCAAAGCTAAGCCCAAGGAAATCACTTTACAGTGGGGTAAGCTCCAGTGTTTCTGAGCAAAATATTTTTCTGATTTTAAATGTCAGAACAAAAATGAAAAATCTGTAGAACTCTTCGGGGGGGGGGGGAATATTTATATATATATTGAGTTTGTGTCCCTAGTTGTTTGGTTTTGGGGTTTTTTTGAGAAGACCAAAGCTTGCTAACCACCACTGACTCGGTGATGCACGCATGTGCGACGATGTGGCGAGACTTAAGCAGACATAAATGTCTTCCAGTGAGAAGGCTGGAAGTAATGACTGCCTCGTTACTGACATGTGCTTGGCAATTTAAAAATCAACCCTCCTTTTCTCATTTTTATCTCAGTAAAGGAGATAATCAAAAAGTAATGAAGATACATTGGATTTTGAAGGAAATATATGGAAAATAGCTGAAAAAGGCTGATGAAGGCCATCTGAAACTAATCGGTATCTGGGGGGAAAAAAGCAAGCTTCATAAAGTGTTTCGGCTCGGATAGATGACAAAAGCCTGCACTCTAACGTTTAGAATTCATCTGATTCAACTTTTAGCTTCAGAAGGCTGATTAGGAACTATTTAAAAGAAAAAGTGCTCTGTGAAATTAATGGGGGGGGGGGGGGGGGGGGGGGGGGAATGTCTTTTTATTTCATAGGCCCACCATCTGTAGATGGAGGTTCCGACATTACAGAATATATTATAGAGATGGCAAACTCTGAACAAGATGAACGCAGACAAGTGTATCAGGGTCCAGCATCTGAATACGTAGTAAACAATCTGCTTCCAGGGAGAACATACTGCTTCTGGATACGAGCGGCAAATAAAGTTGGGGTAACTGCTGTGCTAACGGGATCAAATTTTGGTTTTTTTTACACAAAAGATAGTAATGATACTACTGTCTTACAAGCCTGATGATATTTTGTAGCTTCCGTGTTCTGTTGTAGTTCTGTTGAAGGAGCAAAACTTCTTACAGCGTAAAAAATACAATTCAAAGAAGGTTCAATAAATTCGGGCTGAAGGAAGGAGGGACTGAATGTCCCTGACTGAGGGGATGTGCCCTGCCTGTCGCGTTTCTGTCGTTGTTTACTGGATTGCCGTCAGTACCGACGGTAACTAGTCCAAAGGTAGTGCTAGACATTCTCTTACCACTTCCAGTCATTTCTTTGACTGCAGTGTAAACCCTACGTTTCTGGCTGTGAATAACCACTTAATGTTTGTGCCTTAAGAAACCGCCTTGTGTTTCACAATTAGCGTAGACTCCGCAGGCCGGTGGTGTGGGAATAGTATTGTGTAGAGAGGGGCGTGTTCAAATAATGCCAGGTTTGAAAAAGGTTGGGATAAATGTTGGCTGCGTAAAAGTCTGCCTGAAACAGTACCCAGCTGCTTCTGGAAGGCAGATCCTGACTACAGGGGAAGGAGGAGTTACAAAACCATAGCAGTGGAGTTAGTGGGAGGATTACAGGGCCAGCTTACAGAGTAAACTACCTGAAAGGAATTTTAAACGGTGCTGTGAAACTAAGCACTGAACTCTTCTATTTATTTCTCTACCTAGTTAAAAATAATTTATTTTCTTCAGCTCATACGCTTGCACGTCAGTTTTTGCTCTACTGCTGTTGCTGTATTCACGCAATCGTATTTTCTTGCAGTTTGGCCCTCACTCTGACAAAGCAGAGATCTCTACTGCTCCAGGACCCCCTGATCAATGTTGCAAACCCCTGATAACTTGTAAAAGTGCAACTTGTGTTGTAGTTTCATGGGAGGTAGGTTTTAATGATTTTCGGTAATACACAAATTAATATTCGGCTTTTAGAATTCTAGTGACACATGTATGATACACAGAAATGGAAGAAATAACAAATGTGGGGGTGGAATGTTTTGAGCACATCTCTTCATAGAGGTATTGGTTTTGTAAATTTTGCCAGCTATGAATTTCCATCTTAACTGACTAAATGGGGTGACATTTAATCCTCCTCATGGTGTGGTAGCTAGTATATAATACATTTAATTCGTCCAAGTGGTAAGAGATTGAGTCATTCAGAATTCTGGTCTGAACTGTGGTGGTGTGTTAGACGTGCGTCTGGATGGAAACCTTTTAACAAGCTGAACTTAAAATCCTGCCCTTGGCTATGGTGGAAAAGACCCCAGGTTTCAACCCCAGTGCTTCTGTTCGAGAGATCACGCTTGTATGGTGAACGTGTGTGTGTGCAATAGCTGAAGGACAATTTATCGCTTACACCCACAGTCTCCTGCGTGCAATGGTGCAGAAATCGGTGAATACAGACTGGACTGGGGACAGGTGGAAGGATCAATGCATATCATTTACACTGGCCCTTGCCAGAGCTATGAAGTAAAAGGTCTCACACCTGCAACCACGTATTACTGCAGAGTCCAGGTATGAAGAGCCTTTTGTTATGTGTTACTAAGCAAATGAACAAGTACGTACAGGTTGAAGAAAAACTTCAGCTAGAGATGAATAAAATTACGTACTGTCGCCTACTAACGCAGCGTAGAAGGCAATTGGTAAAAACGTTTTCCCTTCTCCCTCAGTCCCTCCTAACTACGTCTTTCTAGAAATGAAATTTAGATCTAGTGTTGCATTAAATACCAGACATTTTGCCGTAGTTACATTTTATTGGGGAGATTTTCCATTCCCTTCCAACAACATGCAAAAGGAAGCATGATAGATGTGACTGGTTAGAAAAAAATGTAGATTTTGGGCAAACAATACGCGGCCTCTCTTTCAGGCTGTGAACATCGCTGGAGTTGGGTTGTTTGGCGAGACTGCTGTGGTGACAACCCCCGCGTCAGTGCCTGCGGCAGTGTCAGTACTGCATTTACTTGAAGAAGATCAGATGGAAATTTCTCTTCCTTTATCAACGTGCCTTGCAATTCAATGGGAAGAACCGTGTTGTCATGGGTCAGAGATCACTGGATATAATATAGAATACGGGGAAAAGCAGGTTGTAACTGTTGGGAGAAATACAAGCCATGTTCTTGAGAATCTGCTGCCTGACACTCTGTACAGGTAATAACTAAGCGTTTTACTCTGAAACCACATTTGTAGGATTTTCAATCAATAGCTTTGTGGGTAGTGTTTTAAATTTTTAGAGCAATTTTTCATTTGGCTTACGGACTATTCGCCTAATTTACTCTGCAACTCCGAAAAAATAAGGTGAAATTGTCATATCCGGAATCAAACCATGACGTTTTAGCGGCAAGAGTTAAGATTCCTGTGTTAAGATTAACATTCTGTCTCGCAGCCAAGGCTTTATTCTAATTTTTCTGGGTTTAGAATTTTTCATTCTGAAGCAATGCATATAATGGGATGATGAGCATCTCGCCAAAAGAGGATGGATGTACAGATAAGAGCAGAATAGCTGTTCCTGCGCTGCATGCTCAGGCTTGGTTAAAGCTTGGTTCAGATTATGGATCTTCAGTGTCGGTAGGAGGCAAAACAGTTCAGGTTAACGTGGAAGACCCGGGCGCTTGTTCACTGAACAGAATAAACCTGAACAATACTGAGAAACGCTCAAGCTTCGTTATGTTGAGAAGAACGCAGTATGTTGACTAGGTTAACGTGGAAGACCCGGGCGCTTGTTCACTGAACAGAATAAACCTGAACAATACTGAGAAACGCTCAAGCTTCGTTATGTTGAGAAGAACGCAGTTATGTTGACTTGTTTTGAAGTAGATTATTTTTATAGTTAAATTTCTAACTGCATTTTAATTGCTTTATTGTTTGGAGTTACATTCTTTACAAATTTTAAGTCTTGCTTTATTACCTAGCGTTTTTTCAGGACCTCAGTAAACTGACCGTATAGCTGCTTTTCTCACATTTCTAGAGTTAGAATACAGGCCATAAACAGCTTTGGAGTTGGTCCTTTCAGTCATTCCATTAAAGCCAAAACGAAACCACTACCTCCTGACCCTCCTCATCTTGAATGTGTGGTCTTCAGCTACCAGAGCCTTAAACTTAAATGGGGTGAAGGTCCTAGCAGAGCTTTAATTACCAACCCTACACAATTCAACTTGCAGATGGAGGACAGGTTTGGCAGGTAAGATGATCGGAACATTAAGGATATCGTTGCTTTACAACTTCGTTTCAAGTTTTCAAGGCGTTTTAAGTATTCTTTCTTCCGTTTGCACCAGTAAGTCATTTGGACGTCCCAAAGTTTGCCCCTTAGTTTGCATTTTTGCATCGCATCTTTCAACCAGAAATGCTGCTAATAGCTGCTGCGCTAGTATTTACTTGTAAACAGTAAATACTATTTACTATTTAAATAGTAATTTAAATAGTAATTATTGAAATTTAGATAGTAATTAATTTAATAGTAATTTAATAATTACGAAGTAAATTTAATTTACTTCAGTAAATGTATTAATTATTTACTACAGTAAATATTAATTTACTACAGTAAATTAATAATAGTAATTTAAATAGTAATTATTTTAATTTAATATCTCACCATCTTCCTATGTTGCCAGTTTTTTTTATCTTTTGGAAATTCTAAAATGAAGTCCAGTTTGCATATAAGAAACATGGGGTTGACAGCTGTTCTTTAACTTGAAATCACGCCGTATCTAGTATATACAGGGGTTATTCTCTTGATTCAAATCGAGAGTTTGGTCGTGTAGTTTCAGTGGTGGCCTGTGTACGGCTGTAGCTTCATGCCTGGACAGGTTGAGTGAATGCTTCGTGAATGTAAGTGGAGACTTCCCCCAGCATGAACGGTGTGTGGTGCTGATTCAATGCGCATCATGAACTGCTGGTGACAATAGCAGAGCTCGAGCTGCCTGACGTTCCTTGTGCGCCTGTGTAGAAAGCTGGGGCACCCGGAACGTATTGTCACTTTTTTGTACTTAAGTTAGATATGAAAATGTTCCGCTTACGATACTGACATGCAACTTGGTGATTACTGAATAATACTAATTGGTGTATATTCTGGTTTTTCCTTCCAGGTTTGTTACTGTTTATAATGGTCCTTGTCATACGTACAAGGTACAGCGACTCAGTGAATCCACTACATACTATTTTAAAATCCAGGCATATAATGATGCTGGAGAGGGAGAGTTTTCTGAAGTTTACGCTTTCACTACAACTAAGTCTCCACCCGCATCTCTTAAAGGTGAGCTTACGCTGCACCAGAAACTTCTGCAAGCCATTTACGTACTAGGTTAAATGCTAAAACCTGGCTCTCTTCCCAGTCTAGCCTCTTTCCAGGGCCTTTGTGGGACAGAGAACAGAAACTAGCTGTGGTGGGCGTTAACTTGGTGTAAGAAGGGCTCTACTGGTGTAGGACCAGCGTGTGGTCATCTCCTACACCGTAGTAGCTCTTCCACCCCGACAGTGAGGATTTCCTCTACCCGTTTTCAACTGGAATGTAATTTTTCAGGGTTATCTATCATTTGGTACAAGTTACAACAGCACGTAGGCAAATGAGAACAGAAATAATTCCTCTGATCTTCACTTTCTAATACGAACATTAAAGATTGCCGTTAGAGAAGGCCATTCTGAAGATGCGAATGCTGATTACCTGCAGGAAAACTGGTTGACTCAACCATGTTTATAACGTGTAATTTCAGCTCGGAGATACATGGGCATAAATGCTGCTTTCTCCAGTGATTTGAAAGTGCTCGCTCATCTGTACAAGCATTAGACGTCAGAAGCTTATCTTGTCAGCTTGAAAAGACAGACAAGTGTAACCTACAAATATTACAGTGATCATTTGTTAAGCTTATGTCATGAAATACAGCAAAGAAAAAGAAAGAATGAAACAGGTCTTAATTGCTTAGAATTATTTGAATGACTGTCACCTCTCCATCGTTAACAAACATGTTGGAAAAACCTTAAGCTTTTAGATTTACGCTGCCCAGTCCCTTGCGTTAGAACAAACATTTTCAATGGAAAATGGACAAAAGCAAAGCATACTTTAAGCCAGAGTGAGAAAACTTCCTTGTTGTCACTGAAACTAGTGCCCATTTGCTGCATTAACTGTGAAAATGAGTCACTGTAATAATTGGTGATTTTGGCCATTTTCTTCTGATTGAAAAAGACTGAGAGCACTTGTAGAGACCATTGTTCTCTTTTTCTAAAATGCCAACAAATCACTTTTTTTCTAGCACCCAAAGCAAATCAGCTGGAAGAAAACAGTTACGAAATCACATGGGAACCTTTACAGCCGATGAAAGGAGATTCTATTGTTTACATCCTTCAGCTTGCTGCTGGGAGAGAGTTTGATCAGGTACCTTTTCTTTAACATAATGAACTTGCGGAGGTTTTACTTCGAAAAATTATTGCAGAAAAAGATGTCGATATTTGAAGGTTCAAATTCTGTTTGGTGATGCTAGCGGCAGGGATACTCTTCGTTTCAGCAAGGGACCCGGTTTACAGTCCTGACTCCCAAGGGTGCTGCATTCAACGTCTCAGTTGGTTCCTCTCAGTGAGGCTTTAAGTTTGTGATGGGTGAGGACAGCTTCCAGTACAGGGTCCTGCCGTGCTGCCTCTTCACGGCATCGAAGGTCGCCCCAGGTTAAAGACCATAAATTTTCATTTCCCTACCGACCCTTCGCTTGTGCTGTAAAAGCAAATGACTGCGAAGGCGGGCTTGAGAGTCACTGGGAGAACTGGTGATCCAGAAGCGGGTTAACGCTGTTTTATCCTGTTCTCCCAGCATTTCCCTGGGCTCTTTTGATTCTTTCATCTTACGGTCTGTGGCATCACTACCTTTGTTAGTCACAGACAGCGTTTGCCCCGCTTTAGCGGGGGAGCTGTACAGAACAACAGTTGCGCAGAACGATTTCTTTTTTTTTTTTT
>NW_008796193.1:1961734-1965012 GCF_000699145.1 Aptenodytes forsteri | reverse complement strand
TTTTCTTTTCTTTTTTTTTTTTTTTCTCCCCCCTGAGCTTCAAAATCCAGGTCTGTCGGTGTGGGACATAGCAGGAAGCTTTAGATTATTCACAAGAAAATGAATCATAAATTCTTCAGAAATAAAAGCTGAGATTTTACTCGGTTGGCTTGAAGAGAACGACTTTGGGCAGTGTCCAGCGCTGCACGTGCTCGTAAAGCAGAACAGAAAGTATCACGTGCTGTTTGCAAGACGAATCCCCTGTAAAGTGGTTCTCTCTCTTCCTCTTCTGACTAGGTGTACAAGGGACCAGAGACTTCCTTCCGCCTCACGAGCTTGCAGACAAACTGTGAATATCGGATCAGAGTCTGCGCTGGCCGTCAGTCCCAAGACTCTACTGGATCACAAGAACTGTATGGACCTTACAGTCCCAGTACAGTGTTCTCATCTCAGAAACAAGAGCTGGTTCCACCGTGTGCTGATCTGACGACGGAGTTGGCAGAGACTAAGAAGACATTGCGTGAAGAGCGCTTCATTGCTATCGTTCTTCTCTGCGGATTTGCAGTGGTTGCTATTTTATTTGCTGTTGTTATTCAGTACTTTGTAATCAAGTAGACGAGAGCCTATTCAGTACTCGGCCTTTTGTACAGAAGCTCTCTCGGGTATTTATGGTTAGTTCTAATTAAAATCCTAGCTGGAAATGTAGTTACATGCGTTTCCACTTTTGCTGCTGGCTAACAGTGAGGCTGGGTTGGCAGATCCTTTCCAAATACTGAACACAGATTTCTCGTAGAAAGGGTAATCCTGGGTCCTCTGTAATCAGGGTTAGCTGTTAATAAAACAGCAAAAAACTGCCTTATCGTGCGCACTGGTGTGTGTGCACGCTCTTCCTCTCTCCGAATTCAAAGCGGGGCCCTTTGGCCCGTTAGAGAGAGAAGGCGTTGATAGAGCAAGTCCTTTTCAAGTACGACTAGAGCAGTGGTAGCCGATCCGCAATGTTTAATCAGGTATTGTTGTAGTTTGGTATACACGAAATACAGCAGCACAAATGCTTCAGCTTAGAGCAGTACTGTATGGCAAAACGTTACTAGAGCATACCACATTTAATATACTGTAGAAGGAAAGCAGAATATTGACTTTGACTTAGTGATGTTACTACTTTACAGTTATTTTAATATTTCGGATTCAGTAATAATCATTTCAAGCGTTGAAGTAGAGGGTGCCAGCATTTTTAGAATTTTAATCGAAGTGCTAGACGAAACGTTAGCAGGACGTAATGTTCGTACAGCAAAGGCGTTCGTATGTAACGTTGCAGAAAAGGCCCCTTTTGTATTGTACATTTCTGAATGAAATGCTTTCTGCTGTTGGTGAGCAGCTGTTGGCCCAATCCACATTTCACTCTCAGTGCCTGAGAGAAAAGTAATTTCCTGTGCTTCTGATTAAATCTTTGCAGTGTTTTCAGAAAAGCACAGGTATTGTCTTTAAGGAGAAAGAGTGCATTTATGATAAATGTTAACGCTATTTGGCTCAAACTGAGCAAATGTTTTTGTACTATTATTAACCTAAAAATAAAAAGTTCAAACTGCTTTTGGATGCCCTTCTAACTTAATCTGAATTATCAAATTATACATGAAAGAACTCTTTTTAGATAACATTTATACAATGTTTTAAATGACTTGCTATCCCGGTGGTAGCAGCTTCACATTCCATTGTTTTCTAGATGGGAATGTTCAGCCTGCTATGAACTTTTCTGAAACTCGTCCTGTTTGTCTGGGGGGTGTTTTTTGTGGACACTGTGCACTACATATGACTGTTCTTGTTAAATCTGCTTGCGAATACCTAAAGATGAGTCTGACAGCTGTGTCTTCTTCATATCAAATATTTTGAAAGCTGGAACTCGCCAATTTCGAACGTGTTTCAGAATGGGTCTCCCCAGTAGCATTTGGAATATGCCATAGAAAGGTAGAGTTAGCGTATTTTGCAGAGACTGCGGCTACACTTTATATACATCAGAGCAATGCACTTGTACGTGGAATGTTGGATGTGATAGTGCTACAGGCTAAGTGTTTCCAGTAATTAATGACTTTAAGGGTCTTTCTCCTATGGCAGTTGATGAATAATGTTGCGTTATAGTTTGAGGCATTGTGTTGTATTTCAGATGTGGAAAACCTAAATTATGACATAGTATCGCTTAATACTCTTAAAAGTAGATTTATGGTGCAATCTGAAATTAATCTTTTCAAAATGTACTCTTCATTTTGTACTCTATTTATTTTGATTAAAAGTCCTGGAAAACGTATGTTTGAATGTATTGTTCTACTTGTAGCAGAACTTTAAGTTAATCATTTATTATATCATAGAAATCTCTCCCTCCAGCGTTGGAAAGAGTTTTATACAGATATTAGTCTTTAGTTTGCAGAAGAGTTTACAATCTGTCTTTATTTCTCTTCATAGTCTACTTTTAGCAAATAAGACTGCCTTCAGCAAATCTCTATTGCCAAAGGGTTATTTCTTTAACTCTTAGAATGAAGTTTGTAGAGGTTTATTTGGCAATAATGTTTCTGATGATTTTAAAAGATAAATTAGGATTGCAGAGTAAATACTAACAAGCCATGACTCCTAAAAAGCGGAAGAAAGTTCTTTTGTAATTGCCACAAAATAGTCACGTTTCCAGAAAATATCCGTGAAAGCCGACCGCAATACAGACTTTACATCAGCCGTTATCCATTCCAGAACGATCTACCCTAGTGGCATTAATGTATTAAGTATCTTCAGTTTTCTTGTATTGTAATTTTGAGGTATCTCAAACTTATGTTAAAGCTGCCATGCATTGTATTACTAAATTGTAACTATCAAATAGATAATATATTTAATACAGCCAATAAATAATACAAATGTATTCAAATTCGACTACGGGGTTGCGTGTGTCTTTTCTGGGTTTTAATCTTATTCAGGAGCTAAATCTTATTCAATCTTATTCAGCACAAATCTTATTTGTGTAGTACGTAATTCAAGGTGAAGAAACACGTTTCGCCTTGTTGCTGTCATTAAGAGCTGCCTTAAAAAAAAAAATAATCTTTCTGGAAGAGAAGTTATCTGTGGGAGCCTTAGCGCAACGCTGTCCTCTTCCAAGAGCTGTGTCAACCTGGGGACCAAACAGTGCGGTTTCTTGAACCCTTTTACATGAGGTCGTGGGGCAGCCCGTGAGCTGGGGATCTGGACTCGGTGTTTGCTGGTTTTACAAATAAGGGAGATGGGCGAATGCCCTCTGCTCTCACTCCCCCCCCCCCCCCAGGCAA
>NW_008796193.1:1960164-1961695 GCF_000699145.1 Aptenodytes forsteri | reverse complement strand
CCCCCCCCCCCCGCAATCGCCCACAGGCGTAATTTGTCCCTGGTCCGTTCAGATGAGCGCTAAAGGCGAGGGTGGTGTCTCGCCATAGAGCTTAGCAGAGATGGGGTCTGGCTGTGCGGAAAGCTGGGTATAGTTTGAATAAGGAACAAGATGAAAGACCGAAAATCAGAGAAGCAACTCGAGAGACCTGAGGGGCGAGCAATAAATCAGTTTGTTGGAAGAAGGCAATGTGTTCATCGTCCCACTAAATGAGTAATTTCTTACCGCTTTCCTTTCAGGTACCTTACAGGTTGTATTTCTTAGGCTTATTTGCTGAGAGCGAGCAGCTGGCCTGGCTTTAACCTCCCTTTTTTCTTGGCTTCTGTGGGAAGAAAGTAACTGGAATTACATTTCACAGGTCTGTGATTAACTAAACGTCTGGTCCTCAAAAACTGAGACAAATCCCTTCACAGGAGCTTTGTGGACACTGAAGCCTGACGACGTGGCTGGCAAGTGCACTGAAGAGAACAGCCCAGCCCGCCCCCGTGGCTGCCCCTCTGCGCAGGAATAATGTGAATTGACTCCGACCTTCCTAAAACGTTCCAAACCTATCTCAGGAAACACATAGTGAGAGGTAAGCCGAAAGGATGGCCTTAGTACTTCTTCCAGTCTCCGTGTGCACCATCTACCCAGGTTTTAACCCACCACACAGCTGGCAAAATGCCTGGGTTGCGAGAATTACGTCAAGGCTGAACAGTTGACGTGAAAGAAGCGAGTTCCGTGCCTTCAAAAGAAACCTTGTCACTCCTGCTGAGGCTCCGGCAGCGCCGAGTTCGCTTGTGGTGCAGGATTTTGCTCATCGCTTTCCTGTATTTGTGTGACATGACGTTGTAAAGTATGGGGTTTATAGAAGCCCCGAGGTAGAAGAGAAGCATGGCGATGAGGTTGAAGTACTGCGTGAGGTCATACAGGATGATTTCACTCTGGGCGAAGAGGATTCGGCCAACGTGGAACGGGAGCCAACACAGCACAAAGGCCAAGGCTACGACGGCTAAAAAGGAAGAGAGCACACTTCAGTCGCCTTGAGCAGAGTTTATTCTGCCTCTTTATCGACGGACCGAGACATGAGCTTGCGAAGTGTAACCCAGCAGACAAGACCTCCTGCCTTGCCCAGCCGCTTTTGCGCTGTGGTTACTGGTAATCTCGAGCAACAAGGACTCAAGGTTGCACACAAAATGAATTGTTTGCAATTAAAATAGGGTTCTCTACACCCATGTCCATCCAGTGGAGACAAAGGAATCAAATCAGACTGGGGCAAAGCAGCCTGTACTTAAATTAAGGGCTACTGCCCACTCTTGGCCCAAAAATCTGAGTCGCCATTGGCATCCTGCAATGGGTATCGGAGGGGAAGGACCAGGGACACGGGAGGTGGGGGGCCCCTCTGGGCAGCGGAGGGGCGGGAAAGGGGAGCAAACTCGACCAGGAGGCACTGAGGAAGAGGATGGAAAAGCAGAGCACACATAAGCAAACCAAAACCTGGCAGGAAACAGCC
>NW_008796193.1:1955043-1960072 GCF_000699145.1 Aptenodytes forsteri | reverse complement strand
GGGGGGGGGGGGGCGCTCAGGAGGGAGCAGCCAGAGGGACGGGGAGGAGGGGAGGGGACCCAAACCCTCCTGGCTTCAGTGTCTGCACCAAGGCACAGGTACCAGCTGGCACAGGGTGAAGAGCACGTTCAAGTAGGTGGGTTGTTGCCATCCTGGACAAAGCCATAGTCACTAAGCTTGAGAAATTTTGCAGGGGAAATGGCTTTAAAACCTTTCCTTGCCACAGCAGGGGAAGCGCCTGGTCTGGTTTTAAGTCACAGAATTTTCCAATTTCTTTAATTTAATCCCACAAGGTCAGAGACGGCGGGGGGACATGAGGAATGTGATCTCAAAACAACCAAAAGCCAGGCTGATCTGCTTCCCCGCCGTGCAGCAAGATCCCTTGCCTGAATACCGTGCAGTCGGGGACTCCCCTTCTTACCAGAAAGAGCCAGGAACACCAATTAAGCATAAATCCACTGATTTTTAAATCTGTGTAACCCTGTGTGTTTTGTCCCTCCTCTCCATCATGCCCCACATCGCTGTACGCGCCGTGGGAGTGATTGAAGAAGGCAGCTCTTCAGATTGGGTTTCTAAAGCACTCTTACCCGACAGTCTGCGTGTGGGACCTCCTTGCCGGCAGCCCGGCAGCCGCTGCCCGCTCCGCCAGAGCTTCCTGCAGATGAGTCCGCACAGCAGGGTCAGGCGGAGCATTGGCAGGAAGAAATAAATGGTGGAGACCCAGCTCATCGTCTCGAGCAGCCCCGGGCGGGCCACGCGCTCGATGGACCTGTGCTCCCGGCTCTCCTGGGGCAGGCTGCCATTGGGGTGTTCCACCCCGAAGAGGAAGAGGATGGGGCCGGCGGTCAGGAGGGAGCAGCCCCACAGCGCCAGGATGACCCGTTTCACCCGGCACTTGGTGATGGTGGCTTTGGCTTTCAGGGGAAAGCAGATGGTGAAGTACCTCTCCACGCTCACCGTGGTGATGTGCAGGATGGTGCAGTACGTGCACGTTTCACTCAGGTAAATGAAGAACTTGCAGAGAAAATCCCCAAATATGTAGGGCTTCTACTTCCAAAGGTGGTAGAGATCCGAAGGCAGGCCAAGGAAAATCAGCGTGTCTGACAGCGCCATGCTGGACAGGTACACGTTCACTGTCGTCCTCATCTCCTGCGAGCGTCTGAAAATGACTACCGTTATCAAATTCCCAGAGACTCCCAAGAAAAACAGGATGATGGAAATTACTGTCACAGGCACCGAAATATGGACATCAAACAAAGAAAAAGACTGATCTTCAGAGGAGTCCGTGTCATTTCTGAAATAGCTGCGATTCGAGATTCGGGCTGTGTCTGGTTTCAAAGCCGAGGGCAGGGCTGGCTTCGTCCTCCCCTTTGACGGAAACCTGAGTCGGGGTAAGAGAGAGGCATGTTTCAAAGCCAGTGTCCAAGCACCAATCGTCTACGCAACGATTCTTACGTGATCAGTTAAAAAATTAAAATGATGTTCATAAACATTAAATACCCAAGTGCCAATTAGTCCGTTTTACGAGAAGCAAAGGAGTATTAGATTCACACATCCAGCACTCGCCAGGCACAACCTTTTAAAAACAATATTGACCGTTACAAAATGGTATTTACCGTGCCGGTATTTACCCTTAGCTTCGCAGTGTTTGGAAAAGGGCCATTTTTTTTACATTTCCTTTCAAGTTCTGCGAATCCCACCAAGCGCGCAGAGCCGGGTATGGCGGCAGGGCTCCGTATCGACTGCGGAGGAGCTGCAAGGCGAGGCAGTCCCCCCAAACGAGAGCCGGATGGGAACAGCCTCTCAGACGTGCTCAGCGGTTTGCCAGATCCTTCCAGCACTTGAGAGCGCCACGAGTGGAAATCTTTAGGCTGAGAAGTCTCCTTGAGGCTCCGCCGAGGAGCCGGGAGGCTCACAGGCGGTCACCGCGGCTGGCAGGCACGGGATGCTTCACCTGCAGGATGGCTTTCCTGCCGCCGGCGACGACGATGCCGCTGTGCTGGGAGGTCCCCGGGGTGCCGGAGGTCCCCGGCACGTGGCACGATTTCTGAGGAAATCGGCTGGGGCCCCTTGACTTTTTGTGGCCGTTTCCCGTGCTGCCCATTCTGCGGTCATCCACCTCCCTCCCTCCACCTACACGCCGCTAATGATGCTGCACTAAACACGCAACCGCACGCCGCTTTCCTCCTTACCCTGCAAAACGTGCCTGCGGTTACCAGGTAGGGTAGAACAGTTCTTTGACACTGGAAATTTAATTAGCCCATTTGGGCCAGTTACAAAATTTTCCATCATTCTGTGTTTACTCAGGGCCTTTCCCACTTGAGCTCCTCCCCAGCATATGCCGCCGAGTGAGAAATTTCTACTGACAGTGCTTTAATGACATTATTAAGATAGGATGGGAAAGTCTTTATTTGCACATCAGTCTTCAAAATGAGACAGTCTGACGCTTAGCCCTGATTTACTTTCCACTTCAGAAAAGATCAGAGATTATGAGCTGGAAAGCGCGGGGGGAGGCGAGGGGAAAAGGGGCCAGCATGAGGGAAAACGCAAGGGAAGGCTCCGGGAAGCCGGAGGTTAACTGCACGCAGCCGGAGAGCACGGGGACACTCGGCACTGGAGGCTGCTGTGGACGCTGCTCAGCTCGACAGCAGGATGTGTCCGGCCGCGGTCCTCAGAAATTCCTCCGTAACCCAGGGACTGGGGCGCTGGCAGAAGTGAGCGGGGTAGCCGGTACAAAATAAACCTCCTCCGTTCTCCGCAGAGCTCTGCCCTTCGCAGCTTTTCTTGTCTGACGGACTATTCAAAAGCCAGCATTTTGCAGAGCCAAATAGTGTGGGATTTGGGCTCGAAAGGTCAGTGCTGAACACAGTCACCACATTGTGTTGACAGATCCCTGGTTCTAACGTTAGGGAGATTTCTGCTGCCATTGCCAGGAGGCAGAAGCGCTGGCTGTGGGGTTTGCTTTCTTTTTTTCCATGAGATTTAGGCACCTGAACACCTCAAAAAGAGAAGCAGTCTGTGTGCCAAGGCTTTACTTTGCTGCACGTTAAACACCTCTACAAAATCTGTCTCATCTCCGATACTTAACTCTGCATTGGTGATTTAAACGGCGCACCCTGAGCAGAGCGAAGGCCTGGCCGGCGCATGCTCGCATGGGCTGAAGAGTGTGCGGCTGTCGCCCCTATTTATTCGAGCAGATCGCTCCCAGCTGGGAGACAGTTGCCCTGATGAACGTCCCCGCTTCGGCGGTGGCAGACGGAGGAGTCGGCGCTCGGCCTGGCCACGCCGTGACCCAGTTTCCTGTTTTCCAACGCTGAAAGAAACCCCAGTGTCTGGGCAGGGATGAAGGGTGACCGCTCTTTCATTCGGCCGACGCGCGGTGCCTCCGCAGCCAGCTGAACGCAGGCATTCACAGCACAGCCGTGCCCCAGAGGACTGGCGGTGGGGAGGAAGCTTTCACGGCCAGGCAGACCCGCTCCAGCTCAGCTGCCCACACGGAAGGCGTTTGTGGCCTCGGGGACAAATATCTCCCCCGTGGAAACCGGCTCTCCGTGTCTTCTCCTCGCCGCTGGTTTCCAGGCAGAAACGCCGCAAGTAGCTGCAGCTCTTGGTCGTGCTGCTCAGCCCGGGAAGTCACCCCTGCGCAGCGGGGTTGGTGGGGGAGGCAGTTACAGCACGGACAGGAGCTCGGGGAGGGGGGGCAGAAGGGTCTTTGCCTGTTTTCGGGGGTAAACCCAGAGCCCCTCGGCAGTGCGAAGCATCTTTCTTTTTTACTGCATCGGGAATAAATGGCAGTGATGGCAGATGGCCCGATGATGCCAAGTTTCGGCCTGATCCACAGCCCGCATCCAGTCCACAGTGGAAGAGCTCCCCTCCCCCTCTTCCCTAAAACAAGGGGAAAAAAGTGGGTTTTGTTTGTTGTCTAAGGTCAGTGTCTGGAATTCATCCTCCGGTCTCTCCTCGCAGGATGTTTTTGTGTAATATACTATGACTCATGAAAGTCAAATGACTTGGACTATAACGCTGCAGTTGCTTCCAGCCAAAGAGCCTCAGCAGAGGCATTCCGGCCGCCTGCACCTCCAGCCCTGGCACGTGCTGGACGCGGGTTTTCCAGCTCTTCCAGCCGCGGGGCTGCCGCTGCCCCCCGTCAGGCCGAGCCCGGCACCCCCCGGCACCAGCAAACCCCGGGGCGTGGGGGCCAGCCGCCATCTCACTACATATATACAGGGGCCAAGTCAGACCTGAAAGTTGCATTTACACCTAGGCAGGCTGAGCGTACGGCTTCCAGGTGTGAAACATCACCCTTGGTAGAGACGAGAAGCAGAGAGAGAGTCCTGCTGCCGCTGGAATGTTTCGCAACGCGCTGCAGGCATGAATCAGAGGGATCACAAGTTAACAGCTGTTTGTTTCTTCTTGCTCTCAGAGGAGGCTGGCTTCTCTTCCCCGTTCTGTCAGCTGGTCTAGTGCGGATATCGCATCTTCCTCCAGACTTTGCTTCGTCTGAACCGTCGCGGCTAATGACAACACTATTGCAACCTCTCCTGGTATGCCGCTAATCCCCCGTTTGACAAAATCACAAGAAAACAATTTTTTTTCGCTTCTGTTTTGCCTCAGAAAGCAAGAGAAACTTTTGATGAGACTCGCGTGGAACGTACGCAGAGATCCTTCGGCTGCTAGGAAAACAAGCTTAAAAAGTCCTGCTGCCAAGACTCTCATTTTTCTTTAATCCGGGGAATGCTGACGATTTAAAAAGCGGCCATCAAAGTCGGTAATGAAGTAACATACCCTTCTGCGTCACCGCTGGGCAAACGGCTGGCGTCGGACTGCTGTGCAGCAAGGGGGGCAGGGGACAATTCCCCGAACCCGTCGGACTCGGGCCGTGCCCTCGTGTTTCACTCTGTCTCCGCAAATGCTTTTATTAAAAAGAACGTCTGCATCACAGAAACGTAGTTTTTGAAAATGAAAAGCGGAATAAACGCCCTGTCTGACCCAATACCGGCCTGACCTGGGGAGGGAGCTCAGGGGCTCC
>NW_008796193.1:1950206-1954264 GCF_000699145.1 Aptenodytes forsteri | reverse complement strand
GGGCTCGGGGCGGGGGGCAGAGGTCCTTCCGTTAGTCCAGCCTTGACGCGAGACTCCGCTTCCCGAAGGGTACGTGACCACTATACTGGAAGATGCAAAAATTTACTCGAGCCACGCAAAGAAATCGGGGGTGGATGCGGATGACGTGAGGTTGGCCATCCAGTGCCGGACAGACCAGTCGTTCACATCGCCGCCTCCCAGAGACGTGAGTAAAACCGCAGCCGTGGTAACGGGGCACGAGAAAAGGCGGCGGGTGGGAATGTAACCGTGTCCCTCCAGTTCTTGTTAGACATTGCAAGGCAGAAAAACCAGACGCCGCTGCCGTTGATAAAGCCTTATTCCGGACCCCGGCTGCCGCCTGACAGATACTGCTTGACAGCTCCCAACTACAGGCTGAAGTCCTTGCAGAAGAAGGTAAGGGGGTTGGGTGGGGAAGGGTTCTCCTGGCGCCCGCGGTGTTTGTCAGGAATGTTGTCGGAAATCAGAGTTTCCCGCCCCTCTGAAGGATACGCGTGGGCAGATGCTGACCGGCGCGCGTCAAAATAGCGGTTTGGGACTGGGCCGGTGGCCTTTGTCTCTAGGAACTCGCAAGTATTCTTACTGCGAGTTAGTTTCAAATGCAGAGAGTATTGAAAAGCGCATCTGTGAGTCTTTTTAGCGTTAAAGCAAAATTGTCGAGTCAAATATCAGACTGTAAAAGGCGAAAGTAGAGCTTTAGTGCAGATGTTACAGGGCGTTTTGTACTTACACCTCAGTTGTTTCTGCTTTAGAGGGAAGAGAAAAGATTCGCTTTGCTTGCTGCAGAATACTGAATGTCTCAGCGCGTAGGATTTCGTATTTATTTCCCCCATTTTAAAGAAGGAGTTTTAAAAGTTGATCTTAAGGGTAGATTCCAGGTGTTGACCTGGGGCATGCCGCGGTGCTAGCTGGAGGGCAGAAGAATAACTGTTGATCGCAATGTTGTAGTTATTCTCTCCAGTAGAAGCTAACCTGGCTGACCCGGGAGCTGTGTGCCAGATCAGCTGCCTGCCGATCTTCGGCGTTATGTCACGTCCAGGAGCTCCAGCTCACGCCGGCGGCGTTCCCACCGTCGAGAGTTTGAGAACTTCCGTGCTGGAGTACAGATCGTGGGGTGTTGCTGCGAAATAGGCTCTCTGCGGTTTTGTAGGAAGAACCGTTTCTTCTTCTCGCGTTAAGAGCTGTTGATTTTAATGGGGTGCTAAACTGGATGTTCTCTCTCGACAGGTCTCCTCCTCCGCAGGAAGAATAACAGTCCCTCGCCTGAGTGTTGGTGCTGTGAGCAGCAGGCCCAGCACTCCTACTTTAGGTAGGAAACGGCTCAGTTGGGGTTTCCCGTGTTGATTTTATGAAGGAGAAAAAAAAAAACAACCAATGAGGGGTAATTCAAAGCGTGCTTCAACCACCGGGGACGTGCTGGGTGCCGCCCGAACTTAGTGTCGTTTGACAGCATCAGGAAAACTAAATTCATTTCAAAACGACTATTGTGATCTTTGATGCGTGCATACGCTACTGCCGTTCTGTATTTTTATTCCTGTATTTGTGATAACTTCTGTACGTGAAGAGACTATTCAGGAAACGTACATCAGTTTGAGGGGTTTTCCCTCAATGTACGCTCTACGCCGAACTACAAATAAATAAACTACTAAATAAAATCCATTTTTCAGAGGTTCACAAAATTTATGACCGAGCGTGTGCACCCACACGTTCGTGCGTGTGTTTGTGGCCTAGAATTTTATAGGTCTTGAGTAAATGGGCAGTTCTGCCTGAAAATCTGACGCCTGTGTATCCAGCATCAGCATCGTCCTGTGTATTCCCACCACCTCAGAAATAAGAGGTTCCCCTTTGAAAGCAAATTTACGAGTGCAAATATCATCTCTCTCTTTTATTTTTTTTTTTGTTTTAATTTATCTTTTGACTGAGTTGTTTTCAATTTCAGGTACACCTTCAGCACAAACGGTATCCGTCTCGACAAAAGTCGGCACTCCAGTGTCGCTGACGGGCCAGAGGTTCACCGTGCAGATCCCGTCGTCTCAGGCAGCAGTCAAGTCAGGTAAAACACGAGCTGGAAAGACCAGCAGCGCTTTTTGGCGTTCTCTTCGTTCATTTATAGCAATAATGTGGGAAATCACTTCACCTCTCCTGTTTTTTAATGCTGCTAGTCTTTTGTGTCCCCTTACGTGAGGCGGGCAGTCCTCCCGCTGGTCGTGCCAGTAACTCCTGGCCTTAATTCCTGTTTCTAGCACAGCGGTGTCGAGCGGAACGTACGGCGTTTACGGCAGGTTTCCCTTACACCTGAACTGCCACCTCTGTGCGCTCTCGCTTTGTGCTCACCCCGCTCGCGTTTCCCGCTCTTCCCTACTTTGCTCTCAGGATCGTTCCAGGGTTTTCAGCCCGGGATGTTCTGGGAGCACACTTCTTTATTGGGCTGGAAGTTCTGTTTCAGTGTGGGAAAATCAACTGTCATTTTTTCAAGCTTTTCATTCAATGGCTTTTTTTTTTTTCCCCCCCAGCCACACCAACTACGCCGACAGTTCAGAATGTTCTAATTAATCCTTCGTTAATTGGACCAAAGAACATTCTTATTACTACAAATATGGTATCATCACAGAATACCCCTAATGAATCAAATCCCTTGAAAAGGAAGCATGAAGATGACGACGACTATGATAATTTGTGAAGAGACTGTCCGATCCCCTTCCGTTCTTCAGTGATTCATACTGAGCCTCATCAGGGTTTTGCCAAGAATTCTTTGTAAACGGTGTGAGAGCGTGTAAATACTCTGTTAATACGCAGTTGGGTGCGGAGTGAGAGAGAGAGAGAGAGAGAGATCACTGCCTGCGGAAAGAGGAAAAAGCAGCTGATCTTTTCCTGTGGCCCGTAACGGCTTTTGAACCTCAGCAGCGATGGTGAGCGCTGGTCACCGTTACACAGGAGAACAGTCTTCGCGTCTCTTCTGTCGCCTTATTGCTGACAGACCTCTCCGTGTCGCTGAAGCCTGGTGAGCCAGGTGCTGGGAGTACCGTCCCGTGCCAAGTAAAAATAATTTGTAGAAAACACTGGGTGGTGTGACACAGATGCTCATTTCAAATAACGTCAAAAACAGAGTCCTGGGTGAGGCACCCCCCCCCCCCCCCACAAACGCATTTGCTGCTTCTAGGTTGTGTTAGTTGCGTACGCTGTTCTCCACGCGCCGTTCGTGGGTGGGTGTGAAGGTCGGAGTGGGTGTGAAGGTCGGCACTTAACAGTAGAAATGCAGAGCAGAGGTAGAGGAGGGGGGTTCTGGAGAATGCTTTGCTCAGGCTGACCTCCCCCGTCCCTTAATCCATGGTTTCTGTTGACCTTAACACCTACGCCAGTACCCGCAACGCAGAAATTAGAGGTAAAACCCCAGCCAAGATTTGTTCCCTTATTTATTTCCCAAGAGCTGCGCCTCTCTGTCAGTCGGCACTTCGTTAAGCTTGTGCTTGTGTGTGTGTGTGTTGAATAAAACGTCGCTGTCATCGTGGCACACGACGGGGTCTGGCGAAGGGCAAATCGCCGGAGCTTGACCCCGAGCGTCTGACTTGGTGGCTCGGGTACCCGCAGAGGGTTGTGGGGGGGTGTCAGTTCCCAAGTCTGCTCTACTGAATAAAGACTGAATAAATTTAATGTGTTTTTATACGTTAAACAATAAACAAGGTGGCGTGTGTTTTTAACAGTGTCTCTTGGTAAAGGCTTGAGCCTGTCCTGCCCTCCCTAACGCATCTTTTTTCTCATGCCGAGCTTGACGTGGCTTAGGGAGAGCCCTGGCACAAATGCTGGCTCGGCTGCAAATGCAAAAATCACTATTTCCCACTAAGGCCCTTCACGGTTCACAAGTAATTGAATATACCAGCTTCTAAATGGATGCAGAAGGGAATGCTGCCTCTTCAGGACGCTCTTTTTGGGAGTGTAGTCGACTCACGGCCCCCCTCGCTTTCCCCCGGGCCGGCTCCTGCTGCGGGATCTGAGGCTGCTGGCTCTGCTCTGGCTGCTCTGCGGCACGGCGGCGTTGTTCT
>NW_008796193.1:1949324-1949716 GCF_000699145.1 Aptenodytes forsteri | reverse complement strand
GTGTGTGTATTCACACACACACACACACACACACACACATAACTGTATTACACACTCTCAAACCCTTGCAGACAGCTATTCTTTTATATAGAGACAGTATATACAGAATATGGTGTGTGTGTATATAGAGACTATATAGTAGTTAATTATGCATGCACATAAACATGCTCAGCCACCCTTTATATGTACCATATATGTATATATACACTTGTATTATACACACACATTCATGAAGACACTTGCTCTTTTATATAGCTATACGTTTATACTCTACACAGTCTCAGACACTCTTTTTATATAGAGGTATAATGTATACAGCACACAACATTTGACATCTACAACACAACGTAATATGTAATTTTTTTTTTTTTTTTTTTTTTTTTTAACAATCC
>NW_008796193.1:1924561-1948638 GCF_000699145.1 Aptenodytes forsteri | reverse complement strand
GAACCTTTTTATATATAATATGTATTACTATATAATGTGTAACAATATATATTATTATAACATATATAATACATATATAGTGTATCTAAACCACATAGAAACCTATGCTTTTATACTTTTTTTTTTAATACTCTATGCACGCACAGGCTCAGATTCCCTTTCATAGAGTGAGACACAGAGAGAGAGAGAGAGAGAGAGAGAGTGTGTGTGTGTATATATATTAAAAAAAAATATTCAATATGCAATAGATACTATAACATAAAACATATAATAGATAACCTATAACTATCTTATATAATGCTCATATATCATATCGCTGGTATATAATACACACATTTTTTATAGGCTTATTTGTGTGTGTGTGTGTGTGTGTGTGTGTGGGTATATTAAAAAAAAACACCAGTTGGACTCAATGATCTTAAGGATCTTTTCCAACCTAAATGAGTCTATGAGTCTGTATTTGTACAGTCTCTATACACACAGTATCAGACGGACTTTTATATATCTAAAACATTATTTCTTATATTACGTACAATCTATAATATGCTGTCTATTGTATATATAAAATACAGACACAGCCACACCCAGCACTCGCGAACACCTGTTTACTCTTTTATATACGTAATATTCTCGTATATGTATAAAAATATATTCTCTCTCTCACACACACTCTCACTCTCTCGCTCACACATATTCTTATATACATATGCTCTACAAATATACACTCTCTCTCTCTCTCTCTGTGATATATATACATAATATTTAACATGTAACGGGGGGTGGATGTTGGCCGCACCATCCGGGGGTGCCCCCTTGCCCCCCGCCGGGGCAGCTCGTCAGGGGCTGTTGGGCTCCTGGCCCTGCACCAACACGAAATGAAGATGCTCGTCTTGATTTAAGCCCCGAGCGTGTCCCCGAGCGTATCCCATGGCGCTGGGTGTTGGTGTGACGCGGGCCCTGGGGGGGGCCCACACGGTCTGCTCCGGCTCCATGCCCGCTCCGGCTGGCCGAAGCACGGCACGGCTCGGCACGGCGCGGCACAGCCCTCGCTGGCCCGGGCAGTGGCTCGGGGTGCCAGGCGCTGCCCATCAGGCCCATCCCCGGCCCTGGGGGCTTTGTGTGGTGCTGGGGGGGGGAACCCGGCTCAGCCACCTCCCTGCCCTGGTGGGGAAAGCGCCTGTCTGGTGTCTCCAGCGTGACCCAGAGCGGCCCTTGCTAAACCCAGCGCCTGAACAGGAGGAGCTGGGCGGTGTGAGGGGATGAGACTAAAGCAATGCTTCAAAAAAAACCCACCCCATTTTTCTGATTTACAGCTTTTCTTCTTTTACAGCTAAATAGGGCAGGGTCCCTGCCCCGTCACATCGGAGGTGTGGTGGGGCTTGGGGCACAGGCAGGTGAGCCCTGCGCAACCGGGCTTCAGGTTCACAAAACTGATCCTCTTCCAGCGGTGGAGGCTAAACAGAACACCGTCGTCGGTCAAAGCAGACTCTTGTCCTGGGCAGCTGCTCTTCTCCGGTGCCTTCCATCGAGGCAGCAGCATCTGGGAAAGGCGAGGAGAGACCCGCCACCTCGGCCGCTCCCCAGCCACCTCCTCAAGCACGCAGCTCCCAACCGCACGGGTGAATTATTTCATAATGCTGTCTACAGGTAGGACAAGTTTGCTTAAACCACAGGCATTTGTTACCTTGCGTTTCACCCACACAAAGATTTATTGCCTTTGTGCTGCGTCTTTGTTCTTCAAATACGAAATAACCCCAACTCTCAGTTTCTAAACCCCTACATAAAGGATGGGCAGGTCTGTGGGATGAGGCGGATGCCCTTTACCTGGGTAAAGCCCTCACAACTCACAACCTTGTTTAAATTGCCTTGAAACAAACATTTTACAACTATCAGGGACTTCTATATGCTTGGAAGGCAAAAAGATGACTGAAGGTAGAAGAGCAGCCATCTAATAGCTCTTTATCAAGTGCGACTACATGGGACTGTGTCTTGGCTTGCCCTTTTCACAGGCAACACCTGCCTGTACCTCCCCGAGCTCCCAGCGTGGTTTTATCAGCAAGAGCACTGCCAGGTACCCTGTGAGCCCTGCTTCCACTACAAATGCACAGGAGGTTGCAGAGAGCCCCACTCTGCCCCAAGTACTCCTCCTAAAAGGAACAAGCTTGTAACAGAGTGAAGGGAGAGTTACACTGCTCATTCATATTGATACTGATTTTATTTAGAAGAAACCATGCAGTTATCCTTTGATGTTTATTAAAGGCACATCTGAACAGCTGCTCTGCAGAAAAGCCTGCTCAGCTTGCACTGAGCCAGAAGCCACATAATCCTTAATATGGCACCAAGCCCAAGAACATAGAGGGCTCTCAAGCCTCAGGGGCGGGACGGTGTCACACAGCATCTATCTGCAAGCTGAAGTATAGGTCTGGGTTGTCACCACTACCATTGGAAGGAAGAGAAAAAAAAAAAGTTAGATTTGGAGAACCAAGCCTCAGTTTTTCTTCATGCTGTGACTCAAAAATTAGGATGCAGTGGCAAGGAGGGGAGAGGAAAGCAGTGGTACCCTGTTTGGGCTGCTTACTTTTTGAGTGAGGTATGCCAGAAAGATCTAGAGCTAGTCCTGCCGGCAGTCAGCGCAGGAACAGCTTCGAGGCCAATTTGAATTATATCCTGCCGGCAGTCAGCGCAGGAACAGCTTGAATTATGGAGAGCCCAGAGTGCCCGTATGGTTCATTTTACATTACTGTGTGCAAAAAGACCCCCTGACTTTCAGTTTAAGTAGTTACTTTATTCAAGCTACAAAATCAAGTTAAAATTACTACAATATTCACATAGGGCTAGCAGGTTTCTAACTTCACTGAACAAGGAGAGACCAGTGCCCTAAAGAGTACAGAAACACTGACCATTTCATAGCCACCAGCTGGTTTAAGACTACAGACAGTGCCTCCAAGATCAAGCACCAGCGGATCTCACACAGCAGCTTGGAACAGTTCCTCGTGCTGCATTGGAAGAGACCATGCCCAGATTTCCAGTGCAAACGCAAAGTTCTTTCAAGATTATGGATTAAACTGTACCCAACATGTTCACAGCTCAGGATGAAGGCAGCAGCTGGAATGAGCAACCTGGATAAATCACCTCCACTCACTACCAGAATTCCAGAGGAAGGAGGGGTTTTTCTACCATTGGCCCAAGACCCACACGTACAAATATTTACAAAGAATTGGACAGAATCTAGCAAGAACTAGTGTTCGACTCCCTTGCTATGCCAGAAGCTGTTAGGCACAACAGTCATCAGGCTTTTGCTGCAGCAAGAGATCCCAACGCTTTAAAAAAAGTCACCAGCAACGTGGCCTAAGGAAGCACAGCACAACCCAGTCATGGGGCAGCTTCTGGGCTCCTCAGTCAAGCTCCTCTTTGATAGGGGTGCAACCTGAGAAGAAGCTGGTATTGCTACTCAGCATTCTCTTCTTTCTCTTTACAAACGGTATCTGGTTCTCTTGGGACTCCTCATCTTTCACGAGCAGGGAAGCAGCAGTGCTGGGCTTCTTCATGAACACGTCTTGGTCTGTGATATCTTTCAGGACCTATCAGAAAAGCAAGGAAGACAATTTTAGAGTTGGTCACTGGAGTTTGGAGGCAGCACATACAGAAGTTGCCAGGCCCACGTCAAGAGTTACTTAATTTCTTTGCTCAAGTCAAATTTCTAAGGACAAATTCCTGGGCTGAGCAGGAAGAGACAGCATTTGGAAGAGCGTGCAGAGGGTACACACGGGATAAGTGAATTCATTTAGCTGAGGCAAAATTACAGCGGCCAAGTCAGAGTACACAATGGCTTAAGAACAGTTAAGTCTGGACATAGACAGATAGGATTTTGTCCTATGAGCTCCTCAGTTACCAGTCTCTTATGGCTGGAAGGTGCAGCAGGAAAGTATGGCAAAGTTTTAGTATGAAAATTTTAAGAGTTCAGCAGGCTCAAAGTGTAAATACAAGCTGGCTTGACAGCTGTAGTCTGTTCAGATTTTTCTAGCAGCGGTCTATCATCTTGTTTTCTTTTTTCTTCTTTAAGATCATCACTAGCCATAAACAAGGTGTGCACACAATTCAGAACCACTGTTCTTTCTTACAGCTTTAGGCAGTACCTTTGTAGTTGGTGTGATGCACACAGGCTGAAAGAAGGTCTCTCCTGCAGTCACTTCAGTGGGGTCTTCGAGTTTGAAGGAACCTTCAGAGTCCCTTGTTTGGTCCTCACACGGCGTGGCATCCTGAGGAGCAGTACCATTTTGAAGCACTTTTACAATATCCATCCCTTCCTTTCCCACCAACAGCTGAAGAAATACTAGGAGTCCCTGAGCCACCTCCCCAGTTGCGAAGTAATTCGTAGCACAGGACACTAGATGCCTCTGTCAGGCAACTGGCTTCATAAAATAGTCGATAATTAAAGAATTACTATGGGAGGTCTCTGCTTCAAATCTCTAAGAGCCAAGAGTCAGGCAGACGTTTTTAGCAAGAGTTCTAATGAACATCAGTTGCTCATGAACCTTCCTGATGCTACAACCCCCTCCCCAAATTATCCCTTCCATTCTTGAAAGAACAAACCAAACCTCTGAAAGCAAGTTAAGTTTTTGTGCCATCTGAAGCTAAAGATACAATTTTTATTTACTAAGTGCAAAAGAAAGACTTAAATTGTTTGTCTTTGGATTCATGGCTGACAACTGGCAGTAGGTAAACCGATGTGACTTGGGACGACATGCAAATTTCTGTATTTAGTGCAAGAGTCTGGTACGGCAGTGGAAAACTTTGTCCTCAGTTACCACAGATAAACACTGAATTACAGTGACATTTACAAGTGTTTCGGGAAGGTGCATAAGCTTTAGCCTGACAAACTCTGTGACATTTACAAGTGTTTCGGGAAGGTGCTTTAGCCTGACAAACTCCGCACGTACGCTAATAGCATAACTGCTTATCCATTCACCCAGCTTTGCTTAAACACACTGTGTAGTCTGGATGGTGGGCGCAGGCCCTGTCGCACCCACACAGGCAGCGCTACTCACCGGAAAGCCAGGGTCTCTATTTCTGCATTTTGCCGAGTCACAGCTACAGCCTTCAGTGCAGCCCACCTTCTGCTTCCTGCAGCCACACTGCCTATTTCCACATCGGCCCTTGCAGGAGCACTAAGTAAGAGAAGAGTTCTGTGCAGAAAGAGCTTCGGTGTTTTATAGACTGCATCTAGATTGCCACAGCTGTCAACACCTGAAGCAATCTAAAGGCCAGTAGCATCCCCAAGCTGCCATGAACCTTTTATTGTTTCACTGTCAGTCCTGCATCCCAGGAAAAGAAACAGGGCCTTTCCACCTACAGAGCCATCTCCTGCTTCAGTATCCCCGAAATAAGCATCTTCAATTACACAGTCCCTGACTTCAAGTTATCAAAAGGATGCCAGTTAAACAAGCTAACATCTGCGCGCTAGGAGGCAAACCTGAGTCACCATACCTAGGGCCCTCCATCTAGACGGAGGTGACCCAATTTAGCTACTTCATGGCCCATCAGAGCAGTGAATCTCTTTGCTAGTCTGGGTACGTGAAGCAGTAGCAGACGGCACAGACCAGCTGCTCCAAGCTATAGTTCTGAACCGAGCAGTAACTTGTGCTGGAGTTCCACCAGGCTACGTAAATGAACTCAGAAGAGCCAAGTGCCAAGCACAAACCCTCCTTCCTGCAACACGGCCCAAAAGAACTCCTCAAAGCCCAAACCACGGACAGTACTGTAGTTCAGAATTTATCAGGTTGGCAAGCTGCAGTGAAAGGAACTAAAGCTAGACCTTTAAATTCATAAGCTTTTCTGTGGTAACTGCTGACATTTTCAGTCACTCAATAGTGAAATATGTAGTAATTTACCCCTTTGTGAAAGGGGAAGAACACGTCTCGCAATGCGGGTCTAGCTTCACAGCAATCCAAGCCCAAAGAGGCCCACTGGTTCACAGTGACTCCTGTTCAGCACGTTCAAATCATCTCTTCCATCCCATCAGGAATTAACTGAGCAGCAGGCTGAAGCTTCAAGCCCAGCAGACCAATGCAAACAGAAGATGGAAGCCAAGGCCTCTGTCAGGACTAGGAGCCGCAGCAGTACACCACAGTGGCAACAGTACATGGGGATACATGACAGGCCATCCCTTTTTTCCCCCTAAAATAGGCTCCATGAAGGAATAAAGTTGCTGCTAGGGCTCACTATCTTGCTGCTGTCTGAAACATAGGCCAGTTCAGCCACAGGTAGCAGGACAGAACATGTGTCTCATGGTAGAAGATGACCTGTTTAATGAAAAACTATTTAGGAAGGTGTTGCTGACTATGGGCAACTTTTGCTCTGTCAGTCAGAATATGACAAATAACCAATGCCAGCAGCACTACCGTATTAAGGCCGTTCAGAACAATAGTGGAGACACTACAATCTCACAGTTTCTCTGTTCACATACTAGATCCTTAGGGATACAGGCAAGCGATTCCCTTATAGGTAATAACAAGTCAAAGGTAACTGGATCTTACCCCCATCATGCTTTTCTTCGCTCCTTTGACTGCTTTTACCGGAACCCAGTCTGCATCATTCATCTCCCCTCCAGACTCCCCCGAGTCAGAGAACAGCTCTTCCACATCCATTTCTGGGTTTGGTGCACGGGGTTTTGCTGTCGTTTGCCGGCGAGTCTTTGGCTACACACAGAAGTTACAAGCGTTGAGGCCCCAGAAGAAGTAACAGTGGGTTTACATTTTATTAAGGCACTTCAGAGTCCCACCACCACAGCCCCATTCTTCTCAGACAGCCAAGAAGGCTGTAGGGTTAGGGAGGAGACGAGATCAGATTGTCAGGATTTAAATTGACTGATTGAATTTTTAACTGCTATAGTTGACAAATCCTTGGAAATTTAATAATTTGTGTCAGTCTTGACAAAATAGTTTTAAATCAGCACTAAGATTTGGCTCTTTTGCAAGGCAATGATTAAATATTCTGTGACAGATGCCTTGCTCCATGATTCAGAGACTGGAAATGCTACAGAGAAGACACCTGGATTACTAAGGAGGATACAGAGTCAGACATAATTAGACTGAGGAAACAGGTTTGGGGTTTTGTTTGCCCCCCCCCCCCACCCTTTTTTTTTCCCCCCCCCCCCTTTTTTTTTTTTTAAGATCGAAAACTAGTGCAAGCTAGTTTCAGAATTATTCTGAAAACAGAAGCCTTAAGGACTATCTGAAGTAGAGACCAGGCCTACTTCAACGAGCAGAACAAGATGCTGTGTAAAAAGCAACTTGGGAGAAAGAAACCAAGATTATTAATAGCCAACATTAACTTTTGAAAAAACCCCAGGTACAATACAAGCATGAAAACTGGTATGCAGAATCTTTACTTTGGGTGGAATATAATCAAAAGAGGAATCTGGGGACTCAGATGGCATTTGCTGAATATGACGGAGCTTCTGTCCGCTGGCAACTTGGAGGAGCAGCAGTTTCTGTTAAGAGGGACAAAAAAAATTTAGCTTTGCAAAATACATTAACCCCACCGCCAAGGAGCTCTTATGACTTATGTCTGTACAGATCTCTACCTGCTTAAGAGTGTCATTTTCCTGGAGAAGTTCTTGGTTCTTCTCACAGATCTCCCTCATTTTCTCCAGCTCTTCCTCCTGTTTGCAAGACAAGATGAAATCTGTAGGCTTATGTGGGGGTAGCACAAATAGTTGTTTGGGACAGATTTTTCTATTTGGATCTTTCTTGCAAGATCAAAGGGGCTTCTTTGTATTCTCCAACAGGAGATCAGCTCTGACTAATCAGGAAAATCATTCGTGCTACTACCTTGTTCTTTGCATAACACTGCCAATAAAACAGAGAATTTGATCCTTTCAGAGTGACCATTTAAGATCTAAAACTCCTTCTATTTCTGAGGCTTATCTCCAAATTAGGTACACCTAGGACTGATTTTGCTTTAATACGTCACTGAACACGCCCTTCCACAGGAGCTTGCTACACCACTGAATTCTCTTAGTGACAAGACAAGGTACAGCTTGTAACGTGTTTATACGATCAAGTTAAGTTCCTCCATTGCTGATAGCACAGTGGAGCTGTGCTCAGCAAAGGATTAGTAATAGCATGTTGAATATCCTAACTAAAGGTGTTCCGAGCACGTAAGAAGTTTGAGCTGTGCTCAGCAAAGGATTAGTAATAGCATGTTGAATATCCTAAAGGTGTTCCGAGCATGGAAGAAGTTTGCATGAGCTGGTCAGATTGTGGCAGGCCTCATTGCTGCATTTACATTTATTTAATGGAAGAAGATACATGATGAGAAAAGCCACAGGCTTATCCAAACCTGCGTAGCAACTATCCCCCTGCAACCAACCGAATTGAGCAGTCTTAGCTACAAATGGAAATGCTCTCAATCCTTCTGCACCTTCCTCACTCTAAAGCTATATTCCAAGTGACAAGTGACCCTAATGAGCACACACCCCCAAGCCACATCCAGACACTCTACCTGGAACCTGAGTCGCTCTTGTAGCTGTTTCTCTTGCTCACTTAGTGAATCTTCCAATTTCTTCTCTGCTGCTTCTTTTTGCTGAAATTGGCTAAGCAGGTACAGAACCTAAAAGCAAGTTAATATAGCAGAGGCAAACAGGCTTGAATTCCTTAAAGAGACATCTGGCAGCTCAGGCAAAGGCCTTGACAATTTCAGAAAGATTCTTTCTGCCACTTCCAGCACAATTCTGCCCTGATCTACTTTAAAAGTTATCTTGTGCTCAGGTGTAACATCCTCACTTAAAACATTGCGAAAAAGTTATTGAATAAAACAACTTGCATAGGACAGAAGGTGAATAGGAAGATTTCTTGGGCTTTTGTTAGCTATCCTGCAAGAGTCTAACAAATCTCGATCAGATATACAGCAACAGATCGGTTTCAGCACAACACTTTACCTTTATCTCTGAGCAGATTTGGAAATCAGAGTCCCAAGACACAGGAGCTCTCAAGATTTCTATCACTTATGTTTTACCTTCTCCTGGTGGTGTTGTTCCTGCACCAAAAGCTGATTTTGGAACTCAGCCTCCATCTCCGTCATGTGGTTTCGCTCTTCAATCAGCATCTTTTGTACGTCTGAACAGTTGGCTTTACTCTGCTGAAGGCTGCTCTCCAACTTGCTTTCCTGAACTTTTGAGGAGACCAGCTGAAAGACAAAAGCAAGGTGATAGCTTGGGTCAGTGAGTTCCATGTTTCATAGTGTCTGTTGGGGCAGACATGCTTCAGTCTGAAGGCGAAACATTTCTGCCTAACTTCCAACCACCCTAAGAATTGGGCTGGCCATCAGCAACGAGGAGGCTAGATGAGACATTCAGAGCTAGACATCTGACAGCCAGTATGGCAGTGCAAAACAGATAGCAGGAAGTTTTGTTAACAGTTCTGGATTAATCTCCTTTCCTGCAGCACTTTAAATCTGAGTATTGAGGGGACCCCAAAAATGAATGCTCTCTCATATTAACTCCTTCATTCTTTTCCTTTAATTTCTGAGCGCCAGGGACTGATATATGATTCTGCCTTTGCAGAGTATCAGTTGCTCTTTCCTCAATTCCACGTGAGCCCAATTTCTACTCTCTCCTACCCCCAGTCTCGTTCAAGCTTCTCCCACCCCAACATCCATCCCACTGCTTCCACTCTGACCTCAGAGTGGTCCCCTTGTTTCCCTGCAGATTGCCTACTTGTTCATTCAGTAAGTATTTTTAGGTACTTTCTCTTCTCTTCCACTTTTGAAATTTGTCTCTTCCCTTTTACTATTCCCATGCAAGCCTTCCGTAAGCACAGCTTTAGCCAATATCTCCAGACCTGCGTCTATTCTGTTTCCCTCTTCCCTGTTCTTTTTGGATTTCACTCCCCAAAAGGATCTTTGGTACAGGAGAATATTTTAATCAGAAGTTGCGAGGGAAATAAACCTCATCCAGTACAGCAGTGCTTCACTTGAATTCATCTCTGCTATCAGCCTGTTAGTCACTTCCTTTCATTCCTGGCTAAGCACTTAGAGCCTTTGTTTTCAGTAATAAAATAGGAAGATTCAGAGTTTACCTCTCCAAGGAGATACTTCAAAGCACACTTAGCCTCTAGAATTGTTGCAATACTGTCCCAACGCTGTTTCACACGATCTCCATTGTCTGCATCTAGGAGTTTCTGCTGTAGATCTGCTATCTGGGCACTCCTTTGGAAGGACACATATATTTGCGGTTACAACACAGAAAACCTGGGCTAGTGTCTGGGCTAAAGTTACTGTTACCAGAATATTAGACAAAATAGTTCAAGTTAAAATTTTGACTGCTTAGTACAGCAGCTGGATTCTGCAATGCTATACCAAGGAGTTTCTCCTCGCCTTCACACTTCCAATTAAAAGTGCAGTGTTTCCCTCATACAGAGATGCTCACAAACAGCTAAGAACAAAGCAATCTTAGTGACTGAGTAGTGTCCTCATATCCCCACGTTTTGGAAGAATTCAAACCGGGAAAGCCACATGGTCTTATTTCATAATTTTTAGTGTCAGTGTATAAGTTATTTTACTTTCTCTTCTGTTTCACAGGAAAGTTGTAGATAGGAGGCGAGGAAAAAAAAAAATGGAGGCAAGGCTGTGCAAGTCAGCTTTGTCGAACTGCCTTACCTGAGCCCCATCTCAGTTTCCAGGCTTTCTATCTGCTTTGATATGGAAAGGTCCATCTCTGATGCCTGCAAATCTGCGAGGGAGTAGGTGCGTCTCTAAAGAATTACAGCAATGGACAGAAGTGAGCAATAGGTGAAGAAACGCACGCAAGACTGGGCTTTCATTTACAGACATTTCAAAGAGGAGCCATACTATTATAAAAGCCTCCAAGTATCTCTCTATAGCTTAAATTCCATTGCTCCTTCCCAAAAGCATAAAGTCTTTGATAAGGGATGTGAACCACTCACGTCCGCCAGATGCATTGCATTAAGTAACAAGCTACTTCAGCAACTCTGTTCCCCGGCATGCCAGAGGACAGTAACAACATTAACCCCTTTTTCTAGAAAGGGAACCCTCTCCATCCCTACCTTCTGAGGGAAAAGGTCAGATAGGAGTGAGTAAGAGCAAGTGACAGTACTTGCTGAACAGCCAGAGGTGTGGGACAGGGAAAACAGCATTTTCCACTCTCTTACCCGGAGCTTTAGAGGGGGGTTTTCCCCAGCCTCTTTCTTCTCTTTAAGCTGAAGGAGCTCCTGTGCCAAGATCTTTCTGTCCTCCAGAAGGTCTGCAAGGTGCCGTCGAGCCTCTTCAGTACTAACGAGAACCTCTACTTCGTTTGCAAGCCAGCTCTGCAGGAAAAAAAACCCACCAAAACCTCAAAAAACAGTATAGTGGTTCACTGTAGTCTCAACTTCAGGACTGAATCCTTCTCTGAAATGCCTTCACAGATAAACTGAATAATCACATTGCCTCCCTAATATGTAACTCCATGTTCCTCCCCTCTACTCTCCAGCCATCAACCCCAGCAGCACCTACTGAGTTAAAGCTAAGTTTGCCCATTGTTTGTGGGAATGCACAACACAGTCACCTACTTTTACTCGTGCAGCAACTCCTTCCATTCCCCGATTTTGACTCTCCTTCCGTTTATCTGCAGCCTCCCGTTGTTTCTGCAGAGCGTCCTTTAGGCGCTTGTTAGCGGCTGCTGCCTGTAAAATATTTTACACAAAAGCTGAACAGTAGTTATTTCACTTAATCTGCAAAGGTTGAAAACATGAGGTATTCACAACGCAAGCCAGACATTGAGACAATGAGAAGAGAGTATAAGGTTAATAAAACTTCAGGATTAATTGAAGACTAGAGAGTCCCTGACTTAGTTTCCTTTGCTGAGATTCCTGGTTTAAAGAGAATCTGCCTCTAGGCCTAAAGGTAGAAGAAAGCATCCAAAATAGTTTCAAGATGCATTTCTCCTATACAGCGATCCTGAAAGAATTTTGAACTGCAGTCTAGCATATCCACTCAAGCTCATTTTACTTTCTAGCTTGGCTATCTGTAATATACTATATATATATACACGCATTATAGTATATATATACACACACACACACACTATAAATAGATTTGCCACAGCAGCCTGATGCTCAAAGGGTAATTTACCCTTTAAGGAGCAGATTTAACTAGAATCCCTCAGAGGCTACAAGACAGAAGCATGGTATTTTTCTACAGAGACACCTCTATTTCCAGACCTCCAAACTGCGTTAAAGAAGTTTTCTGCATATCCTATTACAACCTCTGACCACACTTTGCAGACCTTTAGGATTTGGTCAGGAGTTTCTAGCAGATATTGGCTCCTTACCTCTTCTGTTTTGCGCCGAAGTACATTGGCCTGCTTCTGGAAATCTCGTTCTAGCTTAAGTAGCTCATATTGTCTCTTGCGATCCTGCAGGGAAATAGTGTTAAGACAGATGGAAAAAAATCACGTCACGTTAATACCTATGGCCAGTTTCACACTTCTTGGAACAGAATAATTACATTTGCTGTTCTGCAGTGCAAATGCTTCATGATAATAATTTCACTGATCGTTACAAGCTTAAGCCATGTAGTGCCTCTGAGAACAAATGGCTGTTAGGCTTAAAGTGGCTAGAAGGGGCTCCACACTTTCCATCAAAAAGGTTTAGGAGCCTGAAGGCTGTAAGAGACAGCAGACCAAAAGTTTAAGACTTAGTGTCCCAAAGCATGGAGGAGCAAGCTTCTTACAGTAAGAATTCCTGTGAGACCAGAACTCAAGAGGTACAGGTGTTTGCTGTCCATTACACTCAAATGCTACAAGCCAGCTGGATTTCATTAACAGTTCTCACTGTTTACCTGCAGATTCAATATTCATTTGAAAGTTTAAATACCTCCCATTCTGTGGCCAAATCCTACCACTTTAAATACTTAGAAATATTAAATATATGCCTTCTGCTTTAGGGCTGAATCATGACGACTGTGTTGATTGCTTTAAGATTGCCAGACACAAGCAAGCAAGTCAATTTATGACAACTGGTGAAAGGTGGCAGCCATATGAACTAATGTTATCTTCAAAGCATTCCCCAAATGTTTTTCAGATGCTTGCAAGTTAAACAAAGCCTTGCAGCAAACACTTTAATGATTTGTTTCACTCTTCGGAGGGAGGTACAGTTTCAGGGCTTATTGTTTGCTCACCCGTTCTTTCAGCTGGATCACTTCCTTGTCCTTCTGTTGTTTCCATTGCCTGAATTTCTCAGCATCATCCTTCATTTGGCGCATCAGCTGTACCCTTTGGTTTTTCATTTCCTGAAAAACAGAAATGGGTGGAAGAGTTGTCCAGTATTTGCATTCTGGGTGGTTTCAACCTACATTCCCCTAGTGTGTCTGTCGGGGTGCGGGTGGCAGACGGGAAATATTACAGTGTGCTGCTCACTCAGAGTACCTGCTTAAGGACACTCTCCAAGTGCTAAAACCCAGGAATTCATCTTTTAAAGCATAAATGGACACACACATGCATGGTATACACATGGAAATCAAAGTGAAGTGATTTAGACTGAGGGAATAAGTTACCAGAATAGCCAGAAGACACTTTGGACTTTTATTCCTCCAAGTTTCAAGAGCCACCTGCTTATTGTATTACACCAGCAATGGTGGTCATGTAGTCAAAGGAGTCTTGCCAAAAAACTGGTGTTCTCAGTCTAACAAAACAGAAAGTGTGAGTGCCTTCTGTCTGGAATCTGCTTTGCCTACACTGGAGCAAGGCTGAGAACTGCATGCTAGGGTTAGTTACCCTGATCTCCTGGTTCAGTTTGGAGACAGTGCGTTCTGTAGATTCCTTCAGTTTTAAGAGCTTGGATTGCTCATTCAGCTTTTTCTTCAGCTCATTAATTTGCCCTTCCAGCTCCTGAAGTCTTTTCCGACGCCGTTCACTCAGTCTATAAAGAAATCACATTTTAAAACCAGCCCCCCTACTGACTGTTATTCTCAAACAAGTATTCTCCAACTTTAGAGACAACTCATGAAAAAAATAAAGCAATTGTGCATTATTGTCTTTCCCACTGATCCTATCAGGCTTCTCTGCAATTCATACAACTCACATGACATGTTAAATGGATGCATTTGCATCAAAAGAAGAGCAGCTTTTACAGATAGCTGAAGTGCAAGACAATGAATTTTCACAGGTGCATTAACACAGTTTTCAGTGCTGTAAGTCACACAGCTTGTGTAGTCACTCTTACTTGGCTTGGTTGACATCCTTCTTTGCCATATGTAGAGCAAGGATCAGCTCCTCCTTTTCTTTTTGCAAACTACTGACCTCCAGTTCCAGATCCTTGATATTTGTCTAGAAAGGACAAGAATAGTAAGCCTCCAAATAAAAACCTTGAAGCCCCACTCTGAGACAAAGCTTTAAGACAGGAGGCCTTGAGAAAACGTGTTCCTTTCAACAGGCTGTAAACCACCTTATCTAAAAGCAGTACAAGCATCAAAAGGGCTAGTCCTCCCTACACTGAAATCTCAGTCGGTCAACAGAACCATTGTGCCAAACTAAAAAGTTGTGACTGAACAATTTCAGAGATGGGAGATCCCAGCACAGCTAGTGAACAGGGGAAGCCAGATCAGCTGGCTGTACTATGAGACTTAACAGTGACGTACTTGCATTTTGGCTTGGTGTGGCCAAGCAAGCCTCCAAAGTAAAAAGTAGAGAAGCCCATTTCACACAGAACAGCTAGCGGCTAATAGCTTATTTCAGGGAAAAGACAGTCTTCTGGCAGTAGAGCTATTGTAGATAGCTGGGCATGGTCATCCCTCCCCCACCTTCTCTGTTGACACCTGTAGTTAACTCCTCCCCATGCCCAAGGGGGCAGTGACCCAGCTTAAGGAAATAGATAGACCCAGTAAGAACATGCTCATGAGAGGACAGATCTTCTCTTCCCTTTCCTCCTCAGCATGGAGTGACTGCATTAATTGGGAAAAATAAATTGAACATATCCTTACAAGAACTATTTCAGAAGAGTTTACCTGGTATTGGGACTGAATGGGCTCCAGCTGACTATCATTCTGTGTCATTTTTTTGGCAAGTGCCTCTTTTAGAGCCAGGGCTTTATTCAATTCAAGCAGCTCTTTGGACATCTGAGCTTGACGGAGGGCATGTTGAGTGGTGAAGTCATCCGAGGGTCTCTTGGTATCCTGGCCCATTTCTGCTTCCTGGAAGAGACACAGCAATGAGCTGGAGAAGCCAGTCTGAAGCTCTTTAACTATGTGATAGCAGTTTCTGCAGAACACTTCAAATTCATTTTTTACATAAAAAATTAGATACTCAGAAGTGAGAACAGGTTATTGATCTTGAACACATTGAGCAAATAAGAGCATAGAAAGGCAACACATACAAAAGTGACACAATATTTACCAAACATTTGGATTTGAAAACTAGCATAAGGACACAGATAAAAGAGGAGTGATGAGGGGATAAAAACATGCCCCTGGTAAGGTCTGCGCTGCTGGACTCCCCTCACTTACAGCTGTAGCATCCTGTTCAGAGTTTGCCATCTCTGGAGCAGCTTCCATCGCAGCAGCATTTTCACTCTATATAGGACAAAGAAGAAAATTTTGTTAAAAAATGAGAGATGAAGTAAAATGAAGCTAATAACAGTCTGTTGGCCTATTATGACAAAGCATAATGTTATTCTCCTCTGTCCAGAAAGCTATCCCTGGAAAGAGGATGCCATTGTCTCCCTCTGTTAGTAAAGTGAGCATACTCCTCCTAGACTAGCTGGACAAGGCAGCCTTTCTAGTCTTCCCTGAACTCCAGCATTGGCAGCCAGCTCCTCACAAGGGTAAGGAGTCTGGGAACAGTGGGAATGTCTAGCGAGGGAGAACAGGGAAGTTCCTGAATTAGACAAAGATTTGGCAACGTCTATTTAACAGTTTCAGGTCCCTGCAGTTTGGGTTGCTCATTAAAACTACCAAGTTTATAACTCTCCTTCCAACTTTTGGACTGTAAATCTATGCTAATCTTCCACTATCAGATTCTTTTATGGAGACTCTTCCTTTTCCCCCACCACATGCAGCCACTCAAGCACAAGTGGCCTTTCTGCAGCATTAAAAGCACAGCAGGACAGCTTGTTTTGAAGAGGATAAAGAGTCATTTAATGCTTGTAATTCCTAGGCTCCTTCAGCAAAGTTTCTGCAGAGTGGAATCCCCTGCTCAGCAGACTGGCAGAAGAACCCTAGGTTCCATTAGTAAACTTGCTTGGCACACTCTTCTCTCCCTGGATTCAGTCTTACCTGCAACTGAACCAACACTTGCTGCAGACTGCGAATCACCTCTACGTTCTCTTTTAGTTCCTCATCTTCCACAGTCTCTACCAGCTTCTGCAGATCAAGCTTGCATCTGCAATGCAGACATGGGAATAAGTCCATGAGCATTACATGGCACGTTTGTGTCACACATGTCAATGAGGAACAACTTTCCCCTCTGAACATACAAGTGAGTTCTGGATGAACAAACACAAATTGACTGTATCCAGTTTATCCCAACAAAAACATTTAAAGACATTTCCTCAGCATGAGTAGGGTGTGCAAACAGACTTACACAGCATGTTGCTGAAGTTGCTCTAGTTTGGCATTCATCTTCTCATTCTCTTGTTCTGTCTAAGGGAAGTCAGAATTATACTGAATCGTAGTAAAAGCAAGATAAGAAGCCAGAAAACAGCTATTTTATTTGTAGCAAAAGATATGTTGTCAGTCTGTGGCAAATCAACACACTGAAAGATCTTGCATGATCATTGCCACTAGTTTGTTTAGACTTAACACCCTTTTTCCACAGGAATATACACTGCAGTGAATCAAAACAAAACAGAGCAGGGGAGTGGGAAGAGGGAAGAGAGCGAGCGAGTGTGCACGCAAGTGCTGATATTTAAAACATTAAAGCAACAGAAGAGCTGAAAGATTCAGGTGTACTTTTCCCCAGTGAAGTCACCAGATCTATATGCTCTGACAGGCTCTGGGAGACTTTTGGTTCTGACTACCTGATAGCCAGAGATCTGAAATAAATGTGAAAGGAACATTAAAAGAGAGAGAGATTCTTAACATGCCATCAAGTACAGGAGCTGCTATTGATTAATCTTCAGCTAAAAGGGGAAGTCATGCAACTTTAAGCTCTTCTTGGGTAACTGAACCTTACCAGAATGATCCTCTCCAACATCTGTGCTGTCTGACCAGCAGCCTCACTCAGCCCTCTGCTCAGCTTTTGATTCTCCTCCATTAGCGACTGGTTCTTCTCCATCAGGGACTGAAGATTCTCTGACGGTGCCATACTACTAAAATATTAAGGACCGGTTTGCTCGTGAACATGACTTCACCAGAAGTTTGTAATAGCACTGAAGTTACCTCAGTAATAAATATAGGTTGTAGCAGATGAACAGAAATAAATGGAAGTCTAATCTGAATTCAAAAATTTAAGTAATGCAGCATATCAAAAGTAGACATTTGCAAGAGAAGAAAACACCCTTTTGAAACAGTAATGTTGTTTAACCAATGGGAAGTCTGTAAACTGCATGTACTTGGGTTTTGAAACATCCTCAGAGGACAACACCTACACAATCCAATTTTTCCTGCATTTTGTGCTTTTAAGAACAGTGGAGATGCCCTATATTTAGAGGTAGAGGGGTGAGGAAGAAAAGACGGGTGGATGGATCTGAGAAACAGATACTTAGTCAGGAGACATCGTCTAGTTCCTCTCATGTTTCCTACAACTGATTTTTGCAGTCTTAAGGGGTTTGCTCTAAAACTGACCCATACATGCATGGAATTTCAGTAAGCATGGAAAAAAGAACAAAAGGAGAAAAAAAATTGTCCAGATCCTATTAGAAAGCAACCAGTTTGCTCTACCCACACTCCACAACACTGTCTAGAGCGAAGGAGATCTAGAGCCTTTGCTGGTGTGTGACAGCTATCAGTTACATTGAGCATTAATCTACAAAGCTTACTTCAGAGACACTGGCAGGGTCCCTCCATGGGCCTGCAGCAGTAACACCTGTAGCTGTTGTACCTAGAAAGACAAACAATTACTAGTTGTTAATCTCTCCCATATAGTAACTAGATGGTTGAAGCAACACTATTAAAATCCTTAGTCTTAATATGAGTCACTTGCTCCACAACTGTCCTTTAACCATTGCCTATGGAAAGGAATCATGTTGCTACAGTATTTCAAGTAATTTACTCCTAAAAAACCCTACCTTCTCTTCATCAGGAACGCTCAGATCAGCACGTTAAAGTCACCCACAGACAGCTGACATACTGTTCTGTGCAGGGTGTCAGAGACCTCGCTGATCCAAAGGGCAGGTCTCCCACTTTGCTGAACCAATGCTCTGTTGCTACCTTTCACATGAGAGAGAGTCAGATCACTTGCCTTCCTAAGCTACTTGAACAGGTGATTTGAATTTATAGTATGATAATAAACATTCTGGTGAACACTCCTACGCAGTAAGCAAAACCACTTACTTGCTCCATCGTGGAACAAGATTACCGAGTTTTCCTATGGAGAGGTGGCATGAAAGACTATCATACACATACAGTCAAGTAAGCACAGCAAGCCTGCTTAACTCTCATCAGTAGACAAGCCCTTGGGCACTTCTGGCTTTGGGTTTAACCAATCCTACTTTATGCAACTTATTTCCCTCTGAAGCTGACCACGTAGGAACACTCATCACTCTGTAATGGACATGGGCAGCTGATGTCAGCAAGACAACCATCACTGTATTTCTAATTTTGCCTGTAGCCTAATGGGCAGGCGATGGTTTGTTCAGTGGAATGGAAATGTAAATCACGCTAACGCCACCATTTTTCTACGGCATTGAATAGTTGCTGTAGAATTACAAGAAATATTCATGCATTCCCTTTACAGCCATCTCAAGAGACAGAGAAACACATACCAAGTATTTTTTGCATATTTTGTGTAGCTAGGCATCCTGTGTCTTTGCTTGCTGTTTACCGAGCTTAGTACCAAAAGGATAGATCTACTCCTCTCACGTGAAGAAAGCACCCAGTACCTGCTGCTTTAGGTGATGCAACTCAGCCGCCTGGGGATCAAGGTTGACAATTGGTTTATTTTTTATTTTTCTTGCTCTGTCAGCATAACGCAAAGTATTTAGAGTTTCTTCTAGATTGGAATCTGCTGGGCTTACACAGGCAATCATGAGAGTGTGGCTGTTACCACCCAGAGAATCTGAGAAGGAAAACAAGGCATAATCAAAGCTTTGAGAGAGTACAAGAATGACTGGTAAGATACCATCAAGATCTCTAAGACCGCATGAGTGCATCTCCATACTACAGCTAGAAGAAGATATCCAGCTGTAGTTTTGTGTTATTGTCATCTACTTTCTCCTCTGCCCCAGTCAGTACTATACTAAAGAGCTTTTTTGAAAGCCAAAGTTATGTCTCAGCTCTAAGCACCAATGATTTCACATCAGAAGCCCCAGTAATATCGTTGTCCTGTTAAGTAACTTTTGTAATTGCTGTAATTTCTGTATGCCACTTCTGGCATAGTTCTTTCAGGTTTTCCCCTCCCTTCTCCCACACAATAATACTCAAGACCTCCATGGATATCCAGACATCAGAATTCACACTATCTTCCAATTTAAAGAATTATTGGCTAGGAACATATTTGTTCAGATCATCACGCGGCACGGCATTTTATCCTTTGGTTTTACACTATCATATATTGGCTACTTAAAACTTTTGATCAGAAAAAAAGGGCCCCGCATCCAGCTCTGCATAATCCAGTTTCTTTTTATTAGATACTTTCAGATACAGAAAATACTGAAGAGCCTAACTTTTTGTACCAAATTATTTAACTACCAAAAAAAACCCAGTAAATTGCATTACTATAGCTATGCCCATATTAAAGGCTAATTTAGATAAAATGCATTACAAGACCATCGCAACTATTGAAAAGTAAGTACCACAAAGACCAGATATTCAGACTAAGAAAACGAAAGATAAATATGATGCGCACAGTGAAAGCACAGACAGCTTGAGCTCCATTTTGGTTGCGATATCCTCCACTAAGTAGCTATAATTAGGGTATAATAATAGATCTCTGCCTACAGACTTAACTTCTCATCTTCCTTCTCCCCACCAAAAAAATGCACTGAATTTGTCTAGTTTTCTCCTATAGCATAGGAACTGCAAGAGAGCAGGACTCATGAGTCCATCTCAATGCATTTGCAACCTAAAAATAAGAGTACAGGAAAGGTCTAGCTTCAGTGAGAAGAGGAACTAAACCAATAAATGCAATCCCTTTGTCAACAGCAGCTACCCCTTTGAACCGTGGTTGTATGGCTTTTGGTTTTCTGCTACTTTGTTATTTAAAGTGCATCTGTAGATTTAGGCTTTATCATCATCTGTCTCTTACCTTGCAACAGTCTCGTTAGCTTTGAGTCTCTGTAGGGAACAAACCCACCCTTTTTATTTTCGTCACCAAGAGCACTAATCACATTCCCCAGGCAGAGGAGACCTCTGTTTATGTTGATGCCTGCATACAAACAGATGACAGCGAGTACAGCCACCTCAGTAGCTAGGAATTGGTCATTTCCTGTCCTTATTAAAAAATTTTAAAAGGTTAAAAAAGGACATTATAAGGGTTAAATAACTGCTTTGCTTTTCCTGACAAAGACTCAATTAACTCAAAAGTGGCAAGAAACCCAAGCTGTACCAGTCCTTTTCCTACAGACCTTCTTTTAGTCTGTCTCCCTCAGCCTTGGTCTTCTTTTGTCTCTCAGAGCCAGCAAGATCAACCAGGTGCAGCTTGGAGTGAAAACTGCTGTTCCTGTGGCAGAAAAACTATTTTACTCTCTCAAGTAAACATGCAGTTAGGAAAGAGGCAGTCCAGTAGTAACTACAGTTGAGCCACTGGGCTGAAAAATATAATTCATACCAGAGACAGCCAAATAAAGAAACTGCCTCAAGAGTAGGTCAGCTGAGTTCATCCAAGACCAAGAAAGAATGACAGGACTACGACTACGAAATAAGTCTGACTCCGAACAGCTGCTAGGAGTGGCTGCGTGATCACACTTACTTGTCATTTTTCTTTTTCTGATCAATGCAAATGGTGAAGATGGCATGGGACCGTGAGGACTGGGAGTTCATTGCCGTGGAGGCCACCGTTCTGGCATTGTTCCCTTGCTCTAGGCAGGATACAGTATCTTGGGCACAGGTGACATTTCTTTCTGTTAACCCTACAATCTGTATCCAGGAAGAAAGCATCATTTATCCTCTCCTCCCTCTTCACCCCGACTTACATCAGAAAAATTATCCTCTGTCTTAGACTATGGCAGACAAAGTGAAGTCTCTGTGAAGGAAAGCATCATTTATCCTCTCCTCCCTCTTCACCCCGACTTACATCAGAAAATTATCCTCCTGTCTTAGACTATGGCAGACAAAGTGAAGTCTCTAAATACAAATACGCATTCACAAGAATCAGAGTCTCACTTCAAGCCAGAGGCTTGAACCCCCTAGCTGCCCTCAGATATCCCCTGGCCAAGCTGGGAGCTGAAAGGGGAAACTGGCTGAAGGTGGTGAGGTATTTTTGTGAACAGAGCGGAGGAGAGGCAGGTATTAGGGACATAAAGGACAGAGGGGACTGAGTAGTAAGGACTAGTCGTGCTCCTTGGCAAGCTTGCGCTTTCCCTGAAGGGCCTGTCTCCCTGGATCACAATGCCACTACTAACGCATGGATGAGTCGCACCCCAGTACTTTAGAGGTGACAGTGAGCAGCACAAGATTACACATAACAAACGTTAACGGATCAAAGCTACAGGTGTCACACACACCTAAGCTGCACGTATGACAACCAACAACCTACCCACCACCGCAAACTGAAACTGTGCGAGTGAAGCACAAACGATGGATGGACGTTTAACTACAAAACAAGTACACAGAGCAAGCAGTAGCACAAGGTTTTTCTGCACTACGCTATAAGCACACATCTGTACAAAACTGCTAAGAAAAATAACATGGGCACTTAAATAGTTTCCCCTCAGGCTCCCTTTGTTGCATGCTACTTCTGCCAAACTGAAGAGTACAATTGCAACAGAGTTTGAAATTTGGTAAAGGGACCAACTGAAGAGTACAATTGCAACAGAGTTTGGGTCCCTTTACCAAATTTCAAAGTACAACATTCTCAGATATTCACCTAAATCAGCCTTCAAAAAAAGTCACAATAGGACTTGTAAGCAGCTTTGTCATGAATGTCTAGCCTACTGATGTTACTCTGAGTAAACTTATGGATCATCAACAGCTCAATTTTGAGAGAAATGAGTAGTTGTGATGATCTCATATGCTCTAATATAAAGCAGTGCTCAAAGAGTCGGACATTTGTTTCACTGAAACATTCGTCCTGAGCCATGTCGCCCCCTTATATACCCATATCTAACAGGGCAACAAACCTTTATGCCTTCTTTTGGATCTTCCCGTATACTGATTTGGGAAGACCGTTCTCTTGATGGGCACAGCAGGTCTAGGATATCCTCATTGTAGATCTGAAAGCATCAGAACAGCAGCTCAGAGTTAGCAGCCGTGCAAGGGAACAACTTGCATGAAGAAAGACTGAAATCATGGCTAACTCTGCATGACATTCTGTTCATTTTACCTTTAGAGAAAGATACCTAGGACTCAGAAACCAGTTCCTGACAGGACCTTACGTAGTCTTAGGTTTTGATTTAATAAATACCTATCGCTTGAAGGAGGTGGCCTCATTAAAGCTCACTTTATCTGTAATTCATAACTTTATAATAGTTTGAAAGTCAAAACAACTTTTACCTCTAGATAAGAAACTCTGAGGATGAATTCCCAATCCTGCCTTTGCTCCTTCTCCTTAAATAGCAGTTTGATTACCCGAGGGATGACCCCCACACTAGGTTCATGCTCTTGATTGGCAGTGTAGGTACCTCCCATAGAGTATGTTTTTCCAGATCCCGTCTGTCCGTAGGCTAAGACAGTAGCATTATACCCTAGGGGAACAAAGGGTGCCTGGATCAGACGGCCACGTGGGAACCAGAAGAAACTTTGATGAACAAAGCTGCATTTTAGTAAAAGCATCCTTCCAAAAAAGCCCTGTCCCTCACTGTCGGTTTACACAACCTTTATGCACAGGTCACAGTTAGCAACATCAAGGAAAAAAAAGTCAATGAAGAGCTCCCCAAAGCACAGAAAAAAAATTATTATTCCAGCTCTTTTTTAAGTCTGCTCTGTTGCTTTACTAGAGTTAGTCATAGAAACGCAGTGTATGCTCTTTCTCCTCCCAGCTCCACTGTAGCATCGGTAACAGCTTCTGGCATAGGATGCTTATCAATTCATCTTATTACTCTCGATAAAATTCTCTTGCCTTACGTAAATAGCTTCAGGAACCAAAATGACCCAGTAAAGACACACAAGCCATTTCGATAGCCCTATGGAGTACAACAGGTTGTAAACGGTTAAGATCTGGCACTTCTCACTAGAGGCTGGAGTCGGTGTCTAGATAACACATAGGATTTTATTTTCTGAGAAGATCAAAGAAGAAATGAGTTGGAATGGAGAATTAAACAGCACAGCACCACCTTCCACACAGCTGAGCCCACCGAAGTCCCCAGTATCTTAACACGGAGCTTGACCTCAGTTACCACAAACCTTTGAAGATGCCCCGTATGAGAGGGGCGACAGCTGTGCTGAAGACTTCCTCCTGCTCAACAGAAGGGTCGAAGACATAATCATACGTGAACGCCTTATCGTTACCCACGACCACCTGCGGAGGAGAGGAGAGGAGAACAGACAGCGCTGACTACACCGCCCCAGCAGCCCGGCGGCGAACCCCGGGGCAGAGGGGGAGGCAAGGCCGAGCCCCGGGCGCGGAGGGCTGGCTCCTTTACTTGCGGTTCCCCCGGCACGAAGGACAGGCACATCTGGCACCCTTCGCCGGTCTCCTTCGGCACCAAGGGGCGGCAGCGCAGCGCCACGCGCACCGGGATCACCTTCTCGTCTTCCCTCACCATCTTCAGTCGCCGCGGCCGCCCTGCGGAGGAGCGGAGCCGGGTGAGGCCTCGCGGGAGCAACGC
>NW_008796193.1:1919376-1923567 GCF_000699145.1 Aptenodytes forsteri | reverse complement strand
GGTCGGGCAGGTTCCCGGTGCTGTCCTCATCCAGGGACTCGGTAGGACGGGAGGGGCGAGGGGAGGCATTGCTCCTGCCCTGCTGGGAAGGGCCCTGCCGTAAAGGGAGAAGAAAGCTTTGTGGGTGAGGCAGAGGAGTCCCAGTATCTTGTGACGTGGAGCTGATGAAGGGCAGGGAGCAGGGGGCCCCTCCAGCGTTCAAGGTGAGATGGCCACGGAAGTTAGGAGAGAGGGACGGGTGCTTGCTGCTGCCCGGCTGGACGCTGCAGCACCAACACCTTTGCTCCGTCCGGAAGAGGGACATATCCGGTGGGAAGGGTCCTGGGCCAAAGGGGGTGACTGCGTTAACGCTGCTGGTTTCTCTCACAGCTGGGCTTCAACATCCGGGGAGGAAAAGCCTCGCAGCTGGGGATCTTCATCTCTAAGGTGTGTCTGTCCTTCTGCCGTTCCCTCCCCGTGCTCTGTCTGTTCCCTTGGGTGTTGCTGAGCCAGCTGGGTGTGCAGGGAGGCCGTCATATGCCTGATGTGCGCCTCCACACTCACAGCTGTAATTTGCCACGCACCAAGCAGCAATCAGACGGTCCCGCACCGTTTCCTGATCCCTCCCCAGCCCACGGAGTGTTGCTGGCGCACCGCAGTCCCCGCTCCCCATCCTCCCCAGTCCCGTGTGAGCGCCGTGGGGAGGCTCTGGGGCTGGGCTGTCCTGGCTGCGCGGGAGGGGAGCTGCGTGGGAGGGGAGCTGCGGCACCGGCTGTGCGGAGAGTCACTGCTGCTGTCTCTGTTCTTCCCTTCACAGGTGATCCCTGACTCGGATGCGCACAGAGCTGGGCTGCAGGAAGGGGACCAGGTGCTGTCGGTGAACGACGTGGATTTCCAGGACATTGAGCACAGCAAGGTGAGCGCTCCTGCGGCCCAGCTGCTGGAGCAGGGGCAGGACGGGGAGTCCGTGCACACACCGTCTTCTTCCGGCCTCTCAGCCTGCACCAACTCAGCTGGTGGCACCACGTAACCGATGCATTCCTCTTTCCTATCCTCCAGCCCAGTCTGGTCACTGAGCAACTCTTTCTGCTTTCAGGCTGTGGAGATCCTGAAGACGGCCCGTGAAATCACCATGCGCGTGCGTTACTTCCCCTACAGTAAGTGCCCGCTAGCTCCGAGTCCAGTCACCTAGCATCATTTCTCCTTGGGAAGCAGACTGCCACGCGTCCCTGCCGATTCCACCTGAGCTTAGCGGTTATGAGTCTAAGGTCGCAGACGGTGTTAAGTCAGCAGCCTGCAGATCAGAAAACGTTGGCCTTTGATTTGGGGATCAGGACAGCTACCAAGTCAAAACAGTAAGGACTGGCTTCAGCTGTCCCCATAGAAAAACTTGTAGAGCGGAGCTTAGCGACACAGCGCTAAAAGCTGGGATGATTGCTGGGTGGAAGTGTTGACTTTAGAGCTGTGGGAAACGCTGCTTATCCTTGAATAACGCAGCAATTAGTTCTGTCGCTAGCGGACCTATGCCGATGGTGGATGCTGCTTGTGGTTTTTATCCCTCCATAAGGACGTTTAAATTCTGCGTGAGGGAAAAGACTGTATTAACACTCGGTTTCTGCACCCATAAAGTTCATAGGTATAAGGGGGGTAAAAATAGAGGTCAAGTCAAGCCAAACAAGGATTCCTCATAAAATGGCAAGTGACCCTTAAGTGAAGAAAGAAGAAAAATATGGAGCAGGGGAAGAGAGGACTTTAAACAGACTTTTGTTCTAAATGCCCTGAAGTAACTTGAAATGACTGGCTGGGGTGTGAATGTGCTATTTTAAAGCCAGCTGCCACCCGAGAGGGTAGCAAACGCTGCCTCTGCTTCGTGAGGTATAAACGGAATATATGTTTCCCTTTAACGTTTTGGCTAATTCCCCCTTGCCATCAGCGACTGCCGCTCCTGCCCTTTCAGCCTTGCCTTCTCTTTCCCTTCCAGATTACCAGAGACAGAAGGAAAGAACTGTTCACTAGTAGGCAGCTGTCCGCTGGGTCTCCAGAGTGGCCGTCCTGCAAAAAACTCTCCACTACTTTTCCTCAACATCGGAGATGACACGACGAGTTTCAGCTGTCACTGGAGGTACAACTGTCCTGTTGGCTGCACAGGCATCAGCACTGCTTCCTGCGCGGAGGGGTGCCAACAGAGTCTTATTTAGCTGGAAGATGGATGGGGCTTTAGTCTGTACTCCTTGAACTGGGTGTTGAAACAAGCTGATGGTGCTGATGTGGAAGTGGGTACCGGAGGGCAGCTTCTCCGGCGAGATCTGTGCTTCTCTTCTAGTAGGACTTAATAAGGAGTGCTCTGCTGGTTCTGGATCCAACCCTTGTTGCTAGATGTAAGGCCAAGAGGGTCTGAGCGTGCTCGAGCAGAGCACGGCCTTTGTCCTCCAGGAGATCAACCTGTTCACTTCTCTGGTAACATGAAATTCTTTCCTTCTCCATGTCCTACCTCTGCTCTACACTACTGGGTTTGCTTGGGACTCAAGGAACAGGAATAAAATCCAGTCAAACTCAGTGTACATCTCTAGCTGCACTAGTCTGCCAAGGCATGATTGTACCTCTTTGCTGCTTAACGACCGCCACGATATGGGACCGAGACGCTTGGAGCATGTTTCTGAACTGCTGCGGGCACTTGGCCAGGTTCCCCCAGGCGTGGTGCTTGCACGGTTAAGGGTTTCACTCGCTGAACCTGCTTCCTTCACTTGGCACAGCCCTGTCCCTGTCACGTGCTCCCATCAGAACTCCCCGCCACTTTGAGGTAAACTTCTCCCCTTCCCTCTTCTCAAAGAACGGGGAGGAAGCCTGCTGTGCCCTGCGCTGGGAGAGCACAGATGAAAACGTGCTAGTTATCAGCAAATCTGGGTGCAAATGCATGGTTCCATCGTATTGTAAATGGCATCAGGACAGCCCTTGCTCTGGCCTTCTGTGCGGTGTTTTCCGCTTATCTGTAATAACTGAAATAATAAAACGAGTACAGCAACCAGATTTCATCTTATTCCCGCTCAGGAAGTCTCCGTGGAGGGTTGTTTATCGCCACCCTCGGCACTACCCTGAGGGAACGCGGGGCAGACGGCTGGGACAAGGGTTGGCTTCAGTTGCCCTTGCAGCCTGTAGGAGGAAAGCGTGGGACCCGCGCGAGGTGCAGCTCTGTTTTAAGGGTGTTTTTTCCACTGATTGTGATGGAAGTCAGCCCTTGATTAGCCTGGAGCGGTGGTTCAGCACGGCTGCAATGGAGGATTTTGTCTGTGGTGGCACTAATGCAACTTGCTTGAGGCAGCCAAGAGCAGCAGCCCTGACCCCACCTCAGCACTGCTAGCCGGGCTGCTCTTCGCTCAACCGCCGGGCAGAAAGCTGAGCCAGGCTGAAGCAGAATAAAATACACTAGAAAAGAGACTTTCACTCAGAATAAAAACAAAAAAAAAGCTTTTTTACCAGGGAAATAAGCAACCTGGAAGCCCCACTGTAATAGGCATCCTGGAAGCCCCACTGTTAGCACCCTGAGAAGGTAAGCGAAGAGCTCTTCTACGGAGACAGGCCTCTGTGTCCCACGGAACCTTCGCCCCTCCGGTCTCGCACCAGTTTCCCAGCGTTTGCGTGTTCCTTGGGGAAGGAGGACGCTCAGGTTACAGCGAGGCACTGTTTCATGCTGCTCCGTCTTCCCTCCTCCCCCTGTTGTGCTCAGGCTTGCCAGGGTGGAGGTTCAGCGGGCAGTCCCCGGCCCCAAAGCCAACCCTGTGCTCTGCCTGCTGGAAAACGGCGATGGACTGTGCGCCTCAGGCTTTTGGCACACAACCCAACCGCCGAGGGGCCGAGGGGCCCCTTGAACCCTCCGCAGGGGACTGTAAGTACCTCAGTGTTCAGTCTTAACCCTGCTCCAGAGCAGTCCCTGGCGGGAGCTCCAGGAAGACCCCCCCTGCCTCGGGCAGCTTCCTCCCTGCCATTACTCAGCGGTAATTAGCGGGGTGCCTTCGCAGCCATCGCGCTGACCCCGCGGCTGGCTGTGGGCTAACAGGAAAGAGTGGATTCTTTCCCAAGGCACACTGACGTCTTAGGCATCTTAATTAACGAAGCAGGCGCTGAGGGGAGGCGGCGCGGCCCGGCCTCCCGTCGCCCTCGGGGCCCATCCCGGGGCGGACCCCACCCTCAGCCCGGCCTGGCCCGGCCCTGCCG
>NW_008796193.1:1902901-1918379 GCF_000699145.1 Aptenodytes forsteri | reverse complement strand
CTCCCCCCTCCCTCCCCCCAGGCCCGTGACTCGGAACAACACGACAGCAGAGCAGCGCACACCTGCCTGTGGGAAGGGGACAGCAAAACCTGTTCTACGGCAGACACGGACACACCGACAAACATCAGCAATTCCCACACAACAGGGGTATGTACAGGGGAGGGGGCTGAGCTTCCCGCCAGTGCTGGGACCCAGCTATGCCAGCTCAGACTGGGGGCAAGGTGTGTGTGGGGGGAACACTCCAGAGTGAAATGGGGAACAACATCCCAGCTTCCTCCTGCAGGCCAGCTCACCTCACCCGGAGGGGAAGGGACAGGGCTCTGGGGGACAAAAGGCCAGTCACCAGCAGAGAGGCAACTCGCCGCCAGCAAGCCAACGCAGGGACTGCCAGCTCCCGATCCGAGGCTGCCCCTTCCCCTCTCTCGACGGCCCGCAGGCTTCAAAGTGCGCACGCTGTGTCAGTGACCAACAGGCATCCTGCTAGGGGAGCGTCCCTAACCACCAAACGCTGTTGTCCCCACCTGTCACGCTGCGGTCAGTCGCTCTCCTGCCCGCTAGCATCCCCCCTGTCAGCATGACATAGGCCGGGTGATGAAAAGGACAGCGAATGGCTTAGAGCCATCCGACTGTTTTATTCTCCTTGCTGTCAACAAACCTACAGACCTCTGGTTAGGACAGATGGATGAACCCCCCCCCAGTAAAAGTCTCTGAAAAGCTCTATTAACATAATTAGAAACCAGGGGCAGGGGGAAGAGGAGGTATTTCCCAACCTCCAAGGTCGAGAAGTGACACCAAAAGTGTCATACATTCCTCCATTCCTCTGCCCCGGTCTGACCATAAATCCCTGCCACTGCTCATCTCAGTTTTGGCAATGGTACAGCTTAACACCATTCCAAAAGTGAAATGGCTACTAGCCCCATCCCCCAGAAGTCTACTATAAAGGCAGAAGCAGCTATGTATGATTTCACCAAGCAGCAACCTAGGTACGAGAGTAGAACAGCTATCACTGGCCTTCCATCTGCTGTAGCTCTCCTGCTCCGCGTGAAGAAGCTCCCGGTCTATGTGACAATGAACAGAACAGAGACTAGGAAAGGAGCCTGAACAGCACCCGTGACTCCCAGGGCAGGTGTTGCCCCTGTAGTGATGTATTTCGGGTAACTGTTTGCTTTCACTGTTGACAGACAAGACCCAGGTCTCTACAAACCACCCTGAGGATCTCTCCCCACCCAGCCTCATGCTGCAAAGCCTCTGTACCCTCTTCCTTCCCCACATCTGACAGCCAACACTCACCAAGCACCAACGTCCTCTGGATGGGAAGATACTCCAACTGGGGAGAGCAGTCTGTGGGATGCCTCTGCTACACAAACGGGAGCAACAAGGCCAAAGCTATCAGAGTTTGGGGGGTTCCAGTGCTGTCTGTAACACGAGGGGCTGAGTGTAGGGCAAAACTCAGAAGTCGTGAGCAAGAGTTAGCCAAGATCATCCACAGAAAGGAGAAACTGAGGAGCTGATATTGTGTGTGCCCTGCAGGAAGCAAAAGCCTAGAAACAGATAACCTGTATTGTCCAAAAAGGCAAGGCCAAGTCAAACTGACTGGTTTAAAAGGAGCAGCCTTTCCATAGAGGAAGTGGGGATGCAGGACAAAGACAGGGCTGGAGTGGACAGGGAACTAGTTAAGATGCAAGGCAGTAAGGAAGGTGGAAAGCCCACCCCCAAGCTTTATTTTTGTCTTCCCTAACTTGGTGGCTTTTCCATTGCATTCACAAGATACATCTGAGCAGACAGGCTCAAGGTGGGGAAGAGGGGGAGAAGGAGAGGAAGAGAGAGAGTGTAAAGGGCACCACAGTGCCAAAGTGCAACAACATAAAAAAATAAAATAAAAGACAGGACACTCATTCTGCACTCAGGGCTCATACCATGCAGTAAGAGGGGCGGCCGGGGCTGCTCCCCACCAGTAAACAGGGAGTTCGCTCGCTTAGTAGATTGGTTTTTCAGCCCACAAAGTAGGGTTGCCTAGCCAATGAGCGGTGATGTTCTTCAGTGAGACTGGCCGGTTGGGGAATGTGCTGCTACAGAACGGGCCTGTTAGCAGGAGCACCCGCTCTCCGTTACTGGCTGCTCAGGAGGTTTCTCTAGTTTGATGTCAATCACTGCGGGAGACAAGTTAAGGAAATCACCCGGCTCAAGGAAAAACAAGGAGAGAACAGAGAAAGAGATCAGTTCCTGAAAGGTTGTTAGCTGTCCCTTCTTGTTAAGGGCAGGTGTTTTAGCGGAGCAGAACATATCCTGCCTGAACAGGATTAACTGCAAAACCAGTGGACTGGGTACGTCAAGACCACTTAGAGGACAGAGCCCAATCAGACAGGTCCGCACACAAGACAGCCCTGTGCAAAAAGAGGAAAGTATTACGGTATTTTTAAATTATGCAGATTATATCCTAAGCTTAAGTGGAGAAAGCAAAACTTGTGCTTGCCGTTACAAGTAGTTGGGTACATTTATATGTAGACCACAAGCAGGGTCCTCAATTTATGCCCAGAGGTAAGCACCACACTACACTGGCTATTTCAGCCATATCTGTGCAAAAGCCCAGTAAGGCTCATCCCCACAATGTGCCAAAAAGTCAGTAAGCCCAACCTAACAAAAGAGAATTGTCAAATTCTACGAGAACAGGAAAGTCACTGGTGAGAAAAGCAAGGATACTGTCTTCTTTGCTCTTCTCTGGTGTGCTGTCCATCCCAGGTAAGGCAGCAGCCACACGACGGAAAAGCTGAAAAGTAGCAATAGGTAAAGCTGAAGGCTCGTCAGAAAAAAAATGCATGTTAAAAAACATTGCTTTGCAGCAGATCTTAGAGTCCAAGTTGTACAAACTTGTTACGTGGGTACTTTAGCAAGCAAAGCAATGATCAACAAATGCCATGAGAATTTTACCTAAGAAATTTAGCGGGTTTTATTAAAGAAGTTATTCAATGCCTACAAAACAGACAGTTTTATTTTACCTGTTTCTACTTGAACAGAACATGGAATTCATTAGTAACAGTTCTTCCAGGGATGCATAGCATAATTCCCTCCTGCATTCAGTAAGCGTGTCATCTACTATTTCCAGCCTCAACTGCTTTTGCACACAGCAATGTTACAGTGCACAACTCAAGACTTCCGATACGCAACCTCGCAAGAGACCGAAGGTTTAAGAAGTCTATGGAATAACTGACGTCGTACAGCCCATCCTTTCAGTTCAGTCCTGCTGCAAAACAGCCATCTGTGAGCGGAACAGCTGCCTCAAGTGAGCTGCATTTAAGCTATTAAGGATGTGCTAGAGCTGGGAAGGACTATCATATCCCCATTAAAAAAAAACAGAAAATGGTTTTGCATAATCTTTCAAGTCAATGCTTAGAGCTCCTCCTGCTGACATCAATGCAGCAGCTAACACAATACAGACACTGCTAGGCAGTCTGGTGAAAAGTGCTGCATAAAGAACCGGAGGAACCACCAGCTAGCTAATGATGATTTTTTGCACGGTAGCTTGGCAGGGGCTTCTCATCCACCCCTCCCAGTTGTGTTACTTGGAAAATCAAGCCACTGAGGTACCAGCAAGGTGCTGCCATTAGCATCCTTTTAGTCACAGAAGTTCTCACTGCAAACACCCGCTAGACAAATAAAGCAACAGTAAGTTAGAACCAAAGATTAAAGTGGATTCAATCCAGAATAGCCAAAAGAAAAACAAAACCAAAAAGTCTCCTGATCCCATTGTGAGGTTTTCCTAACCAGCTGTGTGTGCAGCAAACTGGTAAGTACGTTTCCCAGCCGACACCAACAGTACTCACGCTCCCTGCAGACCCCTGGACCTTACGGCTGCCTTACTCCCCAAGTTCTGCCATGCTTCAGAATGATTTGTGAACTAGTGGAGAGTGGGGTCACAAGCTTATAGCAAGAGGCAATGAGCACAAACTGAAATACAAGAAATTCTGTTTAAATGTAAGAAAAGAGTTTAAAGGTTTTTTTTTACTGTACTGATAGTCAAACACTGTGACAGGGAACGTACAAAATTACATTTGACTGACTGCACAAAATAGTGGCATTCTAATCCCTCAGCACATTCTGTTTTCAGACTCCCCTTTCTTTCCAGGTAAGTTTGCTTAGCTTTAACCGGGAATCATTGACTTGACAGAAAAGGAGATTCCACTAGATAAAGCAGCAGCAGTGACCTTTGGGCAAGAAGCATTTCAGGGGCTGACAATAAATGATACAAGCAAATACCTGATGGAACATGAACCCTAAGCAGAAGCTTAATCCTCCCACATACAGAGCAGTAAAGTACAGATTTCCTGTCTTTAGAGCAGAACGTTGATGTACCTGTTTCACATTGTATCCAGTCTTTGCACTGGTCTCAATAAACATCACATTCAGCTCTTTGGCTCTCTGTTCACCTTCTTCTGTAGTGATTTGCCTGGACAAAGATGCAAACAGAAGCAGAAAGACAGAAAGGAAGAACAGTCAGGAAGAGTTAGAGATGTCTGTGACTGAGACGCTCTTCAGTGGGGGGCTGCTTCACCACCCCTTTACAAGAGTGCATGGTCCACCAGTGGAGACTTCAGGACCTCTCAGTCTTTAAGACCCCCAGGGTCCTCCAGCTACGAATGAAACAACCTCAGGTAAGTTACCCAGGGAACGCCTGGACTTAGGACTACTAATAACAGATGATCAGCACAGGGTGAAGTGTGTGCAGTACATTTGAGCCTCGTTCACAGCGTCCTTAAGGGAAGGGAGAATCCCCATACGCTGCACCTGATACAAAAAGCAGTTTCCCCAAAGTCAACAGAACGGAACTCTGTGGGGTTACAGAAAGATGTCAGAAAGGCTCCAGCAGCAAATACAGTGCAACAGCAAGTGCTAGGCTGCTGCTTGCGAGCAAGCACCTGCAAATGCATCTCTGATCAATACCCTGTACATACCTGTTTCACATTATATCCTGCTTTAGCACTCGTTTCAATATACATCATATTCAGTTCTTGGGCTTTTCTTTCACCCTCCTCTATAGAAACCTGTCTACAGCAATGAGAACAAATCACAGAAAAGAAAAACCAAAACAAAGAAAAATAGTCCAAGAATGATAAAAAGAAAACTGCAGGGAAAAAAAAAAAAACCAGCCACCAACTGAAGCAACATTAACAGAAAAGAAAAACTTAACAAGCTGCACCAAATAAGAACAGTGCTATTTTTAGTTCAGCTTTTTGGCCTCAGAACTTAACTCACATCATCGCTTGGGTTTTACCATAGGATGAATGGCTTCCAATATGCTGTATTCTATTTAGAAAAATGTGACCAAGTTCAGACTGATACTGTGGCTTTGTCCAGCCTTAAAAGGCCCCGTATTTCAGCCTAACACAAATCTAACTTCCTTTTAAAAGAAAGGCAAGGCAGCTTCTTTTACTGATACCTGGATATACACCATAATTCCAAATTCTAGCCTAGACCAGGACTATTGTCACTTACATTAAACTTCTAAAATAAGAGTTTCTAGTGCTACATGAACTTCCAACTGTAGCTATGTTTGAAACTATCTTCTGGTATTTTTAATTCTTATGGCAGTGCTGGGCCAGCTGTCCTGCACGCACACTCTACTTCACTTATGTACTATCAGGAAATAATCCAAGGCAGAAATTATCCCATTGTGTTTTCCGGTTCCACATGAAATTGGATTTTTGATAGAAATTCGAAAGCCTCAAATCTAAACGCCAGATTATTCAGTTAGGGAGCTGCAGTTATTTCTAGCTCCCAGGAGGGCATAAGAGATACTAAGTGGTCAACATCCAGAGCTGGCTCAAGTAGAACATCTCGGATTTTGCTCAGTTGCTTTTGTAAGCTGATTTCAGAGACCAGACTGATCTGAGGTCTTGCCACCTGGAATTCTTAATCCAAATCAGCTATACACATTCTTCTATTTCCGAAACTCTGAGCACCAAGTTTTACCAATACTTCCAAAGTGCAAGGCACAGGACACTTAGAATGGCCCCCCCACTGGAAGTTGGAAAAGCCAAATAGGTGTCAAGACTAAGGTGGTCTGCGTGGTGGACACAGAACACATTTCTGTAAGAACCATCAGTACAAAGCCCACACAGCGCCCAGCTGGAGCCTAACTTTATCCTTTTCCCCACTGACTCAAACCACTTGCCGGTATTAGAACTGTCTATGCTTTGCCTGCTAGGCTTGGCAAACTAAGAACTAAGAGCATGACTCGCACAGGGACAAAGGGCGAAAAGCATCTCCTGACACCATACAGTGCAGCCAGGGATGCTGGCTATTGTCTCATACGAACATCAAAACCACAAGGGGAAAAACCACATCACAATACACTCTGAAGCATTACGTACACTGCAGGAGTGAGTAAAGCAAGGCTTACAATTTAAAGTGTGATAGCATCCAACAACAAAACAGATCCCTGTTAGGCCCATCATCCCAAGAAAGAGATTAAACAAACAGGCAGTTCAGATCATCAGTGCAACGTTTTCCTGAGAAAACATTTATGTTCCACCTGTAAGGCTTTTCAAGCTGTTGTCTTTTGATCAGAAGTGTCTCGTGAACAGCCAAAGGATAAGGTTTTGATTTCATAAGACCTCATTTCATTGTGAGATCCAGGTGTTTCCCAGTCCTGCCTTTCTGAGATGCTTTCTATTGCATCAGATAAAAATTCCCCCATCACTTCAATGCTTCATGCGTCCTATGACACACGAAGCACACATTTTAGAGTACCTGGTATATGTGAAGATGGTTCAGTTTAAAGTATTGGGACTGTAAGGAATTGCATGGCTCGCTCCATCTTCCCTTTGCCAACTACTACTGACACTAACCATTAGAATAAAAATCTTTCCTTATCTACACTGTTTCTGATGTCTTCACAAAGAATGAAAATCTCTGCAAACATTAAACAAAGTTTTTGCTAAATCAACAATCAAGAGAAGAATTTGAAATAGAAATGCAAAAGCGCAAGCCTGTGGTCTTCTATGAAGCTATTACATTGGTTATGCTGGTTGAAGTGGCATTGTAAGATTAAGAGTTTTAAAAGCAAAAATGCCTTATGACATGTCCCAAAATGTTAAGTCCACGTGATTTTAAGAGTCAATTAACTTTTTATGTCTCTTGGGGAAGTCTGCTTTTGCTAATCTAGTTTCCTAGATTTCAAACATCCACAACATCGCAGTTTGTGTTATGTATGACATTAAATTTATGCTCAGAGGGAAACCTTTTAGATTCATACTGTAAAATCTCATGCTGCATCTTGTAACAAGAAGAAACTTTACTATGAACTTACAGTTGCACATGCAGAAAGAATCATGTAAATAGGATTACTGAAAAAAGGCAGATTTCCTTGCTTTTGCAAGACATCTTTTTGGCTTTATCTCAGCATGAAAAGAAAAATCAGACAAAATACACTAATGAGAAATATGGTATAGAGATACTTAATTTGAGTAAAAGGAATTTTTTTTAGGTGGGTTTGTTTTAACCAAAACTATTTGTAGAATAGCAAAATGGAATAACTTTGCGTATGCTGAAACCAGAAATCTGAATTTCATTACAAGCTATTTATGTTTCATTTAAAATCAACAATTGTTTTGAAGACAGACTAGTTGGCCAGTTCCTTGCTTTTACCGGTCAGGGCAGTAAGGCCGCCAGCTCCCCTCCATTACCTCTTGTCTGCCAGGTCAGTTTTGTTCCCCACCAACATGATGATGACATCGCTTCCTCTCTCTGTCCGAACATCATCAATCCACTTGGAGGTTTGCTGGAAAGAATTCAAGTCTGTAGGGAAGAAGCAAATGGGAGCACTAAGGATAAAACTTCTTTTCAGAGAGGGAGAATGCTATGCCTGTACTCAGGTGCTTCTCCAAATCTCCCCACACCACATATAAACGACCCATATATTGTTTTCTGCTCAGACAGAAAAACAGGGCGGGAAAAACCCATTTCTAATGTTCATCATCTTTTTGCAGAACTTCTGGTTGTAACATATTAGTTCTGCTTACATGTAGTATTTCAAATAATGAGACACCAAAGCATCACTCACTTGTAATGTCATAGACTACCACAGCAATAGTGGAGTCGCGGATGTAGCTGGGAATGAGACTGCGGAACCGCTCCTGGCCTGCTGTGTCCCAAAGCTGCAGCCGAACCTGCTGGTACCAGGCCAGGGAGAGCAGAGAGAAAGAGAGAGAGAGAGCAAGAGAGAAAAGAAAGGAGGAAACTGTCCTTTAGAGAAAAGGCCATTTCTAGAATTAACTGTATGCAGCTCAGTCTGAGAAGCTGAGGTTGACCTCATAATCTTGCCCCAAATATCCAAACACCACAGAAGTTGGCTTTTCTGACTCTTTTTATAGATAACGTGCTTTAATTACCTCTTTTGCTTGCCTAGAGATTCTGCTGTTTCCCCGGTCACCACATCCCAAAGAGCTCTAGGTTATAGCTACTATCTCCAGTCATTGCTGATAGCAGTAGCTAACAAGTCATACAGAGCTGGTCTTCCCGGTCTACCCAGGATTACATATGGGGTCTTCACAGGACTCCTAGCCTAGAGCATCTCACATCAAAGCTTTTTGGGCAATTCCCACATGACAAACAGGCAATTCCAAGCCCAGACACCACGTAGTAAAACAGCATCCATTCTCCAGCATCAAGCATCCAGGCGATGGCAATGGGGATTTTCATGCAAGATTAAGGCAATCAATAACTTAAGTTTCAGCAGAAACAAAAGCAAATGTTACACACTGTAGGCGTCACGTGACACAAAGGGCATCAGGTTCTCCCTTTCAGATAAGCACAAGAGTCAGAAACAAGCACAAATGCTACGAGAGGTACAGCTCGATCTCCAGAACTATGCCCAAACACAAACTGACCTATTATATACGATAGCTCTAAGGTCTGGGACCTGCCTGTTTGAAACAGCAATGGTCAACTACCACAGTGAATGCTAAACAAAAGCTTTTCACAACTGGGAGCGATACCATTTCCTTCCAAGTCATTACCCCACACAGCTAGCTGTACAAACAGCACTACACTGCCAGAAAACAAGATCGCTATTGGCATTCTCAACAGGCACGAGTTTCATAGGAGGGCAGATACTGGTTCCCAGCTTAATTACATGAATTGGTTAGATGTGCTCACAAAGCCGCTTGTTCAGCAATGAGGGAGAGCAGCTGTTTGTGCGCAGAACAGCGGTTAATAAGGCAGCTTGCAGGAGAGTGGCTACAAGGGAGAAAGCAGTTTCAGAAGGATCAAGAATTGGCTTGTTTAGAAGAGAAATAGAAGCTGGACAGAGCACGTGTCTGCAAAGTGTCTTGCTACAAGCAAATTCAAAACAACATCGTACCTACATCAGGGTATGCACATCAGATGCCCTGGGGCTTAAGAAAGATTAGGGCTTATAGTTAAAGCAATTAGCTCATGCTCCATTTTGAAGGCAGCCTTGATTACAGTAGCAAAAGTCAGGGCTCTTCACTACCCCAGGGAACTCAGGGTGACAAACTCCAAGCGCATGGACAATATTGCACCAGTGCTGGAAGATCAGATTGATAATGGCAGCTTCTGGCTCTTGCTTCTGGACTTCACAACGAGCTTCCACATAGTCCACAAGACATTGCTGCTACACCAGACTATTCACCCAGAAAGTTTACCAAGGTGGTGATTTAAACACTCCAACCTTCAGACTCACCGTCAAAAAGGCAACTAGAGGAAGGACCACAGAACTGGGGAAGAACTGGCCCGGGTAATCTTGTTGTAGTGAAGGGTAACACTATTTGAGGGAAGGCCTTCAGCTAGTGTGCAGGTACCATGCAGGCACCCCTGAAGTGACCTGAGAAAGTTAGCTGCAGTATTTTCTGTGGCTTCTCGTTTCTAGAAGTCGAAGTTTGTGTGCACCCATTTTGGAGGGGAAGAGAAAATATAAATAACCCACTCAAACATGACAGCGTGCTAATAACCCTACCAGTCTGGAAAAATGAAAGGTCCTCAACCAAGAATTAACCCAGCCCCCCTTAGAAACAAGGTAACTTGTTCAGAAAGGGGCCCAAGTTGCAGTATGGACTTTCACCATGGATCTCTCCACAGGCCACTTGCATTTCAAGATGCCCTGCAGATTAACAATAACTAAACAATTTCTCTTTCTCTTCTCAGCTCACCACATGCTAGCTAACGGTTTCTCTCTACTAGTTAAAAGTATCTTGGCTGGCACTTAAGTATGTCCTATGGGACATAGGATGTCCCTATTTTACACTACCATGACCAGCATTAACTTGCAGGAGACTATCTGAGGTTCCCAGTTACCGCTAAAGACAATGCAAACATAGAGCTCTTAAGAGTGGTAAAGGAAACTGTGTTTTCCTAATCCCGCTAGTGCTCACCATCATCATGCCCTCAGAAGTACATAAGCATGTTCCTTCAATAACACAAGAAAACTAAAAGCCTCTCAAGTCACTAAGAACAGAACAGAGAGCAGTAACAAGAAAAAAAAAGAAATTATCTGAAAAGATCAGACCATTACCAAGGCATGATGAGATCAGCTATCACTTAATTATTTTTGACACATCTGGAAGCTGTTAAGAACAGCCCAGCCTGCGGTAAGATTTTTCCACCTGCTTGGATAAACAGCATCCTGTACCCGTCACAACAGTGGGGAGAAAAGATGCCAACCGATGCAGCCTGCCACGCTGTCTCACCTAGACGTGTTCCCAGCATACAGTCATCACGTGCACGTCTCAGCACTCCTCAAACCCCAAAAAGATCACTTCAGTTTTACATTAGTTTGCACCAAACCAGAAATCCTCCCACAGTCAACTACTTAAGCTAAGAACTGGGAGAAAGACCACGTCATTATTTGCCCTCAATATGTAAGATAAACCACAACAGAAGTTTACTATTTGTTAAGCACTTCTGTCAACCAAAGCAAAACAAACCCCTGGTCTGTAAAGCCTCACTATAATCTAGAGTTTGTGACAGAATAAAGGTGGGCCAGAGGTTTTTCATCTGCGCTACGTTCTTTACTTAGACTTTGTCCACATGGTGTTGGCTCACTGGTATATATCCTGTCTAGATATTTATGCTGATACTGTAGTTTAACTGAAAAAGCCAGATCAAGGAGAATCAATAACAAGGAGTTATAATGAAATAATTGTATTCATACCTTCATATCTTATACGAAAACATTAATGCCAAGAGTTACAGAGAATTTCCCTCTAAACTTGTTTATTCTTTAGGAATTATGGTAGTTACATCTCTTCTCTTTCAAAAGCTCTCTGGTTACCCATATGAATCACCAGCTCTCTTCTTCAATGAAATGGAAGTCTTGAATCCTCAGAAGTCACTACATAGATTTTATTTAAATGAGCATTGCACTGTTTTACATACTCTGACAGTATTCTTTTGCTTTGGCATCTGAAGTCGTTACTTGTATTACCTCTCTAGTTATCCAGAAAGGAAGAAAAATTCATTCTGAGGTTTAAAAAAAAAAAAACAAAACAACAAAACCCACCCCAAAAACAAAGAGTAGAAAGCTTTCCAGAGGCTACCAATCACCTTTCGTTCCAATCAGCACAGACACATGAGAAGTCACAATCCCTATTCACCTACCTGCCAATCCTCTGTGTATCACTTCCACAGTTTGAGCTTTGAGCAGAACAGAGTTTTCCAGTTCCCCAGTTTCTGTATTATGGGATGGAGTTACCATTGGTTGTGGGGGAAGATGCTCTGCTACTTCCCCTCAGCTCATGAAATGCCTACAGTCCTGGGGCTGACGGCCTATCTTAGCTCCTTTCAGTAACACCACCACTTCCAATGCACAAAAGGTACACGTTAAAAGCAAGGTCCCTGCAGACACTCCGGCTCAATACCTACTTGTAACGTCAAAGACAATGACAGCCACAGCAGAGTCACGGATGTAGCTGGGAATGAGGCTGCGGAACCTCTCCTGGCCGGCTGTATCCCACAGCTGCAGCCTGATCTGGGAAATGGAAAAGCGTAGGGGAAGAAGGAAGGGGAAGAGCAGGAAAATGGAAAACAAAACCAAAACTCAAGTGAAATAAAAACAAAAAGAAAAAAATTGCAAGGCAAAAATAATGCAACAAAAGGAAAGTTAAAATGGAACAGAAACGTGAAAAGAGCCAACAATGCTTCTAACCGCATTCTCACAGTAACCTCAGCCTGGCATGTCTAAGAAACCTCCCTCCCTCCACAGACCCATTAATAACTCGCACACACGAACATGTTCTTCCATTTAATCATAAAACCATGATATCCCTAAAATACCTTCTCACACCATCTGCTCACGAGGGAAATAAGCATACATACCTCAGTGCATCCTGCCATGTAGGGGCTCTGGCTATAACGGCCAGACAAGCAGACTGCAGCCTACAGCTAGCTAGATGTGGTCACTCCTAACTGCAAGGACATCATCACCCCGCTACTGATGAATCCACTGGAAAGCCTGGTGTCAAGTACTGAAACACAGTAGTGGGGTACAAGCCAGGATAGCAGTGTAAAGCCAGGACAGCAAACACCCTCTAGACTGGCTTATCTTGGACTTAAATCCAACAAGTCTGGGAAGACAGAGAGACACAGTAAATGAAATACTACTCGGTCTTTCAAGAATGAGATTGTAGCTGTAACATGGAACTGGCAGCCCGACAGTTGGGAGTGAGGATGGGGCTTCTTGTGGTCCCAGTTCACTCAGTGCCACAGCTCCCAGTGCACTGGCAACATGCTGGAAACGGCACACTAACAGTTGCCCTCTGTGGGAGGCTACAGGAGACGGTTTTGAAGAACCCAGCTCCACATATGTGTGTCCCTTCTGCTGGCTAGCACATGCTACCCAGGCCATATTTAGAGCCGAGTGATCTGGCACAGGTATAATTTCAGGATGTATTATTTGGTGTAAGGACATATCAAATATGCCAAAGCATACACCACAGTTAGAGGCTTAGCATTCTTCATTTAAAGCACAGCAGTCAAAGCCTATTGCAAAACACAGCATTAGCCATATCTGAGAATTATTTCAGCCTCTGAATTTTCCTAGCTTGCGTGCCTGTATTTCTCCTTCCTCTTTTCTACATTCAACACCTCTCTGTTATTTAAACAGGCTTTATGGGCTCTGTGGACCACTTACATAATCAGGAAAGCTAACAGTATATCCAACATTGGAAAGAAAATAGTATTTTCTGGATAGCGGGCCAGCGGGTGAATGACATCCTGACCTATACAACCATAAGAAATCAAGACTACACCGCTGAAAACAGCACACAGGCATTCCAACTTGCCTTCACAGCTGTCAAGCAGAAATCCCAAGATCTTTTTCTTCTTCTGTCACTGCCAGTACCATTGAAGAAAGTTATCCAAGTAGGTTCTCCCGAACAAAGATTAAGCAAGGTCTTTTCTAATACTGACTCACTGGTAAGATGGCAGAGAAGCACTCAGGAAACTCACCACACACACCGGGCTGAGACTTCTTCAGAAGCAACAGACCCAAAGCCACACAAAGGGCTTCCATCGCACCACTGCCCCCTTCCTCCCCCCAACAGTTTCATACTTCTCAGCCACTAGTAAAACTAGCAAAAAGGCAAGTACTAGCAAAACGTGAACTAATGAAAAGACAAATACTGAAAGACAGGAGAGGGATGCGAGGGATGTCTTTACGCAAAAAGGAATCTCTCATGCAAGCTAAATCCAAAATTGCCTTATTAACAGTACGTCAGAACTGTGTTACAAAAGGAGCCTTTCTACAAGGAGGAACTATGCCACCACTGGTAATCATGAATGACTTCAAGACTTGGAACTGCCTGGGGTCTGCTCAGACCCATTTACACTGACAATCCCAGAGGCAGAGCTGCAAATTCTGGGAACAAACTACGCCTAAGGTACATATAGCAGACAGCCCATTCCCCGGGATACGGACATGAGCTTACCCCAATTTTGCATGAAAGATTTTGACTTCCTTCTAGAGGTATCAGACATTAACAAGTATCACAAACAGGAGAGTGGGTCAGTGATTTGATTCAACAAAGGCTGTCCCTCTGAAGGCTGCTGTGGGATTTCAGCAGCCATTGGAGGAACAGCCAGGCGGAACAGCACGCACAGCAACTGCTGCTCCCATGACTGCAGTTGCCATGCTATCACACAGATGCCTCACTTACCGTGCGATCTTCAAGATACATTGTTTTTGACAGGAAATCAATTCCAATGGTCGCCTGAAAAGAAGAAAAGCATTAGTAACTGCAACTTGCCTTCCAGCATCTGCAAATCAGATCTTTCTATACAAACTCTCAAAAATGTTCACAAACTTATAATTAAGCCGTTGAAGTCATTTGCCTTCAATACAGTTGATAAAAACAAAGCAATCCGGATAGCTGCACCAACTTCATTTCACATAATTCTTCCAACACTTCTCAACTGCACAAGAACCTCTGAGTCTGGATTTTAGCCTCAGACATTCATGCATCTTCACACAGATCGTATCTGAACTGGCATCTCTTTCCGGTCTTACCGCAATTCAGTCTGGTAAGAATTATCTTATTAGAAATAACCAAAAGGTAGAGCAAATTACACATAAATTGCAGGCAACTGTGCTGAAAGCTAAAAAGCAACGTTTATTCAGGACTTTCCAATTGAGAATGTGCTTCCTTTCCAGTGACATTCAGAAGCTTCACTTCCCAGCCAGTTCCTTCTGTAGGTCTCCTTCCATTCACGTTTCCATTGCTGTACAGCAATGCCGGTGCAAAGACATTTAAAGTAATTTACTAAGTTAGATGTGCTCCCAGGCACTTAAATCAAGCAGATGTCCAACCCCGTCATAACCCGGGAAACAGGAGACAGGTTACTGATGTAACAGATCTGAGTATTTTAGACAGATTTTCTCCAGTCTTAACAAACGCAGGCAGCATAACGTGTTCTGGAAGGTCTCCATCAGAACGTGAACCATTTAACATTAGAAGAGACCACAACAGTCAATTTCTGTAGGTAGTACCTATTTCTGGGAGTCCTATTTTCTGCAGCCAGGACACAGCGTATAACAACTACAATAAGCAGATAAATCCACGAGAACACCTCACAAAGGTCAGGAAAAGAAACACAGAAAGCACAAGAGGATCCAGTTCCAGTGCATGACTTGTCCTCAAGAAAACAATCTTTTCTTTCTTTTTCCAGCTTAAAATTACTCCAATCTAAACCAGTAACTCTTTCTGGCCTGAATTAAAAGAGAACACCATAGTCTCATCTTCCTCAAAAATATTTGTTATTCCCTTGAAATACGGCTAAGTGCTTTTGATACAACTAACGCTTCTTGAAATCTTCAGGCCTCTTACACATCTTCAGCTTTTCATCTGCAGCCTCTTCATCCCTACCCTACTCTTCCCCTGCCGAGATTTCCCCAGCTTTTTCTATCTATAGCCTTTTAGTTAAAAAAAAAAAAAAAAAAAAAAAAAAAAAAAAAAAAAAAAAACAGGGG
>NW_008796193.1:1900999-1902694 GCF_000699145.1 Aptenodytes forsteri | reverse complement strand
AAAAAAAATTAAAAAAAAAAAAAAAAAAAAAGAGAGAGAATATACCGTGCTGACGCCTTGCAGATCTACCTATACACTCTGGACTCAGATGCTAGATACCAAGAACTATCATAAGCATGTTTGTATCTTATTCTTTCTCTCTGTTTCCTGAGACTTCCACATTCATCGTCAGGCATCCTGACCATCCTCTTCTCTGTTAGCCAACCCCATAAACCAATGTTTCTCCCTGTCTTCCTCAAGGCTTTTCACGCATCCAGACAGGATCTAAACCTTGCTTCTTTTTTGTACGCTGTATTTCCTGACATCATACTAGATGCTTGGGCTTAATCATGAAGTCTCGTCTCCATTTCAAGGCACGTTACAACCTTACATATGATATTGAACTGATATCTCATGCAGAAACGCGCTCATTCCTAACAGTTCTCGCAGGCATACGTTTTCATAGCGGGGAATAGATTTACCCATATATTAAAAAAAAAAAAGAGAGAGAGACGACCACCACATACCTGGTAAGTATTGTCAAAACTGTCATACATAAACCTGGTGATCAGAGAGGTCTTCCCAACTACAAAAGAAGAGAAAAATTACTTTCAAGCAGCAGTGGAAAAAAATAACCACTGCTTTGGGAGTGACATGCTGGTAGTGCTGATCATCAGAAGGAAGTTGCCAATCTAAGGCTATTTCCCAGCTACACCCTCCTGCAAAACAACCAGCTAAGACATTCAGTCACAAAATGACAGAAGTACGTTAAGCCAAATCAATCTCAGTAGGTCAAAAATTAATCATGATGAAAACCTGGTCCTCAGGTACGTTGTGAGGCATATGACAAAGAATTGTTTGCTTTAAGCAAGCAATAAATCTGCTTTGTTACTCATATTTTGCTACTTATGTAATCACCAAGTCTAGGACTCACAGGCATAAACATCAAAACAGGACAAGGTGGTGTCCCAGACGCTATTTAGCTGCCTCTGGCTGGATACAAAAGCAACGTTCAAGACTTACATCCTTTCTTCGTAACAGGATTTTAGATACAGACTAAACTTTGGTGGCTTGCTTAAAAACTTTAAATTTATGTCTCAAAATATTACCAAGAGACAAAGTGCAGAACTGACAAGAAACAGGAACCAAAGATAGGATCTCTGATCCTCCCTCAGGAAGCTGTAGGAAGCCAAGAAAAATTCAAAGGGCACGGATGGAAGAGAAGAGGGAAAAGGAATACACTGCCTAGAAAGGTTGTGAAATTGTGAACATTGGAGAGGGCTGAAAACAGGTTAGACAAACGTCTGTCGGCAGCAATGTCGATCCTGCCTTGGTAAGGCAGGGGAATGAGACAACTTCTAGAAATTCCTCCAGGACCTATGGTTCTGGGACCGAGGAGGAGGTGAGCAGTAAGAGATCTAAAGAGAGTAATACAGCAAAGGATACCGCAGTTTCAAGAAAAAGATACAACTCATCCATACGTTATGAGGAAAGGGGTACAAAAGGGAGGCAACTTCCAGGTAAAACAAAAAAAAAAAGATGTAAGGGAGGCACCGGCCACGCCATACGAACAGCACTGCTTTGCCATTTATTTTCTCTCTCCAGCATGTGCCGCACGCCCGGTGGACACGGCCAGAGGCACCACACGCGGGGCGGAGCAGCAGCCCGAGAGCCACCGCGTTTCTCCCAGACGCCAGCCAGGCCCGGCCGCCCGCC
>NW_008796193.1:1892359-1900031 GCF_000699145.1 Aptenodytes forsteri | reverse complement strand
CGGCCCCGCGGTGGGCCCCGCGCCCCGGCACCACGACACGGAGCCTGCACCGGGCCACTGGGGCGGGTTTATTTATAACGGTGTCACAGAGTAGTGCGTAACGCAGGCAAACGACAAACACGCTGGTGACGGCGCTCGGCCGGGCTCCGGTGCACCCTCCCCATCCCCGTCCCCTCACCGGCACCCGTGGGCGCAAGGCGGCGGGAGCACCGTCCGGCACGCAGTCGGGGTTCCCAGCGTGGCGGGAACGGGTGGCCCCCGCCACCGCAGCCAGGGCTTGGAGTCGGTGCAAGGAGCCCGGGGGAGGAGGGTGCACCTAGGGGAATACATCGCACCGCGCGTAGAGGGCTGAGGTGTCTGCACCGCGTGCGGCACAGCGGGGAACGCGCTACGGGCATCTACGTCCCAAACCGGGGCGCGTGGGACCGGTGGCTCTCTGTGCGAGCGGGCAGCAGGTTAGCTTTCCTCTTTGTCGGCCTCCTCCTTCTCATCTTCGTCGTCTTTCTCCCCCTTGAGTTTTTGGCGAGCGAATTCCTCGATGACGATGTCCTCCTCGCTGGAAGGGAGAGCAGGGCGTGGTGAGCCCACGGTCCGGCTGCCCGGGACGCACCGCACCGAAGAGGGCGAAACCCCTGCTGACACCCAAACCCTGCTCCTGCTAGGGGACAATGCGGTGCTCGCCCCGGCCCCGTCACCCCACACACCGCAGGGAACAGTCATTGTGAGCCGCGGCCTGACCCGACCACACAAATCCAGGACAGATCGCTGGCTCGACTGTGAGCGTGCGTGACCAGAGGAGCTGGGCTCTCGCCTGCAACTTCTGGCATTTTTTAAGACAATATTTTGCATTGTCAAGGGAAAAAAGGGAAGGAAAAGAAATTAAAGTGGAGACAAAGAGATTAGTTACCTCCTTGCGAAAGGCGAGTGGCAGATGACATCAAGGGAGAGCCGCAAAATGAAAAGTGGGGGAAGAAAACGGAAAAAAAGAGTCAGCAAAACTGATTCCAAAAGCTTGCGAATGTGAAACGGCTTGGCAAAATCTACAGGGAGCGATGGTGGGGACAGGCCAAGAGATTTCCTCCTCTGGAAGTTTAAATATCCTCGCTGAGCTGGGTAACTGATAGGCTCTGGTGTGAAAGCCTTGCAGTTGCAGCCCGAGTTTCCAGGCTCCAAACCCCAGTGCTCGTGTCCCGTTGCAGGGTGTAACCAGACACAAAAACAGCCTTTTGGGGCTTTGCAAGCCAGGGCCGGGGCTGGTCGGCGGCCGGGGCTGCCAGGCACGGCTGCCAGGAATGGGTTTGGCACGCTGCGGCTTCCCGGAGGGAAGCAACCCCAGCTGTGGCTTCAGCTGGAATAAGCTCATGTTGTGGGAGGAGAAGAGGGCTCTGGCACTGGGGAGCGTGCGGGGGCACGGGGCTGTGACTGGAGCCGCTTCCAGCAGCCAAGGGACCTCAGCGTGGGGTGGACGGGGACCGAGGCCGTAGGGGACGTTATGTCCAGCGGTGGCACTTGTGGCTGGGAGACGCAGCGCTGCCGGCTGCTTCCAAGGGACAAGGCGAGGTCCGGGCTTGCGGCAGGAGAGGCTGCTGTGTTTGCAGCAAGGGGAGTTGTAAAATAAGCCCCAGAAATTTGCAGAATGTGTGCTGAGCCCAGCAGTTGAATCCTCCCGGCCTGTGACAGCAGTCCTGCTGCCTGTGCCGCCATGGAGGGTGTCATGCTGTCTGCTGTGACGCAGGGGCTCAGGACTTTTGAGGCCTGGATGATTTAATCCAAGGATGTAATCTCAAACTGGAATGGGGCATCACATCCCTCTGTGATGGATCTGTCATATCCATCTGCGATGGATCTGTATGGTTTATGTGTTAGAGGAAATACTGGCTTGAGGTATAAGGAAACATCTCTTTACCTTGGCTTATCTGTAGTCCATTGATAACCAAAGCACAGGGAGGCAAGGATTGAGAGAGACACACATGGAGGTTAATAGAGAAAGGACATTTCAACTAACATCTCTTCTTAATGCTCAGGTGTTTTTCTGGAAAGAGAGACTGAGATGGGTGGCAGTCGGGGCGCCGCGGGGAGGAGAGCTGCTCCCAGGGCCGGTCCCAGACAGAGGGTGGCTGCCGCGTAGCCAGAGCAGCTCTGCCCATCCCACAGCCAGGGACGCTGGGGCAGAGCAGGGCCCTTTGCACGGAGGCGGCTGCATCAGCGTTGCTTTTACCAGTTCCCCTCTGAACGGGGGCTGCCTCTTCCTCCCCCCGTGTTTCAGCAGCATCCCAGGCGCTACTTACTGTCCGTAGGCTTCGGGTGCATCAGGATGACGGGCAGCTCGACACCAACGTCGCTGGAAGGAAAAGCACTTCTTTCAATAAACCCGCCCAGCACCGCACCCTGCTCAGCCCCACAGGCAGCTCCCTCCTTACCTGGAACTGAGATCCGCCAGGATGCTGTGGCAGCGGGAGAGAAGGGACAGAAATCAGCCAAGGCAGAGGAGGGGAGGTGTTAGACTTTGCCTTATAATAAGGTAGAAGATAATTTATAATAGGGGTGAAAGGCAGTGGCAATGGGGATGGAGGTGTGGGAGTCAGAGAGCAGCCCAGTGCCTGGCTGCCCCACGGCCCGGGGGAGCGGAGCAGAGCCAAGGGGATCCACGGCATGAGTCCCTTTGTCATCTGCCTGGTGGTACAAGATCGCACAGCACGGCCCAAGGGGATGGTCCCTGCCCCCCGCGCCCGCAGAGCCTCACCCTCCTCGGGACACCACCAGGTTGACCTTCACTTTGTAGGACACCAGGATGCCCAGCACCTCCTTGTCCATGCCAGGTCTCAGGCTAGGAGAAAGGCAGAGCGGAGCGGTGAGGAGGGCAGTGCTGCTCGCAGACCCTGTCCCCTCCTGCCACAGCAGCTCCCGGGGCTGTCTCTGTGCCCCATTTCATGTGGGGTGCACTGGGGTGTAGCAGGAGAGGACAACGCAACGTGGCAGTAAAAGAGAGGGGAGGGCAGGTCGCTTGGCTGAAGCCACAGATCTGTTTCGGGAGGCCACTTGAGCTGCCTGAGCTGGGATTTACTCCTGAGACGAGACCCGATGCAGCTCTGCAGAGGGATACAGGGGCTTTGGACGATGGTTGAGACCGGGAGGCTAACGTCTCCTACAAGATGGAGAGGTGGGTCTGTGGCCATGTCACAAAATCCCTACATTTTCCAGCTGGATGGGGTGGGCTCAGGCACAGGAGGTGTGGGGGACCCTTGGTGGGAGCCCAGAGCATCCTAAGCAGTGGGAAGCTGTTGGAGGGGGGGGAAGGCATGGGGCCAGCCGTGGCGGGCAGCGGGGGGAGCCCACGCGGCTCTTACATGGTGGTGGAGGCCAGGTTGGTGTCCTCGTGCTTGAGCTTGCCGTCGAGAGCGAGGCCTCGCTTCTCACGGTTGGCCGAGAGTGTGGGGGTGATGGAGTACGTTTTGGAGAAGGTGGAGTTGGCCGCCACATTCTCGCTGGAAGGGGTGGGAGAGGAGAACTCAGAGCCAGCACCAGCCTGGTGGGTGCTCAGTACCCACCAGGGATGCTCAGCATTGCGCCAGGCACCTGGGCAGAGCCAAACCCCCCCCGCCCTGCCCTCCCCACGCAGCTGCCTGGGCCTGTTTCCTCCTTTCGTTCCCTTATACAACCACTTCTTTTTTTCTAATCCCCGCCTTTGCTGCAGCCCTCCTTGTTCTCAGGGGCGCAGAGGCTGTGGCTGGCCTCAGAGATGCAAAGAGAGGAGAGGAAGCAGCTGGGGGGCAGCTGTGCACCTTCCCCAAGGGACCTCCCCAGCCGACACTGGCTTGCGCTGGGGGGCACGGCGTCCACAGCCTTCCCTCTCCTCTGCTTCCTCTGCATCTGCTCTTCTAACCCTGATATTTTTGCTGCCTGGTGTAAAACCGTCTTCCCTACCCCCTCTCCCCATCACTCTCCCCTCCTCCTCCTCCTTTCTCTTCCTCCCTCTGGCTGCGATGCCACGCCACCCCCAGCCCCTTTTTACTTACTTTATCTCCTCGGTGCACACAGTCTTCGCGTATTTATCCAGCGAATAGAGGACCACGTCTGTGATCTGATCAACTGAGGACAGACAAGAGGGTGCACCATTGGTGACGCGGCAGAGGCACGGGCGCGCAGTCCCCATCTCCGATGGGGAGGCCAGGATGTGGTGGGCGCCGGGACATGCCCTTCCCGCCCCCTCTCACCTGAGATCTTAATTTTTTTCACAATCTTGTTGGTAGTGTTGTTGATGTTGACGGTCACGTTGATGGGGTCTCCGTGGTAGTAGATCTGCAGTGGGAAGAGGCTCGGTTATGTGACCGGGCATCCCGGTCCCCGTCCCTGGGGACGCGCGTGGTGGCACGAGCCAGGGAGGCCCTGTACTGACCTCCTTATCCAGGGAGGCTTCGAGGTGCAGGGGCTTGTCAGACATCATGAACTGCCGGGTGGTCTCCGACTTGGGGGGTGGCCCCATCTTCAGGGGTGCAAACTGGATCTTGCGGATGATGAGGCGCACCGAGTTCCTGTGGGGCGAGAAGCGGTCACCCCCAGTCCCCCTGGCAGGGATGTGTTGACACAGCCTTCGAGGGGGACACGTCAGCTGTCTTCAGGGACACCACAGTGTCTCTAGCCAAAGGATGCAAGCTGCAGCCTGCTCTTAGGACGTGATGGGACCACTGCCCCTCCTTTGGGCAAAGTACCCCATCCAAGCGTGGCACAGGCTGACAGCAGGTCCTCGGGCCGACCCCGAAGCCGTCCACCCCAAAATGATCTGGTGGTTTGCTTTTAGGGCCATGGGGCAGGAAAGGGATCCCCTGCAAATACCTCTTGTGAATTTTCTCCTCTAGATTTTCAGCACAAAATCCTTTGACCTCGAAGTCCACGCCGCAGGCCTGGGGGGACACGTATGGTCACTAAGCGGGAGGAGCTCAGAGCTGCCTGAGGTTTAGGTTCATTCCCCTCCTTCCTCCACTGCATCCCTGGAGATCCTGGTCCTGACTCCAGCCATCCTTCCTCCCCAACCCTCACCCCACAGGCCACGTCCCCATGAAGGAGAAGCAGCTCCCGTTTTTGGTACCCCACAACTTAACCCCCTGCCAGGGGGAACGGGTCCAAGGGACACGGGTCAGGGACAGCAGCTCACCTTTCCCACATCGTCTGGTCCCGGCTGGAGGGTGACCGAGCAGGGCAAGTTGGTGGCAATCTGGGCAGAACCGGGAAAGAGAGAAAAAAGTAAATAAAGAGCATGACCAGAGATGAGCCCTGGTGCACACCATGGAGGTGTGCGGTCAGGAAGGGCTGAGCAGCCTCTACCTCAAAGGTGAAGGGGTAGGCGTTCTCCCCGAGCTTCTTCATCAGCTTGTCCTGCAAAGGAGTGAGGGTTTTGGGTGCCTGGTCCGGCACTGGCGGGAAGATCTGGGTGGTCAGGACATAGAGGTCCTTCCTGAAGGTCAACCCGATAACGTCGAGGTCATCTCGGCCGTAGCGAAATGCGCAAGTCAGCGTCACGTACACTGAAGCCGGATGGAAACGGAGGGGAGCGGGGTTAGGGGAAGGGTGAGACGATAAAGGGATGGCATGGGGGAAAGGGATTGAGAAAAGAGGAAAGGAAGAAAAACTACTTTAATAACTCTTTAGGAGAAATATGGCCCTGTTATCAGGACCCAGACCTCAAGCGCCAAGTTAACAAGATTCATCACATCTTTCTGTGAGGCACGGGTAGCTTCAGAGCCGGTGCCCCAGGCAGAGGAGGTGAGAAGAAAGAGGCAGCTTTCCTCTCTGGGTCAGCAGCTGTGGCCCTGACGTGTGACGAGCTGTAGACAACCCGTTGCAGTTTTAACCTGACTACAGTCCCAGGTTGCTTGTGAGCTTTGCACTGGTTTCCATCCCTTCCCCTTGATAACGTGGGGTTTCGTGTCTCAATACCTTTTCTGTCCTTTAGATACTCAGGGTCGATCAGGCAGACGCCATCTGCAAACAAGCAGAGAAGAAGGGCCGGTGAGCTTGGCCGCCCAGGAAGATCCTTGCAAAAATACAGCGCTTTTTAAAGTCAAATAATCTGCTCATCAGCTGGGAAGGTGACCAAGGGGAGCTGCCCCTGGTCAGAGGGACGGCGATGCCTCCTCCAGCATCTCCCCCAGCAGCACGGCTGGGTTGTTTTGCAAAGGGACTTTGTCCCTTTCCCCACCATTTTTCTGTAAGGGTATTTGCAAGAAAACAGGACATTTGCTCCTCTGGAGCTGCCCTTGCTCCTCCTGCTCCAGTGGGAAGCAGAGGTGAGCAGCCACCGGCACCGGGACCGGTCTCCGTGGCTGCTCGCTGCCCGTGCTTCCCACTCCATGGTGGGCACGGCCTCACTCACCTACGATGTCCACCGACTCCACGTGATCCACAAAGTCTCTCTTCCCCAGGTAGATGGATAGCTGGAGGCAGCACATGGTGAAAGGAGAGAAGGAAACAGGTTAGTGTTTGCCATGGAACTGGCTGAAATTTTCAAGCCCCGGGTGGCGTCGGGGGGCTCGTTAACGCTGCCGTTAGTGCGTTGGACCAGGCTTCGCATTTAAGGATTCATATAGGGTTTTTTTTTTTAATTTCTATTTTGAAGAGCAAGCCCTGCGGTGGTATCGTGGCAGGTATAGCAGGAATCAATCAGATTTCAAAGGGAAGGGAAACCCAGCCCGCATCCCATCCCACAGGCAGAGCCCTCCTGGAGGAGCCCCGCAGCCCCTCCACACCGGCACAGCCCACGCCTTGGGCTGACCCGTACCCAGGGACGGGGCGCGCGGTCCCGTCTCTGCGTGCATGGACTCACCTTGCTGTTGGGGCTGGTCTTCTTGAACACCCTGCGGAGGAAACACAAACAGGCTGGTTGGGAATGCCCTGGACGAGGCTGTACGCGGCACAGCACACTCCTGGGGCGGGCAGGGGGGGTGGCTGTTCATCTCCCCGGGGTGAGGAGGCAGAGGGCTTCCCTGCAAGCGTGGCGCATCTCCAAGAGCTATGCCAGAGCGTGCACGGGGTGTCCTGGCCTTGGGGAACTCGGTGTCCTGCAAATTCGGAGCCAAACCCACCCCGTCTGGCCGCCTTGGGGGATGTCATGCTCCTGAGCTCAGCGTGTGACCATCGAGGAGGGGGTGCATTAGCTGTCTGTGTCTTATGGGCAAGTGAGAAAGCACCAACACGCAGAAGAAAAGAGAAGGTGCTTTGCTGGCCCCGTGACAGCTTGCTCCATCTCACTACGGCAAGCTCATGTACCCGCCCCTGGAGGCAGCAGGTGGGGGGAGCCGGGGGGCTCGATTTCTCCCTCTGCTCCTGCCCTGCAGCACCCTGCTCCATCCCAATTAAAAAAAAAAAAAGGAAAAAAAAAGACACTTACTTTGCTCCCCCTGCCATTTTAAGTCAGCGGCCAGCAGGCACCTGTGGGGAGAGATGGAGGGGAAGTGCTAGGCGAGGCGGTGGGGAAGGGGCAGCTGCCGGCCATCGCCAGCCAGCGGGACAGAATCGATCACGTCCCAATGAACTGCAGAGCTACGGTGCTGCTGGGTCTTTCGCCTCTGCAGAGCTCGGATGCTCAGGGTTCAGCTGGGGCTGCCCGGCTTCGGGGAGGTGCACAAAGCACGTGCTGGCGGCTGGAGACCCCGCGGGGGAGCCGCGGCAAGCAAGC
>NW_008796193.1:1889758-1891515 GCF_000699145.1 Aptenodytes forsteri | reverse complement strand
GAGACCCAGCGGGGCAGCCGAGCCAAGCAAGCCCCTCACCCCCGTCTGAAAAGGCAGTGAAGAGGAGGTGGAAGAGAAAAAGGCAGAGCTATGCCCCAGGCAGGACAGGCTTCAGAAAATAGAAAGCACAGGGGTGACTCCCAAGGGAGCGAGTTCAAGGCTGGGAAAGGCAAGAAAATAAACAAAAGGGCTTACGGAGTTTCAATTTTATGAATTTTTCTTGTCTGCAGGAAACTGGCTGTCATGGCAGGAACAGGCTCGTTTTGTCCCGTCACTCACGGGACAGCGAGGAAACCACAGGCAGAAAGGCCGAGGGCAGTTTAGCTGCCCTGCGGGCAGGGGGGTCTTGGGGCGCACGGCCCCGACCCACGGCCCCTCCGTCCCCATCCCTGGCCGGCAGCGCCAGAGCTGGCTCTGGGAGGGCAGTGCTGGCAGCCCTGCCTTCACACCGGGAGCCTGGCCGGGGCTGCCTAGACCTCCCAGCTGCTGCCTGTGTTTTGCTTGCTCAAGCCTGGCGTCCAGAATTAAACCATAAATAATGCACTGATCACCAGCTGATTCGCTGGGAGATTAGATAGGATGAGCTCCCCTTCTTAAAGTTAGGCAGCTCTGACATTAGCAAGAGCTTAAGCCTAGGCAGGATTTTAAGCCCCAGGGGCACGTGGGCAGAGTTGCCTCTTTATGCAACCGCAGGGATGCTGGGGAGAAAGAAGAAATTGATATGGGGGGGAGGAGAAGATCCTCTTCCCCATGGGAAAACAAGGGATTAGTCTGAAACACAGGATCTTTGATGCCCTCAGGTGCTGCAGGAGGTGAAGCTCGGGCATCCTCGCCTGCAGGGTTTCTTGGGCAGCAGCAAGAGAAGGTGCGAAGGGAGCAGGAGCTGAGTGGTGCCATGGGCTCAGCCCTCTCCAGAGCCCGGGAATTAGGGACAAGGCGATGAAGGGTGGAGGAGAGAAGAGCTGAACTCCTCCTCTGCATCTCCCAAGCCCCAGAGAGGGGACTCGGACCCCTCCTGGCTTGGCTAAGCTCTCCTGCGCTGCTACCCGGCCCCTCCACCCATGACCTCTGGCTCAGCCATGCTGAAATCCTTTTGGCCACATCGTTCCCCTTTCAGCCCCAAACCACCCTCCTTCCAGCCACAGTCCAGCACTAATGTCCCTGCCCCCAAGTGTTTTACAAAAACAGCAGAATCCGTGCACCAAAGCACTGGAAGGGCCCAGGCAGCAGAGCAGGCAACACTCACCTGGCAGGTGGACGGACGGACAGACAGACGCTCTCCTCTTCCTCTCCCAGCACGTCCCACTGCCACCGAGTCGCTACGGGCTGCTCCGCCCCCTCCTGGCTTGGCTAAGCTCTCCTGCGCTGCTACCCGGCCCCTCCACCCATGACCTCTGGCTCAGCCATGCTGAAATCCTTTTGGCCACATCGTTCCCCTTTCAGCCCCAAACCACCCTCCTTCCAGCCACAGTCCAGCACTAATGTCCCTGCCCCCAAGTGTTTTACAAAAACAGCAGAATCCGTGCACCAAAAATGGCCAATGGCCCAGGCAGCAGAGCAGGCAACACTCACCTGGCAGGATGGACAGACAGACGCTCTCCTCTTCCTCTCCCAGCACGTCCCACTGCCACCGGTCGCTACGGGGCTGCTCCCGGTCCTGCGGCTTCTTATACCTCCCCGGCGGTCCCCCCCCTGGCATCTGATCTCGCCCACTCGGCTTTGGCTGGGGATGCGGGGGGGGGGGTGTGTGGGGGGAC
>NW_008796193.1:1885716-1889678 GCF_000699145.1 Aptenodytes forsteri | reverse complement strand
CGTGGGGTGTGGGGGGGGGTGTGTGTGTGTGCGCGCACCACAGGAGAGGTACTTTCAGCAAGAATCCTATTAATTTATTAACTGGGGAGACGCTTCATGAGTAAGAGTGGGCTATAAATATGGCTGCTGCTGGAGCCCTGAGAAAGCAGCTTATGGAGATTGGCAAAGAGGGCTTAGGAGCAAGGTGATGGTAATTGAGGTGGAAGCTCCACTCCCAGTGGGCAGGGGCGCAGATTCCCACGGGGGCTCTCTAGAACTGCTCCCATGGCAAGTGGAGCTGGGCCAGCCCTGGGCACGAGGGTGGACGGAGATGGCAGAGGGGAGGGAGGGATCTGCCCGGTTTTATCCCTCCCTTACGCACTTTGCTGCATGGCTCACAGATGGATGGGAGGTGCAGGCAGCTTCTTGCATGGCCAACGTGCCCATCTGGCCGGTCATCTAGAGGTGACCTGCCGTGGTCCAGGGCACACAGGACACCCTTGCCGCGGGGATGATGATGTACAAGATGATGGGGCGAAGGCACACGCGAGGCTTGGGGCTGCAGCAGCAGCTCCCACACTAGGCTTTGCTTCCCCCTGAAGCAACAGGGAAGGGCTGGCCACCATTCCAGCTGGTGGTGGGACACAGACCTGCCACCATTCCCCAGCACCGCTGGGCAATCTGCTCAGCCCCGCATCATTTCATAACGCCGTGGGCTGGCCTCGCCTGATCCGATTAGCACATCATTAATTCAAGGTTTGCTGCTGCAAATAGAAAACTGTTGAAAGTGCAGAGTGGATTTGCCTTACGGCCTGCTGGGAGAGAAGTGCTCCCTGCCACTATCCTTCCTCAGCCGCTGCCAGCGCGCAGGATCCCCCTCCTGCAGGGGTGGCTGCAGGATGCTCACGTGGATGCTGCCCCTGGGTTGGCCCTAGGGACAGGGCACAGACCCCAAGGACAGCCCAGGGCAGCCTGCAAATTGCTCCAGCAAGGCCCCACTCATCTTCCTCACCTCTAGCGTCCCTCAAGCCCTTGCTCGGCCAGACCCTTTGCTTTGAGCACGCACTTGGTTCTGGCTCAGCCCCCAGAGCTGAGCACTGAGGTTGGGATATTCCTGCTCGCCGCTGTGCCTCCATCCCGGAGCTGCCAGCAGCCTCCTCCCAGCACCCTGGATCAGCTCAACGACCTTCAGCACCTGGGTACCAACCCCTCCCAAACACAGCCCACCTGTGCCCCTGGCCCCGTGGGCCACCAGGAGCCACTGGGAGCCACCACGAGCCACCATGACACACCAGCCCTGCCAGCCCCACCAGCCCTGCTGCCCAGGGCTTTAGCTGTCAGCACACATTGCCCAGGGCAGGGACTTGTGATCTCTTTAATTGGACACTGGAGAGCTGCTTAGTTTGCAGATTAGCGGGCGCTATTTCTGCCAAGGTCAGGGGACACGTGAACTGTGACCTTCCCGCTGGCGGGTGGAAGAGGAGGCGGCAGCCCCACCTGGACACCCGCTGCCCGGCCAGGGGGGGACGGTGCAGTGGCCACCTCCAGCACCGTGCCCGGGGCACCTAATCCCGAGCTCTCTGTTTGCGGCTCTTCGTTAGGCTCTTAATAAGGCCTCTGAGACTGGTGTGGTTCACAAGGGCCGTGGCCGTAGGGTCTGCAGAGCGTGGAGAGGATGGAGAGCAGATTTCATTATGGGTGGCTTCAGCTCGGTTTAATCCCGACTGGTTGGATTCAGCCAGGGAGACCTTGCCCAGGTTGGGGGGCAGATATTTCCCCCCTCAAAACGGTGGTGGGACAGGCAGACCACATCCCTTCCTGCGCTCGTGCTGTGCTCCGAACCAAGCGCCAGGGAAGGAAGCTGGGGGATGCAGCGCTGTGTTAAAAATAATAGGGAAATGAGAGAGGGCTTCTTCCTATTTCCTGTTTAATAAATGGCCAAAGGCTCCTCTCATCTGCCTTGTCCCACCTGTCCCTCCAGGCCCATGAGCTGCGTGAAGCACAGCTCAGTCGGCCCCTTCCAGCGGGGCAGGATGCCGGTGGACGTGGGGCTGGTGGAGCGCGTGGGGGGCCCAGCTTCATCCCTGGCTCCCGATGGACAGTGCCCTGCAGTGTCCTGCCTCCCCGGGGAACGGCCACGGGGCTTCCCAAGTCCTCCCGCTTCGGTGCCCTCGCCTGCAGGGTCTGCCCTCCGAAGGGAGCCCAGGTGGAGCTGGAGCCATCCAGCAAGCTGGCACCGGTGAACCCACGTTGCCTTCCAAAATACAACTGTCCCCAGGTGCTGGCAGAGCTCCCTGGGTGCTGGTGCTGGTGCATCTGGCAACATCCCGGCTCAGCCTCTGGCACTGTGCACTGCAGCTGCCTTATGTAAATGCCCGCAGCCGGCGCTGCTGATTTCTCAAAGCCCCTCAGAGCTCCAGGGCTTCCTCCCCTGATCCGGATTACACGGCGTGGAAGGTATTAATCCAAAGGCAGGCGCCTCCACGGCTGCAGGGAATTATTGCCGTGCTGTTAAGTAACGGGAGGGAGCAGCACAGGCGGGAGCGGGTCTCTGGCAGGACGGGGGTCTCCAGCAGGATGGGGGTCTCCAGCCGCCGTCCCTGCACAGACCCGTCATCACTGCATGTTCCCATGCTGGGCGCTGGTGAGAGATGCAACTGCTGCCGTGCGGCCCGGAGCTGCCAGCCCAAAATCAAGCCGGCTGCCCGACTTCTTGGTGGCCCCGGCCACAGGTTCCTCTCGAGGCCGGGAGCCCAGGAGGAAGCTTCGGCAGGGGCTTTTGGCATGTCTGCGCTGGCGGGCTGGGGCAGGTGGTGGTGGTGGCGGTCCCTTTGCGTTGGGCTCATGGCTGCAGGGGTTGGCTCATGATGCCAAGGGTGGCAGACAGCCGGGAGGTGGCTCGGCATGGCACTCCATCCTCATCCTCATCCTCCTCTGGCAGGAACCCGTTGTCCCGTCTCCCCCCGGAGCAGCCCTGGTGCTCCCGGGCACCCCAGGCAGCAGACTGTGGCTGCTACTTGTCTGTAATTAATTGGTGCTAATCACCCTAGCGCAGCTCGAGCTAGCTGCTTGCCCAGGCTGCCGCCGGCCTGTGCATGGCCCGCTTGCTGCTTGCCACGAGGAGCAAAACCACTGGGTCAGCGCCCGGCAGCTGTGGGAACCCCAGTGCTGTTTGCAGCTGGGAAAAGCCTCCCGCCTTCCTGACCCCCTCCCGGGAGCCCCTGACCCCCACTTCCCTTCTGCCCAGAGGGCACCCACAGATGGGATGACATGAATGTGATTACGGGTGCCCGGCTCGCTCGGCCACTCGATGCTTGCAGCATCTCCGTCTCCGTGCGGCCGGCAGCAAACGGCAAAGCTCAGCTCCGGCGCAGGCAGCAAGCTCCCCAGGAGCAGGCAGCTCGGTTGCTGCCTGCAAGCTGCCCGCCTGCCCACCACCCCAAACACAGTTCAGGGGCTTGCCGCTGTTCCGCACCACTGGCGGTTCCCTCTCCCGGGGTCCTCTGCCTGAGGGATGGGGCTCTCCCCCCGCATCGCCCCTCGCCCCTGGGGAAAACGGGCAGTGGGGAGTGGGGTGGAGGCAGAGCCCCTGCTCTAGGACTGCTCCTGCCTGCACCCTGCCATGCTTAGCCCCTTGTGGCCACAGGCTTCCCCTCGTAGTGGGGCTGGAGCGGGAGGAGGAGCGAGGAGGCTGGTCCTGGCGGCGGCGAGAGCAGAGCGCAGAGAAGGAGGAAGAGCGCGGCGGCCGCCGCGGTGCCGAGCGAGCGGCACGGGGCACCGAGCGGGTGGGCCCGGCCGGTAGGACCGGGGGAGCAGGGGCACCGGGTGGGCGCTGCCTGACCCCACGCTGCCGCCCTGACGGGCAGCGTGTGACGGGCAGGGCTGCCGGCGTGCCCCACGGGAGGAAGCCCAGAGCGGCCGATGCAGCATCGCGGCTCTGCTTCTGCTTGGCTGCACCCCGAAAGCTCGGCTCGTTGGCCCCC
>NW_008796193.1:1879960-1884482 GCF_000699145.1 Aptenodytes forsteri | reverse complement strand
GGGGGCCCGGCACCGTGTCTGCGAGGGACGGTGAGTGTGTCGGGTGAGGTCCGGGCCTCTGCGTGCCACCGGGATGCCAGCATGGCCTGTCCTCCCTGTGCACCAGGGCAGGATGGTGGCCCCGGGGCTGGGGTGGCAGCACGGGGTGATTCCCCCGCGGGAAAGATCTGTTCACTGATCTGCCCCTCTCTGCCCCTGTGCACCCTGCAGGCTGGAGCCCCCTGTGATGAGGAGCATTCGGACCCCCGGCCTCCCCCAGCCGCCCCCCTAGTCCTGCTGCTGCCACGCTGCCTGGTCGCGGGGCACCCCGTCCCCATGAGCATCACCTCGGTGGCTGCACATCACCCGCTGGGACCTCCAGCCACCGGCTCGCTCGGGTACCAGGGGACTGGTCCCCCCACACCACCCCCACCTTCACCTTCCCCAACTGACTCCGTCGGCCAGCTAATGGCCAGCATCTACCGCTGAGCCCTGATGTGGGGCTGGGACGGGGACACAGCGCAACCGGTGTCCCACCGCTTTGGAGGATGGCAGCAGCAAGCTGGTACCACCGGGACATCAGCCGGGTGGTGGCGGAGGAGCTGCTGGCCAAGGCCGGGCGGGACGGCTGCTTCCTGGTGCGGGACAGCGAGTCGGTCTCGGGGGCGTATGCCCTCTGCCTCCTGTGAGTCACCTGCCTGGCTTCTGCTTGCGGCTTCTCTCTCTTGTCCCTTGCCGGGGTCCCTCTGTCCCTCTCCCCGCTTGGGGCACGCCACTCCTGGCACCGCCAAAACCTTGCGGAAAAGCCTTCTGCAGGGATGCTGGTGGGGTGAGCGGGGTGCCAGCTCTCCGGCACGGGGGTTTTCGAGTGATCCCCAGGTCAGACCAGTGGAGAACCCCGTGTCCTTGGGAGCAGGCAGAAGCCTGGGCCAGCAGCCCTGCCCAGCACCAGGGTTGCTGAAGGGAGAACCCGAAATCCAGGGCACGCCAAACCATTTCGGGCTGCCCTATGCGTGGGAGCAGGAGAGGCTGACTCGCATCGCCCTCCTGGAAAACAAACATCCCCTCTCCCTCCAACCCCCAAGGCGGCCGCATCCGGACCGTGACGCCCGCTGTTAACATCTCAGATGCCGGGACTTTGGGGCTGCATTCCCCGCTGCCCACGGGGCCCCCCACCATCTCCACACCTGGGACCGGGCTTACAGCCCCGGAGAGCATTGCTGCTGGGGTTGCCTGCACCCTTCCTGCCGCCTGCACCCTTCCTGCAGCCGAGCGACACGTCTGCAGCGGGGAGCGCGCGGGGCGGTGCCTCGGCGGGTTTGGCAGGATGCCACCCCCTTTCCTACGGCTGGCCTGGCCCGGCGCATGGGACAAATTGCAAACACATGGTGCCGAGGGGCGCAGGGGGCGCGGGGCAGGGGTTCAGCTCGGCGGGGATTCAGCCGGCAGCCGCCCCGGCTCTGCCAGCATCCCAGCACCGAGTCAGAGGTCAGGCCGATGCCAGACGGGACGGTGGCACGGGCAGGGATGTGCAGTGGCCTCGCAATGAGTGCGATCGTGCTGTCGCAGCCACAGGGAGCGCAGGGCCAGTCTCCGTCTGGCCAAAACCCCTCGCTGCCAGGCAGAGCCACGGGGCCGTAGGTGCCCCAGCGAATGCTGGCGGAGATGTGGCTGAGCCCCCGGCGTGCTGTGGCTGTGCCTTGGCCGTGCCCGCTGCAGGCAGGGTGCTGTTTGGGGGCAGGGGGACACTGCGCATCCTCCCCTGCAAACGGGTACAGACCCAGAGCTGAGGGTGATGCTTTTATTTCCAGAAATGAGAGCTCAGTTCCTCTCTCTGCAGAGGGGACGGGGCGTTTGCATCAGGGCTGGGTGCCAGGCACCCCCCAGCACTGCCACTTGCCCACGGTGTCATGGGGGACACGATGAGGGACCCTCATCTGCTCTCTCCCAGGTTCCAGCGGCATGTCCACACCTACCGCATCCTCCCTGATGACGAGGGGCTCCTCTCTGTCCAGGTGGGTGCAGCGGCGGGTGCCCAGAGGCTGGGTGCTGCCGGGGTGCACTCTCTGCCCTGGCTAACACTTCTGGGCACCGTGCTGGGGGGGGCCACCAGCTACGAGCCGGGGCACAGGCAGGATGCAGGTGCGAAGGGGCTGGGGTGCTCACCTCCCCCACCGGCCCCCAAGCAGCACCCGGAGAGGTAACATCTGCCTGCCCTCCCCAGCACACCAGTGCTGTGAGTGAGCGGTGCGGTTTGCTTTTTGCATGAGCTGCCCGCAACGCCCGGCACAGCAGGATGTGAGCGCTTTGCAGCCGCCCCTTCGGCACGGGGCCGCCTGGGAAGGCTGCCTCCCCACTGGCCCCACGGCTGCCGCCAGCCCGCCCCGGGGGCGAGGCAGCAAAATGCTTGTCCCCTTCCTGCCACTGTCTCCTGCCCCAGCCTGGCCATGCAGGCCGGATCCCCGCGACGTCTGTCCCCACGATGTCTGTCCTGGCAGCCAGCTCGGCCTGGCTTCCCCTCTTTGGTGTCACTTCAGTTTCTCCCGGTACCTGGCTCTCTGCAGCCACCCCTTCTAACACCTTAAAAAGAGCCTCCTGAGGGTCCCTAGGGAGCATCCCCGTATGCTGCCCGAGGCAGATGTCTCCGCACTCCTCTCCTTGCTCTGCTGCCCTGCCAGGGGACGGGGTGAGCTCACCATGGGGCCACTATCCAGCTGGCACTTACAGCTCGCCATGGGCACATTTTGGGGGACAGACCCACTTGACATGGCAGGCTGGTCTGCAGCCCGGCAGGGGGCTGCCCTGGCATGTGGAGCTGGCGGAGGTGGGGACATGACGGTGCTTGCCCCCTCTCTGCCTCCCCAGACCATCCAGGGCATCCAGGCCAAGTGCTTCCGCAACCTCCCCGACTTGATCGGTGCCTACCAGCAGCCCAACAACGGGCTGGTGACGCCCCTGCTCTACCCCGTGCACCGGGCGAGGCAGGCGGCCGACGAGGACTCGGGTGAGCTGGGGAGGGGGCAGCAGGGGCCACGCCGGGCTGCAAGCGGGGAAGGGGGTCCTGCTGAGCTGGCTGTCCTCTGTCCGCAGACGGGGAGGACGGCCGAGGTGGCAGGCACGTGGCGAGCACGGTCCCAGCCGGGGGAGCCGGGGCAGGCGTGTGGCTCGGTGCTCCCATTGCTGGTCGGACCCACATCTCGCAGCAGCTGCACCAGAGGCTGCAGGAGCAGGTCCACAGCAGGTATCGTGCCCCTGCCCACCCCAGGCTGATGGAGGTGATGGGGTGGGCACGGCCACCCCTCCCTCGCGATGGTGGCATGCCCGGGGAGGAGATCTTTCCAAAGATGCCTACCTGCCCTTGCAGCCCGTCCAGTGACTTCATGGGCTTCATGGCTGAGTACCTGAACCACCACCTGCAGCTGGACCTGGAGGCGCTGCGCCATGGGCACCCGCAGCTGCGCCATCTCAGCACCGCGCTCGTCACCGCCTGCCGTGCGCTGCACAGGCGAGTGGCCCGGGAACAGCGGGGTGTGGGGGGGACACCCCCCGGGGCCACCCACCTTATCCCTGTCCCCTTCATGGTGTCTGAGCATCACCACCAAGGCTCGGGAGATGCCCTCGCCGGCTCTCACCCGCTCCTCTCCTCTCCTCTGCAGTGAGATCGACTTCACGCTGGCGGGTCTGGAGACACTGGCCAGGGTGTTCGACCCCCCTGTGTCCCCTCGCAGCCCGGCCAGGGAGCAGGTGAGCCCTGGCCACCGCAGCCCCCAGCCACCCACAGGTGCCTTGTCGTTCGTGGCGTGGGTGCAGCTTATCTGCGGGGGAGGTGGTCGGGGTGGTTTCGGTGCCCGTCGGCACCCAAAGGTATTGCACACCCCGTGGTGCTGCCGGTGGTCCTCGAGTGCTGTGTGTGCCGGGGTCACCACAGCCGGCAGAGGGGACCTGGCTCCCTGTGGCCTGGGGACAAGCAGGGACTCATTTCTGTGCCCACTCCAGGATGCGGTGGGAGGGGGGCAAGCTGCTTCCCCTGCCAGACCCCAGGGACCCCCATGTCTCGGGGTGCAGCCTAGACTGGTGGGGAGGAATCCACTGGTCCAGTGCCACCACACTGCTCCAAAAATGTCTGTCCTTCCCGTCAGGGTCTCCTGACCAGCGATCCAGACCTTGAGCTGCTCCTCAACAAGATATCTACCGTCAACCATCTCCTCTCTTCTTTGGAGAAGAAGGTGCCTGCCCCCCACCCCGATGCAAGGCTGGGGAAGCCCGGCTGGGTGCAGGGGGAGCACGGCTCTGCCGGTGCCCCGGGCTGGGGAACCTCGCTGATCCAGCAAACCCCTCACCTAAATTAAACACTCCAGCAAAGCAAGCTGCCGGGGGTGGCACAGCCCCGAGGTGCACCTCGGGGCAGGACGGGCTGGCTCAGGGTGCCCAGGGCTCCTAGTTAGCCCAGTGCCCCCAGACCAGTGCCTGTCTCTCCGGCAGGTGCTGAAGTCGCTGCAGGAGACGGTGTCGAGGCACAACCTGGCGCTGCCCGTGTGGTGGC
>NW_008796193.1:1873883-1878733 GCF_000699145.1 Aptenodytes forsteri | reverse complement strand
TGGTGGCAGCCCCCCCCCCAGCCGCCAAGCCCCTGGCCGTGCAGAGCTTCGAGGTGAGGGTGGGGGACGCAGCGGGGCCCCGGCGTTTCTGCTTGGGCATGGCAGGCGCAGGGCCGACCCGGGAACCGCGTCCCTGTCTGCAGGTGAAGGTGGGCAAGTCGCAGCGGGCAGCCCTGATGGTGGACGTGGAGTCGGGCACGGTGACCATCAGCAAGAGGGGCAGCGGGTCCCCAGAGGAGACCATCCCACAGGACAAAAGTAAGGGGCTGCTGACCCCTGGGTGCCGGTGGGGTGCTGCGGGGCCGTGGGATTCCCTGGCACAGGCCTGATACCAGGGTGATGGGCTGCAGAGCCGGTCGTACCCCAAATCCCCATCCCACGCTGCCTGCCGCCCCCATGGTGGGAGGTGGGGGCCACCATTGCCCCCCTCACGCCCGGCATTCAGTCCTGCAGCTGATCAAATACCAGAGCATGCAGAGCAAGGTGAGGCTGGTGTACGACCGGGAGCCACAGAGGAGCCTGAGCAAAGACTTCGTCTTCCCCAGCGCGCGGGTAAGCAGCACCGGCTGCACTCACTGGGCGTCCCGGGGGAATACAGAGCCGTTATGTAGCGATGCAGCAAAAGAGTGGTCTCAGGCTTGAGACCTCCCCTGCAAGCCGGCTCCTACGCCTGGGGGTGATGTCCCCCTGATCCCACCACCGACACCTTCTGGGGGTGCTGCGGCTCCCAGCTCCCCTTTGGGACCCTAAGACACCTGTATCGTCCCACAGAAGCGAGAGGCCTTTTGCCAGCTGCTGCAGCTGATGAAGATCCAGCACTCCAACCTGGACGAGCCTGACCTCATCTCGGTGTACGTCGGGACATGGAACATGGGTAAGGGGCCAGGATAAGGTCTCATTGTCCTGGGAGGCTGTCACGGCTCATCGTGAGCCCGGGTGGGTTTTGGGAGGTGAGGGCTGCAGGGAGCTGCCCCAGGAAACCTGAGATCCAAGCTGGTCCTCGGTGAGAGGAGGAGGCTGGAGAAGACCCCGACCTGGCTGCTTTCGGGTTTGTCTGTCCCGTCATGATCCACTCGCCCGGTGGCTGTCAGGGAAACGGAGGAGCTGGGGTACTGGGATGGTAGCAGTAAATCCCAGCATCAGTCTGGGATGTGCGTGGGCGAACCACGGGGCTGGCACAATGCTTCCCATCCCCGGCGGCTCCTGGAGGTGTGTAGGGTCTGGGGTTGGAGAGGAGCTCGAGGAGCCTGGCATGCTGTCACACCCCCCCCCGACCCGCTGTCCCCTGCCCGCAGGCAGCACACCACCGCCCCGCTCCCTCGCCTCCTGGCTGACCTCGAGGGGCTTGGGGCGCACGCAGGACGAGACCACCGCCTGCATCCCCCACGACATCTACGTTATCGGCACCCAGGAGAACTCCCTGGGTGACCGCGAGTGGGTCGAGTTCCTCCGCGCATCTCTGAAGACCCTGATGGCCATCGACTACCGAGTGGTAACGGCAGGGTGCAGCCTGGACCCCCCCGGCTGTGCCTGGGGAGGCACCCAGTGCTGAGCAGGCTAAAGACATCCCCCAGCAGTCTCAGGAGCTGGTTACCAGCAGCCATCGCCCCAGGGCTCTTACCCCCAAACCCAGGGTCCTCTCCCACCCCAAATGCAGCCCAGGGAACCTCTTAAGCCCCATGGACTCCATGCAGGGAGTGCCCTCCCCAGGAGCCACCTTTCAGGGATGGGTTGGCTCACCTTGCTGCTTCTCCACCCCCACTGCCTCCCCACAGGTCGCCCTGCAATGCCTTTGGAGCATCAAGATCGTGGTGCTGGTGAAGCCCGAGCACGAGCGGCGCATCAGCCACGTCCACACCTCCAGCGTGAAAACCGGGATCGCCAACACACTGGGTAGGGATGGGGATGGGGTGGGGGGGATGCCCCAGAGTGAGGGGGCAGCCTGGGGGCCATCCCAGGACCTCCAGCCTCCCCAGAGCTCAGTGCCCGGCACATCCCTGCAGGGAACAAGGGAGCCGTGGGCGTCTCCTTCCTCTTCAACGGGACCTCCTTTGGCTTCGTCAACTGCCACCTGGCCTCTGGCAGTGAGAAGACCCACAGGTGATGGAGGGGCTCGGGGGGACGGGCTGCCCTGGGGCAGGTGGGTGTCTCAGGGGGCTGGAGGAGCCCTGAGGGGCTGTGGGGCTGTCCCTGTCCCCCTCCTGTCCCCACCTGGCAGGGGCAGGATGAGGATTAGGTGTCCCCAGGGTGGTTCACACGGTGCTGCCGTCCCCCCCGCAGGCGTAACCAGAACTACAGCGACATCCTGCGCTCCCTGGTCCTGGGCGACAAGCGGCTCGGTGCCTTCGACCTCACCCTGCGCTTCACCCACCTCTTCTGGTTTGGGGACCTCAACTACCGCCTGGACATGGACGTGCAGGTGGGACCCTGCAGGCACCATGGCTGGGGACGGTGGCACGCTGGCGGCAGCGCCAGTGCAGCCACAGGGGTGAGAGGAGCCGGGGCTCATGTGCCTTCCTCCCCTGGCGCAGGACATCCTTGCCCATATAACCAAGAAGGAGTTTGAAGCCCTCCTGGCTGTTGACCAGCTCAACCTGGAGCGGGAGAAGAACAAGGTGTTCCTGCGATTCAGTGAGTGTGGGGGCAAGGGCACTGCTCCCCCCACCAAGATAGCGGCACCCAGGGTCCCCGCAGACCTCTCCCTGTGCCACCTCCAGCACACGGTGGTGCCCTGTCCTGGCACAGCCCCGTGCGAGGTGCCAAAAGCCTGGGGGACTTTGCTTGCACCATGCAAGCCCCCTGGGGCAGGTCTCTGGGCTCTGCGTCCTGAGAGCATGCAAGCACAGGGAAAGTCAGAGGGGCCGGGGTGCCAGCCATCGGTGTGAGCCCCAGACGGGGACCATGACACCCCATGGGGACTCTCCCCAGACGGTTGCAGCTGCGGGGACAGGCAGGGACACTGGCCCCGTGCCACCTCTGTGTCTTCGTTCCCAGGCGAGGGTGACATCTCCTTCCCACCCACGTACCGGTATGAGCGGGGCTCCCGGGACAGCTACATGTGGCAGAAGTTCAAACCCACAGGGGTGAGTTCCTGGAGCCTCCCACCGAGCTGCAGGACAACGCCAGGGGACGGGGATGGCAGGCTCGGACGGCACCGGGCAGGCTGCGTGGTGATGTGCAGTCCCCATGCCTCCACCAGCCTGTTTCCTCCCCAAGGGGGTCTGGGCAGGAGGGACCTCGCTTTCTGGGCTGGGGGGAGCCAGACCCGAGCGGGCACTGAAGCCAGCTGCTTTCCCCATTTTTAGATGAGGATCAATGTCCCCTCATGGTGCGACCGCATCCTGTGGAAGTCGCACCCGGAGACCCACGTGGTTTGTAACTCCTACGGTGAGTGAGACCCCAGGGCTGGGGGGGACCCCAGGGTGGCCAGCGCTGCCTGGGACACCGGGGCTCGGGGACCATCACCCAGCTGTCCCCTCCCACCATCCAGGCTGCACTGACGACATCGTGACCAGCGACCACTCGCCCGTTTTCGCCACCTTCGAGGTGGGAGTGACGTCGCAGTTCGTGCCCAAGAAGGGTAAGGGGTTGGGGTCTGTCACCCACCGTGCCCGGTTTGGGGAGAGCCCCGGCCGTGCATGCTCGGCCGGCGCATGCTGACCTGCCGGTGCCTGCCTGCAGCTCCTGGATCCGTCCCTGAGCCCCTGGCCTGCATCGAGTGGGAGAGCATCGAGGTGATCGTGAAAACCGCCAGCCGCAGCAAGTGCTACATCGAGTTTCACTCCTACTGCCTGGAGGGTGAGGTGGCCCCGTGGGGACGGGGTGCTGGGGGGTGTGCTGCGGGGGGGAGCCCAGCCCTGGCTGGAGCTGTGCCCCCCGCTTTCCCCCCCAGCAGAGGCCCAGCGGAGTGGGGAGAACACCTCCCAGAGCTGCGACGTCCCTGGCTTCCTCAAGCTGGGCTGGTCCGCGAAGCATCTGCCCGTGGTACGCACTGGGGGGGGGGCAGACGCTGGCTCCCCCAGCCCTCGAGCATCTGCCTCCCTCCTCTTCCCCATCCCTCCTGCTGACTCCGCACCCCGAGCCCCAAGGGGCGCCAGGGGCTGTCACCGTCCCCCCAGCACAGAGCTACCCCTGAGCACCCCTCTCTCCGCGTGCAGCTGAACCCCATCCTGCCGGACCTGGAGTACCTGGGGGACCAGCACCTGCTCCTCAGCATCAAGGGTGTGGAGAGCTGCGAGTCCTATGGTGCGTGTGGGATGGTGGCATGGGGGCCACCGTGGTGGCATGGGGGGGTGCCAAGCGTAGCCCCCGCTGAGCTCAGGTAACAGCCTATTGGGGGTAAGGTTTTGCAGCTGGAGCTTGGCAGGAGGCACCCCAGCACCCACCCCACTCCGGGGTGCCGCTGCATATGGGGGGCTCGCCTGCCCCCCGAGCTGCCCGGGGGGGCTAACGCAGGTGTGTGCTGTGCCCGCAGGTGAGTGCTGCATCGCGATGAGGTCGATGATCAGCAGCATGGCCCAGCAGTTTGAGACCTTCCTCTTCCACCGCGGCGAGGAGACGGGCTCCATGCGTGGCTGGATGAAGGTCAGGGTCCCCAAGGACAGGCGCAGCACCCGTGAGAGGCTCTACGGTAAGGCGGCCACACGCCAACCCCCTCCCATCGCCCTGGGCATGGGAGCTTGGGGCCATGCTCAGGCATGGCGTGGCTGGACCCGGTGGGGAGAGGCCCAACATCAGTGCCTTTGCAGAGTGGATCAGCTTCGAGGAGGAGGATGCTGAGCCGGTGGCAGACGCCCCGACATGCCCCAAGCCGCCCCTGCAGCGCCTCAGGTACCCCAGCAGTTTCTGCC
>NW_008796193.1:1867464-1873421 GCF_000699145.1 Aptenodytes forsteri | reverse complement strand
GCTAAGCTAACGCAGGTGTGTGCTGGCAGGTGAGTGCTGCATCGCGATGAGGTCGATGATCAGCAGCATGGCCCAGCAGTTTGAGACCTTCCTCTTCCACCGCGGCGAGGAGACGGGCTCCATGCGTGGCTGGATGAAGGTCAGGGTCCCCAAGGACAGGCGCAGCACCCGTGAGAGGCTCTACGGTAAGGCGGCCACACGCCAACCCCCTCCCATCGCCCTGGGCATGGGAGCTTGGGGCCATGCTCAGGCATGGCGTGGCTGGACCCGGTGGGGAGAGGCCCAACATCAGTGCCTTTGCAGAGTGGATCAGCTTCGAGGAGGAGGATGCTGAGCCGGTGGCAGACGCCCCGACATGCCCCAAGCCGCCCCTGCAGCGCCTCAGGTACCCCAGCCAGTTTCTGCCCCACCACGAGCCCTGGCCATGGGGTAATGCTGAGCCCTCTCCCTGTGCTTTGCAGGAGCCGGCCCCACAGCCTCCCAGAGCCAGCCAGTGGCTACACCAACCCAGCCTACTTCATCTTCGAGGGGGTCCCCAACAAGTGGGCACCGGTCTCTGGCACTGGCGAAGCCCATGACAAGCAAGTGGAGAGCCCTGCTGGGGGCCAGCGGCGCCGGAGCCCCCTTGGGGCACAAGTCCCTTCACCCTCAGAAGAAAAGCGGTGGGGTGGCCCGCTCTGCTTCGTGCCAGGGGGCCCATCCCGTGGGCGCCCACTCAGCCCCCCTGGTGTGGGTCGGCAGAAGAGACCCAAATCAGCCGTCCTGGCGAGGGACGTGCTGGGGCTGGGTGACTGCTCGCTGACTGCACTGCACATGGCGACGTGCCTGAGCCAGCTGGACTGGGCATCCCCTGAGCATGGAGGGGACAGCCAGAAGACCCTGCTGCGCCAGACCCACAGCGCCCTGGAGCCGCCCCCGCAGCTCTGCCGGGAAGTGCCAAGGTGCACGCCAGATGCTCACCAGCATGGCCGCCCCGGGCAGGTACTGCTGTGGGTCCCACAGGGCTCTGAAGCTCAGCCAGGGGGCTTTGGGAGCTCAGGGAGGGGAGGGGACCTGCTTTTGGCCGTGGGGCCACCAGCAGATGTGGGGTCCCATCCCCATGGCAGTGCTCTGCTTGGTAGGGCCACCATGGCGCAGGCAGTGGGATGCAGTGGAAGGCGGAGAAGCAGCAATGTGCCTGGTTCATGCGGGGTGAGGACGTGAAGGTGGGGGCTTCATGGTCCTGGTGTGACGCTGTTGGTGTGTGTCCTTCTTGTTCTTTCCCCAGTGGCCCTGCGACAAGGGCGAGCAGTGCCGTGGCCTCGGCAGGTGCCTGGGCCACCTTGACTTGCAGCAGGACATGGAAGGGCTGCAGGAGCATGGCTGGGACCACCTGGAGATCTTCAGGTACCCCCAGGCCCTGGATCTTGGAAAGGGGGGCACCTGTGGCCCTGGGGTCCCTGGCAGAGCCCCACGCCCCGGGGGGGAGGAGAGGTGAGCCCCCAGGTGGGGATGCGGCACGGCAGGGGCAGGAGGATATCAAGTCCCCAGATCTCCATGGATGCCCCAGGGCCATGCGGGCTCCCTGCTCCCTCTCAGTGGCTCCCCCAGCACTTGCTTCCCCTCACCCCGTGCACAGAGATGTCACGGAGTGAGACCTGCTGGAGGCCGGGCTGCTCAGCCTGACCCATCCCTGGCTCATCCACGGCAAGCTAGGCGAGGGCACCGTGGTGAGCCTGCTGCGGAGACCTGACCTCGGACCCAGCACCTAGAGCACCTATCCCCACCCCAGCACCCTTGTGTGCTCTCCCTCCGTGGAGCTCCCAGGGCGGGCAGAGAGCTGTCAAGGAGGATTGGGCAGACGGGCACCCAGGGCTGGACCTATTGGCCACGCTCCCAACCTGTCTGGCCTCACCAGCAAGAGACTAGTGTTTCTCAGCTGGAAAGTCTCAGGAAGCTCCTGTGGCCGTTGGGACGGACACTTTCCGGGTCTCGCCACCTGTCTCCATCCTCCTTCCCCAAAGCGATGGAAGGACCACGCTGAGCCCTACCAGCAAGGAGGGACGGGGCACAGGGGAGATGTTGAGGCCACTTGGGAAGTGGGGACTGCTGGGTGCTTTGGACCTCGCGGCTCAGCCCCTCCAGGTGGCCGATGTGCAGCCTGCAAAGGCATAGCAGCATCTCTGGCCAGCCCAGCCCTGCACACCCTTGTGCCTTCGGCCTCAGCGGCTGCTCCCTCCTCCCTGGGCTCAGCCCTGGTTGGAGAGCGTTCCCAGAGGACTTCTCTTACAGCAGCCGCTCCTGAGGCTGCAGCGCCATTTCCTTACGAGATGCCCCTTGCTATCCCCATCCAGAATAAAGTCTCAGGGACACTGGGGTGCGTGTGTGCAATGCCTGGTTCTGTGCAGGGGCAAGGAGCGAGCGTGCCAGGCCGAGCTGAGCCGAGCCAGGTGAGCCAGGTGGGGAGAGCACTGGCTCCTGGTGCCCCGGCTGCTCCAGGAACATTTCCCCCTGCCTGTCACTGTTTAATCAGGGACCCTGCAACCCCAAATCCTCGAGGCTGCCCTTTTGCCTGGTGTCCCGTGGGGCTCCCGCGCAGGGCTGGGCTGGCTCTGTCCTCGGTGGGTGCTTGCGTGGCATGGTTCCCCTCAGAACGTGCCAGCTCTGCCTGCTCAGTCCTGCACACCGGGGGTCCCCCGTGCCCTCCTTCTGCGGCTGAGCATCCCCAGGCTGCCCCTTTGCCTGGTGTCCCGTGGGGCTCCCGCGCAGGGCTGGGCTGGCTCTGTCCTCGGTGGGTGCTTGCATGGCATGGTTCCCCTCAGAACGTGCCAGCTCTGCCTGCTCAGTCCTGCACACCGGGGGTCCCCCGTGCCCTCCTTCTGCGGCTGAGCATCCCCGGGCTGCCCCTCGCACCTCTGCTCCCCCGAGCCGGCCTGCTTTCGGCCGCGGTCCCCCGCGTCTCGGGGTGCACCCGTTCGCCCCCGGCGTGCCCTGTTCATCGCAACACTGACATGTTTGCACAGCACCCACCTTTCGCCCACCTGCACGCTCGCAAAGGAGTTAAATTCCCTGGAACAGGAACAGCTCTGCAGGCAGCGGGGCACACACTCCCCCCAAAACACGGGGACACCCCGACCCGGCAGGGCCCCGGCTGCCGCGACACCTGAGGTGGCCCCGTTATTTGGGACACTATGCCCAGGCTGGCCTCAAGGTGGCAGTGGCCACCTTTGTCCCCAGGATTGCCCCGCAGGGCTGGGGTGCCAGCAGGGCACGGGCACTGCCGGGACCCGCATGGCCCCAGTGGGGCAGGGAGGCAGCCCTGGGGTGGGCGAGGGGCCGTGGTCCCCATGGGCAGGGGGCTGTGGTCCCCACGGACAAGGGGCTATGGCCCCTGTGGTTGAGGAGCTGCGGTCCCCATGAGTGAGGGGCCGTGGTCCCCATGGCCAAGGGTCCTTGGTCTCCACGGGGAAAGGGCTGTGACCCCATGGGTGAGGCCCACACGTCCCATGTCTGGGGAGCTGCTGTGGGGACTGCAGATGGCCCAAAGCCTGCGAGCACGATGGATGGGACGGGAGAGCAGCGGGGCTGAGCCCCGCAGGCAGCCCCTGGGGCAGGCAGGGACGCGGGCAGGGACACGGGCAGGGACGTGGGCAGGGACGTGGGCATGGGGCGCTGCGGGCTCCTGCCCCCGCCTCCGCCCCTGCCTCTCCCGGGCACTTACTTTGCTCCCAGCGGTGGGCGGGAGCGGGCACAGACGGCACAGCACGGTGAAGGGCAGCCCGCAGCCCACCAGCATGGGCCCCCAGCCCCGCGGGGGACAGGCGCCTCCTGAGAGCTGCCCCAGCCCAGGACCGCAGGTGAGCCGGGGCAGCCCGTGCCTGGTGGAGGGCAGCAGCCAGGACAGCCCCACCATGGCCGTGACACGGCCATGCAAACCCAGCCGGGCTTTGGGGGGCCCTGTGGGGAGCAGCTTTGGCCCCACGAGGGACAGAGGTGGGATCCCCGGGGCTGGATGGGTGTGGGGTGGGGGTCAGCCAGTTCTCCCCATCCCTCCACCATCCCCAAATCCCTCCGTGCGTCCTCCTCCCTAACGTGCCACTACTTTCCTCCATCACCAAGGGCCTTCATCCTTCCTGGTGTGGCCACCTCCTCTTCTTCGTCTTCCTCTCCATCCCCCAAATTGCTGCCTCCTCGCAGGGTGAAGCTGCCCCTTGGGCTGCCGCAGCTTCAGGCTCCTGCCCTTCCCCGGGGAGGTGGAGGGACAGGGACAGCCCACCCAAGGGTGAAAGGAAACCCTCACCTCCCACCCTGCTGAGAAAGGGGGTCACCTCAGAGCAGGGGACGTGGTGGGCAGTAAGGGAAGCGCCCGGCCCCGCTGGCATCCCCGGGGAGGAGGCACCCGCACCCGGGCAGCACAGGCAGATAGTGCTTTGGCTGCTCTTGCAGCCGAAGGGAAGGATCAAAAAGAAATTAGGTCACGCTCACCTTGTGCCGGGGCTTTGGCTGCATGAACCACATGGCAATTAGGGACAAGGGTCCTTCTGCAGGATGTTTTGCATAACTTCCCCTTGTTTTGCAATTTCTGAGAGCTTAGGCGAGAAGAAAAGCCCTGTTTTTCCCGTGCTCCAGCAGCAGCCAGTTCCAGGCTCACCCAGCCCTGTGTCCCTCGGTGGCTGCTCACTCCCCTCCGAAATCCGCTCTCACGTCCCCTCTCCAAAGCTCCTGCTTGCTACACCACGATTCCCAACCCCCTGTCCTGTCCTGCCAGCGGGCAGGACTTTGGCTCCAGAGCAGAGTCTGCCTTCGGTGCTGCCTCACTCATTAATTTCACTGGTGCCTTTCCAACACCCCTGTAAATCCCCAGGGCAGGAAGCCTCAGCCAGCTGCTGGGGCACCCCGGGCTGGGGGCACCCCGGGCTGGGGGTGGCCGCTGGCTCCCACCGGGGTCGGTGCTGCCTGTGGGGCCAAAGGATGGGTTCAGGCTGGGCACGGCCGTGAGGCTGGGAGCCAGGGCAGAGCTCCCGTTCCTGCGGCAAAGGGCGAAGGGCAGCACGTGCCCCCTAATGCGTGGCCCCCTGGCCGGCCCCTGCCCCTTTCCACTGGTGGATGGCTGTGTGGGTGTTTTGCAGGACCCCTCGCTGCTTCCCGGGGCACGTGTGGGGGCCAGCCCACAGGCACCGTCCCAGGGGGATGTGCTTGCCATGGGCAAGGGATTCCCCAGCATCGCAGCCCTTGTGCATCCACAAAATGGGCAGGGCAGGAGTGGGCATCACCTCCCCAGCTCCGTGTCCTTTCCCTGCAGTGCCTCCCACCTCCCGCTCCGGCAGCGAGCCCGAACACTTGGCTCAGACCTCACCGCAGCTGCAGTCGGTCCCTCCTTGAAAAGCCCACGCTGGAGAGGCTGTGGCCAGGGAGAGCCTTGCTGGGGACGTCAGCGAGGAGTAGGAACGGGCCTGGTGGTGACGTGTCCTCAGGGTGGACTGATGTGAATCAGTAATTTAAAACACTGATTTTGATCGTGACTAAGATGAGGAAGCAGGAAACCTGTTGAGATAAAGCTTGCCAAATGTCACCTTTTCTGCATTTTTATTTTTTGGTGGTTATCCCCAAAGGAAGCTTGCTTAGGAACAGTTAAATCACCATGCTGAGCACTGACCGTGCTCAGGCTTTATCAGCTGGCAGAAGGCACGTACCTGCGCTCTTCTCCAAGCAGCCTGGCACAATGCAGCTGCTTGGGCTCTTTTTCCTCATGCGTTTCTTACACCAGATTATTATTTTTTATTTATTGGCTTCATATCTTAGTTGTTTGTTGACCTATGTCACGGGCATTGGCTTTGGTCACTGAACCCTGCAGCACCTCCGGTCTGGTCGGGCTCAAGGCTTCATGCTCACTTGCGCTCAGACGTTAGAAGAGGAAAACAAATGTCCTGGTGCCTCGTGTCCTCGGCAGTGTCGTGGCTTGGGGAGACACAACCCCT
>NW_008796193.1:1861126-1866928 GCF_000699145.1 Aptenodytes forsteri | reverse complement strand
GGGGGACCCCCAGCCGCTGGGCAGGGACCAGCATGACCAGCACAGCATTCCCTTCGGCAGAGCCAGCCCCATGGGACCGCAGCTGGCACCAGTGCTCGGAGGCTCAGCGTTTCCTACCAGCTGGTTTTCCCCTCCTGGTTCTGGGAAAACAGAGCAAGTTCTTCCCACTGTTACTGTTTGATCAGGACCTGCCTGTTGTTCTCTGAACTCATCCGTGTAACAGAGCCCGGCAGCTGCCTGTGCCGGCTGCAGAGGGAAGGAAGCTGGAGGGTGTTTGGTGTGAGCCCAAAGCTGTGGCTCAGCCCACAACTCAAACAGAAAGCGCGGAGGTGCGTGCGGCACGGAGAGGCCGGTCCCGCGGCCACCCGCCTGCCCATCTGCCTGCTGATTCATTTATGATCATTTCTGTAAAGCCAGGGTTGTTTCTCCAGGTGAGGCTCTGCAGGGAGAAGATGGATCGCAGCTCAGCTGACCGCATGGATACTCCCTACGGGATATTCCTGCCGACGGCGCTTGCCACAAGAAGCGGTCAGGCTGCACATCTCAGTGGCAAAGGCAAGGGGCAAACAGGACGGGGATGATGAGGGAGCCAAGGGATGAAGGAGCCTGAGAAGATGCAGTCTTCTGCCTCGTACCACCACACCAGCATCCCGCTAACGCACGTCGTCTCCCTGAGCCCCGAGTCCTCCTCCGTCCTGGCACCCATCACCTGGGTGAGCTCTGGACCAACAGAAACTGGAGACACGCCAGCGCTCCCTCCATCAGATACGGTTTTTGGCTACACCCTCGTCTCTGCTCGCAGCATGGCAGATGCTCCTGCTCCCAGGTTACTCATCCAAGCATCTGTCCTCGCCAGCAGAAGCGGCCACTCCGAAATTGCTTCACCAGGGATGCTAGCAGGCGTGGAGGGGCCAAGGCGCAGGCAGCCTTCGCCAGTCCGTTGCTGGACACCACGATGATGGCAGAAGCTCCCTCTTCCCTCTGGAGGAGTTGGCTCTGAACTTTAGACATCCTGAGAGGTGAATGCAACCCTTTGGCAGCTCGCCCTCGCACCTCAGCCCCGGGGACCGATTTGCCAGGAGGACGCGGATCCCAGCCTTTGATCCTAACAATGTGCGAGGGGAAACGTCCTGTCTGCCTTGTGAACTTGCGCTGTCTTGGGCTGGGACTTGGCTCTGGTGCAGCTCCTCTCCACAGGGCTTAGATCATGCCTCTCCTACGGAGAACACCCGGCAGCTGGAGGCCCCTCGCCGTCCAGGGACGCTCTCTCCCAAAGGCTCCTTTAACAGCCCCCTGAGGATTTCTCCGGGCCACAATATTCCCCCAGACAAGCCTTTCTTCTCCTCCCGCCTTTCTTCTGTCAAGGAGCCCTCTGGGACGAGCAGCATTGTCAGGATGGTGCCAATTAGGCTGAGCCAGCTTCCAAGAGGCTGCGCTGGCACTGGCCGGGGGCTGCTGTTGCTCATAAAGGTCTCATTGTTCGGCGCGCCGTGGGGCTGCTGGCCGGCGGGGCCGGCGCGGTCCTCTGTCTCAGGCACGCTTCCCGGCTCCACGCAGTGCTGGTGTCACTGCGCGCTGCTCAAAGGGATGATTAACGGGTGTCATTGCGGGGGCTGTGAAGGGGAGGATTTGTCAAGTCCCCCTCGGCTCCCCGTGAGGCCCGAATGCGCGAGCTGAGAAAAACCAGAGAACCATCAAAGTGGCCGGAGCTCCTGGAGGGGGGGAAAATCTGGCATCTTTGGCTCCCTTCCACGCTTTGTGCCTGACAATGGTCGGGATCAATGACTAATGCACTTTTATTAACTGCTCCCCTAGATCTGGCTCGGAGAACATGGCCACTTCAGTGAGGACGTTCCCAGTTGCCCTGTGGACACCGACGCCGGCTCCCTGGCCAGAAGAAAACACCACCGTGGTGGCAGAGGCAAAATGCGTCTTCAACGAGGAGTTCAAGTTCATCCTGCTGCCCGTCTCCTATGGCATAGTCTTCGTGGTGGGGCTGCCCCTCAACTCCTGGGCCCTGTGGATGTTCATCTCCAGGATGAGGCCCTGGAACGCCACCACCACCTACATGTTCAACCTGGCCGTCTCTGACACGCTCTACGTCCTCTCCCTCCCCACCCTCATCTACTATTATGCCAACCGCAACAACTGGCCCTTCGGGAAATGGCTCTGCAAGATCGTGCGCTTCCTCTTCTACGCTAACCTCTACAGCAGCATCCTCTTCCTGACGTGTATCAGCGTTCACCGCTACATGGGCATCTGCCACCCCATCCGCTCCCTGAAGTGGGTGAAGACCAAGTACGCCCGCATCATTTGTGTGGGCGCCTGGCTTGTCGTCATCATCTGCCTCATCCCCAACCTCATCTTTGTCACCACCAGCTCCAAGGGCAACAGCACCCTGTGCCATGACACCACCAAGCCCGAGGAGTTTGACCATTACGTGCACTACAGCTCCTCCATCATGGCCCTCCTCTTTGGGGTCCCCTTCCTGGTGATCGTCCTGTGCTACTGCCTGATGGCCAAGAGTCTCAGCAAGTCCAGCTTCTCCAGCCCTTGCTCCCGAATGCCCTCCTACAAGAAGCGCTCCATCAAGATGATCATCATTGTGCTCACCGTCTTTGCCGTCTGCTTTGTGCCCTTCCACATCACCCGGACCATCTACTACACCTCCCGCTACTTCCAAGCCGACTGCCGGACCCTCAACATCATCAACTTCACCTACAAGATCATGCGGCCCCTGGCCAGCATCAACAGCTGCCTCGACCCCATCTTGTACTTCATGGCTGGGGACAAGTACCGGGGGCGGCTACGCCGGGGGCCAGTGCAGCGGCTCCGGCCCATGCCCATGTGCAACCTGGCTCTGGTATCCTCCTCCATGGACAATGTCGCAGGTGGCAGCCACACTGCCAGTGACACTCAAGGGACAGGGACAGCACGGAGCAGAGGCGGGTGCTGAAGGGCCAATGGGGGGTTACGGTAACCTTGTCACTGGTCTCCATGAGTCGCAGCCCCTCTGGGCTCCGTGTGGGCACCCTGGCACCCCTGGGTCCCCAAACCTGCCCCTGCTGGGGCAGAGACCGCAGGGCTGAGGATGGGTGGCCATGGGGCTTGTCCCAGCCCTGCCCCGGGATGCCATGGGAAGAGGATGCCAGTACTGCTCGGGGCAGGACAGCCACCTTCCCACAGGAATGGGAAGGATGCTGAGAAAGCCATTTTGGGATGGCAGGCTGGCCCGCAGCACACGTCGCATCCCGGGATGCTCCTGGGGACATGCGGGGGGCTGACAGGTCACTAAAGAGAAGGGACACTCGTCCCCCCCTGGGCACGCACAGCCCTTCCAGTCTGCTCGACAGCAACGTGCAGGGACCGGACTGAACCTGGGGACGGAGCCGACACTGGGCCCCCCGTGTGCCTGGCGGAGGCTCTCAGAGATATCCCTGTCACACTGCTGGCCTTGGGAGAGACAGGGAGGGATGTGGCACAGGGCACTTGCTGCCCATCAGCCCCCAATAAAGCCCCTTCCTCTTTCTCTATGCCCAGACCTGTTTCTCCCCGTAGCAGAAGGAAGAAGGACTAGATGCCCACCCTCACCCCAGAAAGCATTTGAGAGCAGAGAAAAGCCACCCGCCACCTTAGCGCCAGGGCAGGTTCGGAGCGAGGGGCCAGAGAGCGGTGACACCCACGGTGACGGAAGAGTCCTCGGGAATCTGCCTTTATGGGTGTTTGCTTTCCAAATGTTTACCCAGCCCTTTTGTTTGACTGAGTGCCTGTGCAGAGAGGAGCAGACCAGAGATGGCTATCAGCGCTGTTGACTCTCCCACGCCAGCCCGGGCAGGGATGGGACTGGGCTGTCCCCACCATGGGGAGCCCCAGGAGGGGCTGCCCCCATCGCCCCCCATGATGGCACGAGTCCTGCCAGCACGTGCCTAGGGAAGGGAAGCCCATACCATCATCAGGGTGTTCCCTCAGCCGTGGTTGTGGCCATGTGGCACTGACCACACGCAGGCACATCCCACCAGGAGCTGCCCAGGTCACCTGGGGAGGGAGAGGGCCCCAGGGATGCCACATCCCAGCCCCGCATCCCCATCTCACCGGACAGTGGTACCCAGAGAGCCCCTCACTACGGCTGAACCAAAAGCAGAGAGAGGAGGAGACATCCCTCCTAAGCCCAGTTAACCCAGTAAGAGCAGCTGCTGCCCCTCACTTCCCATTATACCTGAACGTGGCCCAGGTGGACCCAGGAGCTGCTCGGTTGCACCTGAGCGGTGCAAGGGTCCCTGCCAAGCACGGCCCCAGCCCTGGAGATGGGACTGCCGGGAAGGGGACATGGGTGGGTGGCATGTCCACCTGCACAGGGAGCATGGGGGTACAGCCGCAGCGCCACCGGTCCTGCCCCCCCCAGCACACACAGGCAGTGGTGGGGGGGTTGGAAATCTGTATTGGGTACAGAGGCGGTGGAAAAGGCTCATCTGGGGCCAGAGCAGCACCAGCCCCCACCCACTCCGTGGTCCCAGCTGAGGCCACTTCCACGGGTCCCCAAGTCCAGGAGTGTCCCCCCCACCCCAGGCAGATGTCTCCCCAGCCCAGGTCCCGCTCGCCATTGGGATGCCACCCTAAAGAGTCCGTCTCATTCCCTCCTCCTGTGACACCCACTCCCTCAGCTCATGGTCTCCTGGTTGTCTTGGGGGGACTGTGCCCATTGCTGGCCCCCAGCCTTGCGCCAGCCCCCCCCACATCAGCCCCGTGTCCTTGGAGGATGGCTGTGTCACAAGCAGCCCCTCTGAACCCCTTTCAAGGGGGACCCTTTCCCAATCTCTCCCTCCCCTTGCTTCCTCCTCTCCTCCCACCTACTGCTCAGGTTTTTCGGCCAGAGGAGCGGAGGGCCGGAGCGGGGACCGTCCCCGGCGTGTTCCCCGTGCCGGGCTGGCTGAAATCCCCACCCGCAAGAGCCAGCTGCCCTTGTGAGTCAGGATCTGGCCGCCGGCACCAGCTGTGCTCAGAGGATGTGCAGCTCGTCCGCCTCCGACAGCCCATACTTGGTCTTGTTCTCGTTGAAGAGCTTGAGCAGGGAGCGGACGTACATCTTGTGGTACATGTCCACCATCTCGCAGCTTGGGTCCTCAATCTTGGGCACCATCACCGGCTCCCCCACTGCCGGGAGGGGAGGAAGGTCAGGCCGGCGAGGCGGGGACGTGCTCAGCTCATCGGGGACATGAGCCAAGTATTGCCTTCCAATGCCACCCATCACGGGGTGTCCTCCCCCTCCACCCCTCCACCTTCTGGTGGTCTCCTCCGCCCCGGCGGAAGATGCTCACCCACGGTGGTGATGGGTCTGGCGTAGGGGAGGAAGCCCCAGGACCGGACAGAGGTGAGGCCCCGGCCGTAGAAGATGCAGGGAGCGAAGCCCATCATCTTCTGGAACCGGTGCTGGATGCTCCTCATCCAGCTGCCCTCCTCAAAGACCACCTGGCGGAAGAGGTCATTCTCCCCGAAGGAGAAGGAGGGGACGAGGTGGGCCCTGTGGAGGGGGGACATGGTGGGCGGTAACGGGGCGCCGGGACCCCTGGACCCCCTCAGCCGCAGCGGTGCCCGTGACCCACCCGTGCTGCAGGGCCATGCGGACGAAGCCCTTGCGGTTCTTCAGGATGAGCGTGGTGACGCCGGGATGGCAGGAGAGCGACTCGGCCGCGCCGCCGCTGACAAGGGACACCGCGTTGCCGGTGCCGTTCTTGGACAGCAGGTCCCCGATGGCACGACGTGTCACGGGGCACAGGCCTGCGGCGGAACGGGCCACCGGTGCTG
>NW_008796193.1:1858741-1860812 GCF_000699145.1 Aptenodytes forsteri | reverse complement strand
CTCTGGGAGGGTGCAGGCAGGGCACAGGCAGACCACCGCCCCCGCCCTGCCTGCTCCTGGGGGAGCACAGAGGTCGTCAGTCCCGGGTTTCCCGCGGATGGGACCGGGGAGCCCCCCTGGAGCCCCCCTGCCTGTGGGGGCATTGCCCCCTCCGTACTCTGACCCTCAGCAGGCAGAGGTGGGCAGGAGCGGGGCAGGCAGGGGGGTGCGTCCCCGGGGCACCCGCTTAGCTCAAGCCAGTACAACTGGCCATGCCTTGCAGGGCTGCCGGTGAGGGCAGGGTGGCAAGCAGCTGCCCGCCCCGCCGCCCACGGATGCTCACCCCCGCTCATCAGGTACTCCCTGAAGACAGGCAGGCGGAAGTTGCCGGCCAGGGTGGTGAGGAAGGGCCGGATGCCCGGGAACATCTCCCCGAAGCCCGTCGAGCCTGTGATGAAGTTGCAGAAGGCGCCGACGCAGAGGATGCCATGGGGGTGGGAGCCGATGATGTAGTTGTGGCTGGGGGACAGGTCGTGCGTCTTCACCAGCTGCGGGGACAAAACGGCGTCATGGGGTCATAACAGTGGCATATCCTTTTGGGTGGTACCACCACCACCGCCTGCATGAACATCCCGTCCCGGCACCCCGGCTCCCCACGCCGTACCTTCACGGGGAAATAATCCCGAAAGTGCCTCCACACGGGCCATCGCCGCAGGCACGGCAGCCTCCTGCCACCTGCAAACCGGGGAGGGACCGCAGGAGATGACGCCCACCCCAGCGGGCAGCAGGACCCGCGGGAAACACTCCCCACGGACCCACCGCATCCCTCTTCCCGCCACGATGATGATGGGGGAGAGGAGGGAAAGAGCAGGTGGGACGTGGTGCTCCCCATTTGCCGTGCTGGGATGGACCCAGAGAAAGGGGGGACCCCACACCCCATCCTGCTGCAAAGCTGGAGGAAGGGGGGGGCTCTGCCCATTCCCACCTTTCTCCGGCGTGTCCCAGTCAAAGATGATCCAGGCCAGGTAGAGCACGGAGATGGGCCAGAAGCTGGTGAACACCAGGTAGATGAGGAGCAGCAGGCTGATGGTTCCTGCAGGAGCCGGGGAGGGGGGTGAGCCGGCACGCGCCCACCCTGCCGGGACCCCCCGCAGCCCCCTACTCACCCAGCAGCAGGAAGCTGAGCACCCACTGCAGAACGGAGAGGAGCTGGAGCCAGGAGCGGATGTCCCGCTGCGAGGGCCAGGGTGCTGCGAGCAGGGTGCGCAGGGTGGACTGGATGCTGGCGCGGCTGCCTGCGAGGAAGGACACGGCACCCAGCCCAAAACAGCACGGGTTGTGCAAATGCTGTCCCAGCTAGCCGGGGGGGACCCGGTCCGGTGGTACCCGTGTCTGCTGGGGTTGGGGTATGGGGGCAAGGCGGGAGGTAGGATGGGAAGGGTGAAGCAGTTGGGCAAGGAGGGATGGGGGATGCTCATCCCCAGAGAGCTCTGGACCATGCCAAGAGTGAGCCCTGGGCAACCCGAGGCTGCTCTGGGGCCAGCCCTGCTCCAAGCAGGGGGCAGCTGGCAGGCTGGGCACCCCTAAGCCCAAACGCATCCGTGAGCCTGGGTGCACCAGTGGAGCCCAGCACAGCGGCACATCCCGCACCGTGCCGAGCTCCCCGAAGACCAGAACCTTTCCTGTGCCCTCCTTGGCACGTTCAGGCTCACAAATAATTCGGGGCTTTCTCAGCCAGGCCGGCACAGCAGGGAGGTGCAGGGCCGCGTCTGCCCCCCAGCAAGCGCCAAGGACAGTGGCCAGGGGCCGAGCCAGGGGCCGAGGGTGGCTGTCCCCGGGGCTGTCCCCACCGAGCCTTGCCTCCCGCGAGGGACAGTCCAGCAGCCCATGGCCGCTCCACTCCCCACGCCGCCCCCTTCCCTCCAGCCGACCTTGGTGAACCATTAACCTCCCCAGGCCGGGTGCCAGGATCCAAACTCCACACGCAGCCCCATCCCTCCTCCTGGAAACAGGCCCAAGGTGCCGGTCCCGCCAGCCCACCGCTCCCGGCCAAAGGTCCGCTGCAGCCGAGACAACCTGGCACGGCCGCTAC
>NW_008796193.1:1849278-1858338 GCF_000699145.1 Aptenodytes forsteri | reverse complement strand
CATCCCTCATCCCTCCTCCTGGAAACAGGTGCCGGTCCCGCCAGCCCACCGCTCCCGGCCAAAGGTCCACTGCAGCCGAGACAACCTGGCACGGCCGCTGCAGCGAGCTATGCCGGCTCTTGTATCACAAGAGCCTTGTTTTCTTGGGAAAACCAACCCAAAATCAGCATGCTGGCCAGATAGAGAGATGCTCAGGGTGAGACAGGAGCAGACCTGTCCCCATGGCTCCCCAGTCCGGGGACCCTCAGGTCCCCAGCGGGACCCTCGGGTGGGAGGCGAACCACCAAACCCCAGTTTGGGTGGCTGGGGGAGGTTCAACTCTATCTGGCTCAATCCACAAACGGGACAATTGAAATAAATTAAACACTGGAACCATCACCAGCATCAAAGAATTGTTTTCCCTTTCTCTCTGCCCGAAGCAGCATGCGGTGCTTTAAGCAATCCCTCCCGCCTGTCCCCGCACGCCCAGCGAGGCATCCCCAGAAGCCCTGCCGCCCACACAGCCCTGCCGTTGTCAACTTTCCCAAGCCCCATTTTTTTTTCCAGGGAAGATGCAGAGCTCTGCCTAGCAAATTTGTGCCTACCAAACAGTTGCTTTTTTTAGTTCTTTTTTCTAGCTCCCCCCTAAGTACTCCATGAATGTCCAGACTGCAGACAGAAAATGGAGAAACCCCAGGGGCTCTGCTGCCGGCCCCGTCCACAGCGACAGAACTCTCTTCAGACCCAGAAATTCGGACTCCGTGGCCCCGGGCAGCAAGGAAAGATGAAGGGGGATTTCCAGCGCTCTGGAGCATCTTGCAGGAGTAACGTTACCAAACGCATTGTCAGCGTTAACTTCAGAAATTTCATTCCTGTTGAGCAACTGTATGTTTTCCTCTGGTGCTGCTAACCCCAAATTGCTCCGAACACCTCCCTTTCCCCTAAGCAGTCTAAAGCAAATAGACAATAGTGACAACAAACGCTAATTGCCTGACCAGCTCCTCGCATCGCCAGAGCATCAGAAACCATTCAAACACGCTTTGGAAATATCTTACCACTAAGATTTTGGGAACAGGCTGCAATAATTGTTTTCATGGTGACAAGGAGTTCCGCGCCAGACCCTGGTTCAGCAGGTTAAAAGGCGAGTTTGGAAATACCAGAGGGCGATGGATTGTGTATCCAACTGCTTTAGCCAGCTGATCCAAGGTAAACCGTCCGCCGCGGAGGGGAGTGGACCCGCGCCGGCCCCGGCTTGCAGAGCAAGGAGAAGAGCTGATGGCCCTTGGGAGGATGAGGAGTCACGGCGAGCGGTGAGGAGCTGTCGTCGAGAAGGGCAGCCGCCGCTTCTCGGAGAGGCACCACTGCTGGCACCGGCGGCGGCTCGGCGGGGACCGCCTTCCCCCGGGAATGGTACCGTCCGTGCTTTGGGTATTTCACAAACCGCTATCATGCTCTACCGGCGTGACTCCCCTCCAGAGCCTCCCAAAAACATCATCCTGAAGCTCCCGCTCCGCAGTCCGGGAACGCAGCCCGCCAGATGGGCCCTGACCATCAGCCCCAGCGTCCAGCACCATCCCCTCCTCTTCCACCCCTAAGAGGGGCACCAGGGTCAGCTAGCCCTGCCTGCTAGCCCAGGAAGACTGGAGTACTGCCTGGAGAGGATTGGGGGAAAAAAATGAGAAGAAAAGGAAACAAAAGCAGCACTGAGATGGGGCTTCAGGCCAACGGTCAAAGGAACAGTAAAAATCCACAGGAACTAATTCAGCTAGAGCTACTTCTCAGGATCTACCTCTCCAGAAGTACTCGCTAGGAAGAGCTGGCTAACATCAAATGTGGGAAAGGGATAAATACACGTATAGGATTACATGTGTTGTTAAAAAAAACATGTTTCACAGGAGAGGTTTGGAGCCCAGGAACCCACAAAAACTCATCATCTGGTGGTGTAGAGACTCAGTACCTGGAAAAAGGGTGCAACAGCATTCACAGATGTAGATTAGTTAAGAGGAGCTGAGATCACTATGTATAAAACATCTAAGCTCTCCTGCAGCCCAGCTGGCCCCTCAGGTGTGCCTGAATCATGCTAATAGGAAGGAAAAAAACCCAATTCTTTCAGAATCCCACTGTCCCCAGAAGCAAGGGAGCACCCTGCTGATGAAGCCGACTGCGCCAAATCAAAGACGGTAAATGCCTTGTGGCCTGCCCCAGGTAGCACACTGCCACACGCGCAAGCAGCAGTGATGCTTTTTTTTGGTTTTTTTGCCCCAACATTTGTAACAGGTTTAGGACAACTGCAGTCAGGGCTGCCAGCCCACGCTGGGCGACTCCAGAGCTTCCAGCCGCGATTCCTCGCTTTCTTGCCCAGTAACACGCCTGCCGTGCGCCGGGTCGGTGCCAGGTACGGCAGACCAGTCACGGTCTCTCTTCTCACTTGGCTCAGGGTTAGCGCCAGCAGCTACTTAAACTAGCTTCAGAGGAATCCAGAAAGGGTTTTCACCCCTTCAGGGTTATTCTGCAAGTAGATTTCAAAGCACACCAACAACCAGCGCGCTGCTTCGCCTTTGAGTACGGCACCGTTTGTCCCAGCGTTGGCCCCTGTAGGGCTCCAGGAGAGGGTCCGGAGTAGACCCATGTTGTGCATTACATTACGTATGCTACAGCCATGCAGACCCCACGTTACACTAAGCACAAGGACAAACACTTCTATCAAGGCATTTGTACTATGTGTAGTACCAGCACTTCAAGACGTTGCCCTCGAAATACCTGCTCTGCTTATACAAGAAATCCCAAACCCTTCAGTCCGCCCGCTCAGGGGGGCACAGCAGGATGAGCCTGTGGGAAGGAAGGACACCTGGCTGCATACAGACCTCCCCGCCAAGGCGAACGCTGCGCTGCAAGCTGCCGTGTTCAGAAGCCTCGGCCGAAAAAACCGGCCATCTGACATTGCCTATTTCCCATCCCCAACTCCCTTGGTTGCTGGAAACCAGCCTCACAGACTTGCTCTGGAAGAGCTTAGGATGAAGAGCAAGGGAATTCACAGCAAGAACTAGGCAGCACAAGAGATTTTATTTTGCTTAAAATATAGAGAAAAAAAATAAATACATCCACCCACAATACAAAGAGCAGTTTCCAAATTCATGTACTTTTCTTTCAAGGACTTCCTCTGACTGGGAGAGCAGAGGCAGCCTGACCCCTCAGAAAGAGCTCCACCTGAGAGGAGCTCTGTGATACACTGTACACGACCGGTGCACTCAGTCTGACATTTAATGTAAACCAAAGCAAACTGTCACGTTTACTCCTCCGACTCCGGTGCCTCCCAGAGAAGCCACGGATACCTCCGCATATGTACAGTGTATTTACTCCTGCATCTCCAGGACACAGGCAATTCTTACAGGATTTCTGGGCCCTGCTCCCTCTGCAGCGAGAGCATCAGCCCACGTTCTGCCGGTTGCCATAGCCTCTTGGGTGTGTATCTTTCCAGTCATCCCAGTTCCGAGCTTTTTGAAGAGCTTCCTCATCATCCTCCTCCTCTTTTTTCTCCTGCTGCTGCTTCTGCAACTCTTCATCAGTTATACCTGCTGAGGGTCAAGAACAGGAGCGAGGGGCAGTAAGACAGTGGAAGATCACCAGTCAAGTTCTCAAAACAGAAGCCCTGCCAGGAGCTGGTCTAGACAGAAAGCTGGAGTTGCCAAAGAGCAGCCTCGCAATCCAGTTATTCTCACAGCGTAATAAAGCCCGTTCCTACTCTTCCTCAGGCAGTGGGTGTTTTACACCCTGAAGGCATCCCTGTTCACCCTGCCCCTCAAGAGGCTTCCCGAACTCTCTATTCCAATCTTTGCTTTGCCTCTCCGTACCTGGTGCTCTCTGAGGCGCGCTCTGACCAGACACGACTCCTTGCCTTCTGCGCTGCTCATACCAGTCATCCACGGTCATAGTAGGCAGGCCGGGATATCCAGCACCAAACACTCTACAGGAAGAGAGAGAGAGACAGCCAAAGGCAGCGCTTTACATCGCTACGAGTGAGCAGAAACATAGACAGCCACGCGCAGAACTACTCTGTAATCCAATTTGTACTAACAATATAAGGCAAGTTATCAAGGAGGGCTTGAGAACAAACGTATTTCTACAGCCTCGGCCTTCAGCAACAGACTTGCCAGTAACCTAGCCATAACGGCATTTAAAGAGTTCATCCTGCTAGTTTAGAGAGGTGAGGACTGTTCTAGTCCAAAGACCTTGAATCACTTCTCCAGCCCAAAGGAGAACACTCTGTGCTAGCACAGCTTGCCAAGGAGGCTCCTGGGAACTGAATTAGGCACGGCTCGGCTAAATAGATATATGGAAGGCTCAGGGCAAATAATGTCAAAAGCTCGACAAGAAATCTGGTTTCTATCCCATTTTGTGCTTTAGCTGCCATATTCCTTACATGAATCTCACAGCGCCACAAAGTGTTAAGATCTTGACACCCTGGGGAAAGCCTTACAGTTAAAAAACTGTATTATTGTGACTGATGGTTCTCTGGTAGGTATCACATCTTCCCAGCCCCTCAGATCACTTATTTGAATTCACTGAAATCTTCCAGAGTTTACATTAGATTAAGAAACCACATGTGCTTTTCACTGCTGGGCTCTTTATTTCAGCAGTGAAGAGCAATCCTGTTATATCACACGGAGGTTAGAGGGGCAGACAAGCCTTGCCTCTCCGCAGCTTACCAAACAGCAAGCACATGGCCTATAAACTAACACAGTAATATTTGCTTAATACAAACTCCTCTTCTGCCATCCCAACAGGAGGAAACAGCATTAGCCAAGACACTGCAGCATGCTGGTAACAGAAGAAACCAGAGAAAGTTCAAGAAACGCATTAGATGTTCCCCCCATCCCCTGCCCAGATGCACAACACACGCCATCTTGATGCGACATGCTGCCTGAAGGTAACGACTGGTTTTCTGCATTTGAAAAAGTATCCTAGGCTTGACGTGAGAAGAGAGCACCGCACCGTACTGTGTCTAAATAATCAGAAAACAACATACTTAGCCTGAGCAGCATCCCGGGTAAGAATGAAAGGTTTCAGTGGAGCCCGGACTTGCCGAGAAGTACCGTGTGGTGGTGCTGAAGACTGAAGATGCAAACAATAGTCACAAGATAATCGTGCAGATGAGAATCCCCTTCCCCTGCTTCCCACCCCAAACAAGTTATTAAAGGTCTTGTAGAAGAGAAATGCCTCTGCTGTCAGAGCAACATCCCAAGATGGTCAATTCAGGCCTTAATCCAGTTTAAATCATGAACTCCCATCTGTGAGCTTCTACAAATCACTTCTCTTCGTGCCTTTCTTACACCCGTTCTGATCAAAGCAGAAAGCTGACAGAGCTAAACCAGATCAGCTCAGATCAAAGCATGAAATATAGCTTATTTTTCCCAGGGATCAAACGCAGTATGTTCTGAAGCAAGTAGAGCTCATTGTTCCCGGTGGCATCACCCAGGGCACTACAGAAGAGCAGAGTTCTGCAACACCAATAATGAACTGCACAAACCAGCTGTGCCAACAAAGCTGGGCTGTGGTCTATGTCAGCGCATTGTGATTTTTTTATTTCTAGACAGACTTTAGGTGAGTAACATAAAGCCCAGAAACACTATTCTACACAGGAATTACAGGTCTACGAGAAGCTTTCAGCATTCAGAATGGGCATTTCCTTCTGTAACGTCTGGACACTTTGTAGACCAGAAGCGTAGGCTTGAAAGAAATCACAAGGGTCGTCCTTTAATTTACAAATGTACTTACTTCTTTAGAGTTAAGGGTCTGGCAGAACCCAGCAAAGTGGAGAAAAGCCTCTGCACGCAGACCGGTTCGGCTCTGATATTCAACGCTCTAGCACTTCACAAGCCATCACTGTCTAGAACACGTGGTAGCACCGGACAGTGACTAATCCAAAAATCAGACCACTGCCCATTCAGAATTAAACCAAACCCCATCTGCCTGTGCTGTGACTGAGCTAAATTTCAATCGAGAATTCACAGAATAAAACTTAGGAAACTCTGCTGTTGAATTCCTCTGAGGTTCATTTACCTGCAACAGTGTCTATCATCAGGTCTAACTACCCACAGTCCACAGGACCTGCAGTGCAAGAGAGATCTCATACCTGTTTCGCTGTACCTCTGCTCCTCAGGATGACCACTTCTTGGTCAACACTCTCAATTTCCTCAAGGCTGGTGTTGATCCACTTCTGGATTTGTAGCATGTAAAATTCCCGTATCTGATCCTCATCTGCTTGCCCGCTTTCCACAAAGGTTCTCATAGAGGCCAACCTGTTCTCCAGTTCCTTCTTCTGCTTGTATCTGTCTCAAAGAAGAACAAAATGAGGTCACTTAAGTAACCTTTCTCTAACACAGCCCAGATACAGTGTTTTCTAAAATAAACAATTTCCTATTTCTTGAAACTCAATCAAATGCAGTTAGAGCGCTACCTCCCGTCCCAATGCTCTTTTAACTGCTTTTCACAGAGGTGACAGTTGCCGACCAGTGCTCATTATGGTACGCAAATCCCAGACACTCATAAAGCTCCTCACGCCTTTGACAAATTTCCTTGTGTGAGGAGGACCCACTCATTTAACAACTGAGTAAGGGTCCTGCAGAAGCAAAGCAGTGACTTACAGGAATGTACCCGTTAAGAAGTGGAGGAGCACTGGCAGCACCAGATCATATGGGTTGTCATTTACTGATGACCTCCAACGATGCGTAAGCAAGAGGCAAAACGCCAAGCAGGGGGATCCATCTCCCCACCTCATCTGACTGACAACAGAAGGTTTTTGACAAATGAAAACTACAGAAGAGTTCCAATCTGCTTAAAAAAGGCTTTGAAAATGCACGGTTATATACCTACATGCAGTAACAAAATCTTTTCCTCCCATCTTCCCCATCACTTCCATCTGTCAACTCAAATTTAGACATTAAGTAGGATCTTTACTACTCTTTTAAGAGGTTTAACATGATTTCATGTATTTAAAAAGAAAATTGTATACAAAAAGGGAGGTTGTGATGGTTTACTGTTGTATTTTAAGTATCTCCTGTCTGTTAAAAGCAGCTTTAAGAAGACAGCTTAAATTTAGAGGCACGCCTCTCAATTATTTTTTTTCTTCTCCTAAAAGTCGAGCAATCCTTGAAAATTAAGCCTGCCAGGTAAAATTAGGCAAGCCCGGCAACATTAATCTCCTGGAGAAAACAGGACTTTAACTCATCGGCTCCCTCACTGAGAAAACCAATGTAACAGCTATTTTGAGTTGCTTCTACATGACACAAAGATATCAAGAAGCCGCTTATAAGGCAGATTAAAACACTTTTCCAATTTGTCTCAGGTGTTTTTGTGTGTGTGGGTTGTTCTTGAATATAATTTTGGCTTTCTGGATTTTTTGACCTTTTCGGGAATTAGTTACTGAAGGGGGGAACTACCCATATAATACACTTCCAGGCTAAATCCTTGCGCCCCACTTCCTTCAGTTGCAGTGCCACCTGAAGAACGAACAGTAAGAATCGAGGATTAGAAACCTACGGGAGCTGAAAGGACAAGGAGCATACAGGAGCTGTTCTAAAAAACCAAACCCATCCACAAGTGCTCCACAGCCAACGCCCAAAACCACATCTTAACCGGCTGAGCTCCTGACCGCCCAGCCATCCTGCAGGGAAGCAAAGCAAACCACTCCATTCCCGTTTGTCTTTACACTGCACAGCGGGACAGGCTCTTCTTCAGTTGGCCGCTGCAATCCCAACCTGCTCCCTGGGACGCTGCAGTGCGTGCTCATTCAGAGAGCGAGCTAAAGGCAGCGAGGACGAGCCAGGTCCGGAGCCGGTGTGGTGATACAGGCCTTCTCAGGAAAATTTTGTTCATGCAGTCTATGCATTTTACTGAAAGCAAATATAATTGCAGCGTCTCACCCTGATCAAGTACTAACCTGCCTGCGACAGAACCCACAATGCTGTTTGTCTTCAAGCGGAAGGAGTTGCGGTACAGGCAAACACAAGCCCTCAGCGAGAGGGGAGTTCACGAGGAACCAAAGCCCCACCTGCAAAACTCACTCGCACTCGGGAGGTGATGCGCAGCTCTGAGACTGCTGACAAGCAGCCCGTGCTGAAAAGGCTTTGCTGCGCTGATCTCAAAGGCCCCGATGTATTCTAATATCCCAAACCCATCTCAGTTAGGTTACTCTCTAGAATATAAATCGTATTTTGGTATTCATGCAATTTATTCCCAACTAAAGCATGACAAAGAGGATCAACCACCTCTTTTTTAAAGATCTCATAAGCACACTGGTAGGTAACTTCCAACGTGGGTGGCTTTACACTGTTAGCAGTGATTAAAGAACTAATCATGACAGCTTTTGTGGAGCTGTTCTTCAAAGACCAGAAACTAAAGACACAAATGCACCTCCCCAGCCTGTGCACAATCCAACACCGTTAAGTAATATGTGGTGCATATCTTAAAATGAATGTTTCATGATCAAAGTATTCCAATATCAAGGGAAGCAGTTCTCTCCTGATAGTCCTTGTCTGTACAATCTCGCACTGCCGGAGGCTCTCCCCTTCTCTTAAACTGATTCCCAAAAGCCTCTAAAGGCCGCAAAGCGAGAGCCTACCTTTCAATTTTGGCTTGCCTACTGGACGCCATGGCCACCAGGCTGGGCTGGGCAGCAGCGGGGCCCCCCGGGGACGGGCTCCCGGCATCTTCCTCTCCCGGGGGGCCGGAGAAGGGCAGGTGGAAGCTGCCCAGCCCGTAGCTCCTGCAGAGCTTGAGGAAGCGCCAGAAGTGGGCCCGAGCGCTCTCCAGGTGCTCCAGCCGCCTGCTCAGGTCGACCTGCTTCAGCGTCAGGGCCCCCAGCAGGGCGGGCAGCAGCAGGTACTTCAGGTCGGCCGAGGCGATCTCCTCCAGCTCCTCGTTCTCGCTGCAAGGGGAGAGACGAGCCTTCCCGTTCCCGCTCCGCTCCACCCGGGCCCGGCCAGGCCCAGCCCGCTCCGCGGCGGCCCGGGGGCCCGTGTGGGGGCGGCGGAAGGCACGGAGGACCCTCCTACGGCCTCGCTAGGCCCCCCGGGCCCAGGC
>NW_008796193.1:1838486-1848862 GCF_000699145.1 Aptenodytes forsteri | reverse complement strand
GCGCTTCGTCCGGGCGGCTGGGCCAGAGGGAGCCGGGCCGTGGCGGGGCGTGATGCCCTGCCACGCAGGCTGCACCCACGGGCTGTCCCAGGCAGGTGTGGAGGTCACGAAGGGAGCGCGTCCCGCCCCGGGTGCTAGGGCAGATCCTCAGTCTGGGACGGCAGGTGACACGCGGGGTCCTCTTCTGCTCTTGGGAGAGCCCGGATGACATTAAGCGTTAGGACACCAGCTGGGTTCAGTACGGGCTTGTGCTGTACAGGGCTATGGCTGCATAGCCTGGGACCTAAATCTGACAGACGATCCTGGCAGCACGCAATGCACAGCATGAACGGTCGGTAGTGTAGTGCTACGTTTTATTTTTTTAAGCACAGCACCTTCCATTTCTCTCTGTATTCTTCTTACAACAAAAGCAAGATAAGCAGCCTTTCTCATTTCTTTTTTATTTAGCTCCTAAGTCCCTTCTTACGATATCTCTGAAATTTAAACAGGCATAAGACAGGTAAGGGTTAAAGCTGGGCTTCTACGAACTGATGTTGGTCCCTTAGAAACACAGGTAATTGACCTAGATGTGAGAAATGTATATGGTGTAATAGTAATTCAGGGCCGGCTGGAAGCACTCAGCCTCCGGGAATGAGTCACTTTATGATTTACGCTGTTTGTTTTCTTCATACCTACGTGAGATAGCTTGATAAAAATGTTACTCATAAAAACCAGAAGAGCTGTGGGTTTAGGTTTCAGTTTGCTGTGCCCTGAGTATCCTGCAGTGGTGTTACTCTCCTGTCACCCTCCCTCCGTGTGACCGCTTTGCTCAGGCTGCAAAGGCAGGCGCCGGTGGTGTGAGGTATGTCAAGAGTTGACCGCGTCATTCCGTGGCGCTCCTGCACGCCACGCAGGAGGTGAAGAACAACGCTGTGTCTGGCGGTGGGGAAATTAATTAGTATAATGATTGGGAGTGGAACGGGGCCAGGAATCTACAGCCGTTTGTTCTTCACTAGCAGAAGATGCTTTGGCATCCCCAACAATTACAACCAGTTCACTTTCATCGGAGCAATCCCACTCTCAGTACAGCATCTTGCCCCTTCATATGTATTAGTTAAAAGCTACAGTAAACCTATCGCATCATCACCCCCTGTAACCGCCAAGATTCAAATTTCAGCAGCACTTTTAAGGGTCAGAGCAAAAGAGACTGCCAGAGTGAACTCCTCCGGTGCTTATCCTTTGTGTTACCCAGAGAGTCTCTGAGCAGTTCACAGGTCACCTTTCTGTAGGATCTCTCTGTTTAATCTTTAACAAACATCTCCTTAGGGCATTCTCCTTGGAGGCCTTCACCTCTCAGAGCAAGCCAGGCAGGTTCACAGGCTTGCTCTCCAAGTAATTGTGAATAGGCTGATGATGGAGCGTGGGATCTCAGCCCACCTCCCCTCCCCTTAAAACTGGGGGGTGGGAGAGGCAGTTTTGACCCAGATTGTCAGAGGCAGCACAGGACAGGCCTTGGGCAGCACATTGTCCCGGCTCACCAGGCAAGCTAGACCAAGAGAATAGGAAATCCGTGTGAGGCCCAGTTTCCTTTGAGATGGAGAAGGCTTTGCCTCTAAGAGCCAAGTGGGTTAGCTGGTTGGAAGCTCCTGAATCTCCTTGCTAGAAGTTAATCAGCCCCCTGTTTTTATCTGCTGTCCCAACTGGTCGAGAATAGCTTTCAGTTGCACGAGAGAGGCATGAAATCAGTAAGGGTTAGTGACCAGAATCACCCACGGTCAGCTCCAGCGTAGCAAACTGCAAGTACCCCCACATGTTGTTCTCCTCCTGCCTGAGGTCCGCCTGGCAGGACATGGTTTTTCGAGCTGCCCCTCCTAATTACAGAGCTAATGTTCCCAACGCAAGGAAAAAAGAAATGATTCTTTGGAAGGCAAGCCCCTATTCACACCACGGTGAGCCTCAAGCTGGGGACTACAGGAATAGTAGCTGTGATTAGTCCCACTGCATGTGAAAAGGGGGAGTTCCCGGAGCTTTGGCAAGCTGGGGGTCGATCTCTTCTGCTCCCCAGTTCTGCCGGGTATCTCGGTGCGGTAGGTTTTCAGCATAAAGTCAACATCTAGAGATCAGCCTCAGCTTCTGGAGGGTTCTTATGTTTCCACTTCCAGACATGAAACGTGCCCACGTGCTTTCCATTACACAGGTAGTAAAACCGACCGCCACGGTGTATTGCATTTAACGCACATCTGTAGAACATCTGGCCATGCACATCCAGAAGGCCTGTCCGGTGCTTTCCAGGAGCTCCAGCACGTTACATGTACATCCAGTCTTCCTGGAAGATGTTAGAGCTTCTGCATGTCGTCCTACAGCACACCCGTGCTGCTCCAGCCAGACTGAAGCGTGCCTGGAAATTCCTTACTCCACCACACAGGACATGCACAGTGGTCATGGCTGACACATACGCAAGCTGAGAAAGTCCTCAAAATCTGTACGGCCCCGGTTCCGGGCTGGTGGGAGGATGCTCCTGGAAAAGCCCAGTTGGATGGCAACCCCGGGGTGGCTCACGGGCCCACGTCAGCTTCTGCTCTGGAGAGGAGACTGTTCTGCAGCTCCCTCCCTGCTTTAACTCACTTTCTGACGGACCTTGGAGGCAGCGTCCCCAGGGATGCACAAAGGGAAGACGCTACTATTTAGTGATTCAACAAGAAGGCCACGGCATCTTCTCTGTACTGGCAGAAAGGCAATTCGAAAAGTCCACCGTGAGCGGCCCCCGGGATGCCGCCCGCACTGAACGTGGAGGAGTTTAAGCAAGCAAGAAGGAGAAATACGGGCTGGTGAAGGGATACCAGGGTGCTCAGAAATGCCACCCCACTCCTCCTGGCCCCTGCGGACATGATGGGGATACCACAAACCTGCAGTATCTGGGACTTTTCCACTCCGATTGAGCAGCTTGCTGAAATACAGAGCTGGAAGGGATGCCAGCCTGCCCAGCCTAGGAGAAGGGATGGAGGTCTGCTTCCCCTCTGAACTTCACACAGCCATTGCTGCAACTGTCCTTCAAGCTATGCCCAAGGGCCCTCAGTCTGCAGCCTAGTTCCCCCTCTGGTCTTATGGCTGTTACTCACCTATGTTGATTTGTCCCTGTCCCTCAGCTGAAGATCCCCGTAAGGACAATCCCTATTATTATTTGTTATCCTTAGGGCATCATGATATTGCTTAACACCCCAGAAATAAAGGAGAACAGAGATGCAAGGGTTTTTCCTTAAATACAAGCATTTACTCATGTTTATGTCTTGCGGTGTGATAGTGTAGGCACCAACCATCCCAAAGGTCAAAGCAACATCCCCCAAATATTTACAGCAGTACAGACGTTGATCAACAGCTGAGCCCCTAGACAGTGGCCCCATCCTGTGCCTTCTCCTTGTTCTGGCTTAGCTTTCTTCGTGAAGAGCACAAGCAAAAAGCAGGTGGAGGTCCTGACCCACAGTCCTGTCTGAGCTGCAATCCAGGGCTGTAGGGAAGAAATATCCCAACATGTTCTTGAACACAGAGTCATTCTTTCTCCAAAATGCTTACTTGATTACCAACAGCTTGTTGCCCTTGCTCAGATTATCCTCCTGGAATAAGTTATGCAGCATCTCTCAATGAATAAAGAAATAAAAGGGGAAAAAAAAAATATCAGTGCGTTAGCCGCAAAGCCAAAAGAGTCCGTGAAAATCACCCTCCTTTCTCCAGACTTCATTGTCTGCACAAGTCTAACCAGCAGAGAACGATCACATTCATACCAGCATTAGCTCCTTTCAAGCCCAAATTAAAAATCAAGCAGTAACCGAGAGGAGGCTTTTCAGAGCAAACCCTTTGCCTGGTTCTCACCACATTTTATGTAGAGGGATGGTTTTCTTCTGTGCACAAGCCATTTTCAGAGCCATCTCTCCCATGTCAGTTCACAGCACCAGAAAGTGAAGGACTTCTGCCATGGCCATGGCTCCAGGGAGTCTCATTTCCAGAGACAGAGATAAACAAAAAGCCACAAGACATAGGGAAAAATGGCTAATGACAGGAAAGTCAAAGAGGTAGAACCATCACATTAGCAGTGAGCCCGGCGAGGGTTCGTGAAGCAGAGGGTAATGACAGCAGCCTACCACAGTCTGGAGAGGACCAATTGTGAAAGCGGGGCAAAAGAAACGCTTGAGGAAGTGTCTGAAGGGCTGCAAAGCCACAATTATTACAGAGATGCTCTCGGTTTCAGGGGCACTGCTGCCATCCTTGCCCAGGTTTATTAGGTCCTGAAGGGCTATCTGCCGGAGCTGGTGGAAGCGAAGGTGTAGAGGGTTAGAGAAAAGCCCTCTTGCACCGATTTCTCTGGCAGAAGGTTGCACTGACTGGTGCTGGAAGCCACCGGAGGGTGATGTCAGGGTCCAAGTTTTCCCGTCTTTTACCTCAGAGGGTGCTTGCGCTAGCCCAGGTGGGGTGAAGGGGCTCCATGTTCCCCTGGCACCTTCCTGCTGGCCAAGCAGGGTTAGAGAGAGAAAGTGCATCCAGTCAGATGGATCCCCTCAACCCCTGGGACCAAGCACAGGGTTTCTTCCCTCAGGATCCATCATCTGATGCCGACAGCCTTGCTCTGGCTCTCGGTCCATGGGAAACTCTTCCAGTCCAGCAGATCTCACAAGCCTGGTAAGTCCAGGTGTGGGCCCAGATTACAATGCCTCCCGCTCAGAGCATTGTCACTTAACTGTCACCTCCCCACCATCCTCCTTCCTGCCAGCCTGACCCTTTGCACCCTTCGACTAATTACAGTGCTTTCCGATTTCCCGCAGGACACAAATGGAGCCTAAGGTCCTCACTGCTGATTGACCCCTCCAGTCCTTTCCCAGCTCTTCCCTGTTGGGCTTGCAGTCAAGATGCAAGGAGCGAGAGGAGGAGAGGACTCTGCATATTCAGCACTTGACCCTGCCTTTTCCCAGGCAGAAATTCAAATGGGACCTCTCTAGGAGGGGATCACGACATCTCCACAGGGCATTCCTAGCTATTGTGGCTCCTCTCCTCTACCCCAGGCTATGTGTGTTTGTAGTTACCAAATGCAAATCACATTTCCCACCCTCCTGGCTGAATCTCTCACTCCACAAGATCCTTCCCCTGTTTTTTTCTCACCAGCTCGTTTTGCAATGCTCTGCAGAGTTCACAGCCCCTCCCGGTTTCACCTCCCTCTGATCTGGCCATGCACAGTGAGGTGGCTATAGGGAAGGTATTTAAGCCATCCTCCTAATTAAGTACCTGCATCACCTCTCGGCTCAGCCTGGCTCTGGACACAGAAACTGCAGCTATTTTGCAGCCTGGCAGCTGAAGACTCCCTTTTCTGAGGAATGCCGGTGACTAACCCCTAATTGCATTTTAAAAGAAAAACTCAAGATAGCTTTTTGGCCTTCGGCAGCTGTGACGGAAGCCTTGCAGCTGTGGCTTTACTGTCACTCTGGGAAGGCTAGATGTCAGCAGCCAGATCAAGTCAATGGCACATTAACAACTGATAATGATAGTTAACTCACTTGGTTAACTATGTGAGCATATGCTTCACCCCTGAGCATTTCAACTTCCAGCTCCCAGGCTTGTCTCAAGCCACCTTTGACTCTCGGCTGTTATTCACTGTTAATACAGAAACCTGGAGCACATTAAGTGGAGGGGACAGTTTACAATAAAAGCTCATGAATTGATTCCGTGACCCAGCAGAGGCTATTAAAAATGATTGAATGAATATGGAAATGAGTAATCGTACAGCTGGACTCGGGGCTGAACACGGCCAACTCCATTCAGTGCAAACCACAAATAAACCAAGGCGCACGCAAAGCTGCCACAGTCTCAAGGTCATGGTGTAAGCTGCAGGAAATTGCCCTAGGATTTCCATCACCTTTACCTGTCCTCCTTGTGCCGTGGGTTCTCCTCAGCACCTGTGTATTTAGACTCATCCTTTCTCTCCAAAGGCTGCATGACCAGGAACCTCTTATCCCATAGGTTCCACGCTAGGGGAAATGGGGGGCCATCAGGGGAGCCCCCATCCCTGGCTCCCGACCCCTTGCTGTTCCACACACGCACGCTTGGCTAGTCCAGCCCACATTCACAAGGATCAGAAAATAATCCCGGAGTGCCTCGGTTTCCAGCCACCAGTGCTGAATCCCAGGAAGCCAGATTCCTTGCTGGCTGGTCAGAGACCTGAGGAAGCGGGTGATAGAAACCTTCCAACAGGTTTTCCATATGTGCACGGTAGCTGAGGCTGACAGATATCTGTAATTAAAGGCAAACCTGGGCCAACGAGCAGAGTTAAAACTGAACTGGTCCCCCGCTGCATGTAAGGGTACGGACACGGGGCTTTATGCTCTCCTTACAGCCTCGCTTTCTCTGTGGCCAGCTGAGAAGGAGATGGAGGAAGGAGGTTGTCCTAGGAAACATGTCACAGAGAGGTATAGTACAATACATTTATTTAAAAGACACACACCAGAATCCCACTTACATTAAGTATAGAGACTAAAGGTTCATTCTTATTTCCCAAGGGCCCTGGAGTCATGTCCTCTCTCCAGGCCAGAGTGCCAGCACACCTGGTATTAAAGGGGGTGGAAGGAGTGGGCTGAAGACCTTAGTGGTCTAGAAGAAGGGGCAGGAAGGACGAGCCATGAGTATGCCACGCGTTGAGTGGGCTTCCACCTCCAACACGAGCCCAGAGGGCAGAAGCTACAGTGCTGCCATGGCTGCCTTGTTAATACAAGGCTGCTAGGTGCAGTTTTGCCACGCTGCCCTGCTTCGCCAGTCTCCCGGGCCGCTCCTGTCCTTAGGTCTGTGTGCCATCATCAGTCAAAGATGAAGGCTCATTACTGTGTGGGCAGCGGCAATCTCCATGCAGGTCATGGGGAGGATTGATGAGTTCTGTCTCCTGGAGCAATAACTGGTTCTGCCTTTGTCCAAGCCTGGTCTTCATTTCAGATGCTGCAAAGGGCACTGGACCAGTATTTGCCCCTGAGGAGGAACACTCAGTGGTGTTGGGTGAGCCCACAGCAGAAACCTGCCCCCAAAGGAGCTGCCTGTGACCCCCTCACCCGAAGCAGCTTTCTTCCCCTGCAGCCTTCTCCCAACAGGCAACTCTCTACCCCCCTTCCCATCCATCACTCCTGGCTTTCAGGCCACTGTCAGAAACCTCCTGCAAAGAGACAATGGCAGCCCAGGGTCCCCATTCACCCCTGGAGAAAAGGGCCTGTGCATGCGGAGTGATAAATGGTTTGTCCCCAGCTGGAGACAGAGGGCTGGACGCTCCCGATCAGCTGCAGGAGGGCAGCCCTTTGTCTTGCTCTGGAGAGATGGAGCAGAGGTCGGCCCCCAGTCTTCGGCTTCCCGGCATCTCTCAGTTTGAGGTCTTCTGTGGTAATGCAAGAGTCCAGGCTTCCCGCATAGCCCCCTTCTTGCCTGTAGCTCAGAGCATCCCTTGCGGTTGGCGTTTGGTCTCCAGCTGTGCCCCAGAGGATACCAGCACAGGAGTCCTCCCGCCTGCTGTCACGCCTCTGGCGTTATTTACAGACATATCTCTCCACCTTCCGCCGACACTTCTTGCACACCACGTAGCAGCACCAGTGATACTTGCAGTGGCATCTCTCCACCACCTCCTCCGTGTAGGTGTTGTAGCCGCGGCCACAGCACATCAGGTTGCAACTGTCGCTGCCCACGGAGGTCTTGTTGCACTGCCTGTCAAGAGGAGGATGCACACGCGGGAGCTGAGGGAGCGTACCTGCCCAACCATGGTGGTGGTGCTGACCACAGCTATCTGCCCTAGCCTCCTCCCAGAGCTTACGTGCCCATAGCAGGAGGCAGCGAGGTGCAGGGGTCTGCCTGCACACTGGGGTTGACGTCAGCTCGTGTTACTACGGCAGTGTTTGAGCAGCTGTGGCTGAGGCTGGGCACACTCACTCTGTATCACACTGGGGGCAGGAACTTCCCATGGAGAAGGAAGGGTGCATGGCTAGGACCAGGAACTTCTGCTACTGCTAAATCTAACAGGGATTGCAAGTCACAGCCCTGAGGCAGTCCTGGCTTGGCCTTCAGACGAGGCTTCCCCATCCCTCTAAAAACTCCCCCCCACCCCCTGCAATTGCTCCAGAAAGGAGACATCTGGAAAGCACTGCAGACTCCAAGGACTGCTGAACCGTTCTGGTTACCGGCAGGCAGCATCCAAGGGCTTGCAGGGAGAGGTGGTATTTTCCTTTCTGACTCCTCAGTGGATGAATCCTGTCCTGGAGAGTGGAGCTGACGGACTCTCAGTGAGGCCTCTCCCTTGCCTTTACACCTGCATAGCTCTGTAAAAATAATATCTACCTTCCTGCCCACTTTGGGACTTAAAGACGCAAAAATTTCACAGCAGTCCCTGTGGTGTCCCCATCTAACGGGGGACCGCACATCCACACCAGCTTCCCAGAGCATGCTCTCAAACCCAATGGCACAGACACTCATGAAATGGGAGGCTGAGTTACAGCGTATTTGCAGCAGTTTCTTACCTATCCTGTGTCCCCAGAGACCCCAGGTGGAGATTCGGCGTGCAGTAGTCGGGAGAGTTGATGAGATAAACCAGATCCGTCTCTTTCACTGGCCTGACGTCCATTTCTTTGGGTATCAGCTGCTTCCTGGGCCCTATGAGCCGGTGGGTCACCTTGATGGCTGCCAGGTACTTGGACTTCAGGTCAGAGGCGATTTCAGCCAGGTTTGGCAGTCCCTTCCAACAGGTCTTCACTGAACAGGAGCCTGAAACACCGTGGCATTTACACTTGGTATCCAGGGAGTCACTCAGCACCTGCAGAGGATAGGAAAACAGATGAATTTGCTTCTGCTTTCTCCTGGTACCCACCCTACCGATTGATTTGCAAGAGCATCCATGGGAAGTTTCAAGAGATGAAAGAGCTCAGCTGCTTACTGCCACCTTTAAATGAATATAATGGGGCAATCAAGGACTCAGCCCTGCTTCGTTCCCCTTGTGATAAGAACCTAACCCTTGGGGAACTCCCTGCTGGAGCTTGCAGTGGGGCTGGTGGCTTCCCTAGCCAACACGGGTGCAGGATGGCCACGTCCTCACCTGGGGAACTCGGGTACATGAAAGCACAAAACCCCGCAGTTCTGGGCAGGGCTGGGGAGCCCAGCTGGAGCGGGGCAGGACGGGCCTCTGCTCCCATGAGAGGGGCGGAAAGAAGTACTGGAAGTACTGGTGTGAAGTGGCAAATATCTTGCCCTACTTGTGGAAAGAGTGCAGGGATGTTTGGGGAGGGTAGCAGTGGGGGATGTCTCTGCAAAGACATGTAACTCCATTTTAACCATTTAGTTGCCTCCTGACTTTAAGGACAGCATCCCAACAGCCTGGCCGGAGTCTACCGCCTTACATTAGGCACCTCTGCCCCCCAGGCTGCTGTAAGATGTGCTGGGCTGCAGCAATCCGTGGCGGGCACCATACCCACCTGCCGGCCCACCGCGTTGTTATGCAGATTCATGGCCTTGAGTCCTTGTGTCCCCAGCTTGCTGGATTTTAAGGGACTGTCAGCAAAAGCGGCGCCAAGCTGGAGGCCGTAGCGCAGGTTGTCCCCGCAGCCACCCCATCTGAAGTCCGGCCCGGGGACCTCCGAGGGGACAGAGCCACAGGAGCAGAGAGGGAGCTCTCCCGAGGTGCAGGCTTGGGCGATGGAGTGTGTGACAGCAGCAGCAGCCAGAGCGTAGACAAAGGCGGATTCCCGGGTTCCTGGGAAGAAGAGGGGGAGATGTCCTTCCTCCCTGCCCAGCCAAACACTCCTCTCAAAGATCTCACAATGCAAATGAGGTTTTTTTTTCTTGCAGCAGGATAAAACCAAGGCCCAGCGTTTTTCTTGCACTGTATTTTTAACCTGTGCCACCCATTATATTACGCTGTCAGTATACAGCCCGTGTCCCCACCTCTTCCCCCTTTTTTCTGGAGCCTCTAGCAGCTGTTTTTGTTTGAAATGGAAGTTACTGTCATCTCCTGCAGATCTAAGTTGCATAGGATTAACACCAGTGTAGTGGCAGCAAGTTTCTCCAAACTTGACACCCGTCAGCTGAACAGCAGCGCTGTACATTAAAGCGCTGCCTAAAGCGCTGTCTGCCTGGAAAGCTCCGTGGGGGCAGAAAGAGGAGCACAAACACAGCGGACGAAGCATCCTTTACCTTTCAGCAGGTCAGGACCGAAGCTGGGGGCACGTTGGACAGAGGAGCAGTTCCACCTCATGTCCGCAAAGGTCTTCTGGCAGACGCTCTTGGTCTGGCGGGCGGCCCGGACGATGCTGTGCATGACCTCCAGGTTCCTGCGGCACATCTGGAACTGGTCGGGCACCAGCCCGGCGAGCAACCGGCAGTGGTGGCTTGTTCCAGGC
>NW_008796193.1:1827487-1838068 GCF_000699145.1 Aptenodytes forsteri | reverse complement strand
GGGGGTACAGCTGTTATTAGCTGCGACCATTCCCAAAACAGCACCTGGGAAGCAATGAAGAAGGGACCTGCTGCAGGACGGAGAGGCTCTGCGCGATGGGGAGGTGGGGGGCATCGGGTCTGGCACGTCACCCCACTAAGCGTTCAGCTGCCACGTACCCCTTCGTGCCCCCGCAAGGCATAGAGGTGCTGCGCACAACGGGCCCCGACGCCGGAGACGTGTGGCGTTCTCCTTTGGCATCTTCAGGAGAGCCATCGGATCACAAAGCAAATACATGGCTCTGCCCAGCAGGTAAAAACTCATCCCCGTAACTGGCTGGCAGGAATCAGAAAGGGAGGACATTAGTAAAGGACAGAAGGGGTTGATATTAATTTCTGGCTTTTTTCTTATTTTCTTTGCAAGAAGCTTTAAAAAATACATTTTGACCCAGAAAGAGTGAAAGTCTCAGCCGTCTGCCTCCTCTGTCCTCGGAGCCCCATGAGGACAGCGAGGACTATGCAATAGCCAAGACTCCAGATGTATATGTGTCAATCAAGGGTGTGGACACTGATCTCGCCAGCCTGGAGAGGACCCAGCCAAAGGCTGTGCCGGGACTGAAGCTGACTGAATGTGGGGAAATCCTGCCCCCGGACACCAACTTCACAGCTTCAGCCCCAGCCCCTTTTCTTACAGGCAAACCATCTTACTGACCCATCATCTCAGTCAGGGCATCGGCAGCTGCTAGTGGGTTTCATAACTGCAGAGAGAGAGGGTGAGCAGAAGGGGACATGTGGAAGGGCTCTCGGCACGCAGCCCGCAAGCAGATTTCAAAGTAATTGGGTTAAAGCAACCTCTCCCTGCTGCAGGAAGGTGCTGGGCTGCAGTGCAACGGCTCCCTCCTCCACACTCCGCTCTACAGCCCTGCCCATGCAAACTTGAGAAACAGCCTGAAAACTGAACGCACCCACTAGAAAACATGTGGTCAGAGCAGGATCTAACTCAGCATGGGGCTGTCTTTAGCTTGTCAGCACTGCAAACCCCAGTCCGTAGTTGGCATGAGGCTTTCTGTTGCCTTCAGCACCCCAAAGTGCACGGGGGCAGGAGGGACAGCTAAAGGACTTTGCTTTGACTCTGTCGCTGGGCTTTCCAGATCAGGACTAATGCTTTGATGTGTACTGCTAATTCCAGGCTCCTGAAAACAGCATAACCAGGTTCCACAGCAATTTGCCTCTCCAGGCCAAGAAAATCAGCTTAAAGTCCACCTGCAGTCTCACAGACAGCCCAGAGGGGAGTTTGTCTGGTGCCGCGGGCAAACTGATGTGTGCACGTCCGTGAGCCAGCACTGGGCACAGGTATCAGCTGCAGAAGTGCCCGTTTCATTGCAGGAACTAGCTTACAGCTGGCAGAAATGATGCAGCCGGGGAAACGGTGCCTGCTTGGACAGGAGCTGGTTTGGTGTGACATTTCCATGGCTTGCACATGCTTGTCACAAGGTGTATTCTTCTGAATCTTTCCCTTCCATAAGTAGAAAAACAAAAGTGCAACCTTGCTGCTGTGAAGACCTTCAGGAACCAGGTAGGCTGATATTTTCCCACATGGGGAGGTGACATTTGAGAGACAAGTCCAGCTGACACCACCTTCTTTGGAATCACTCACAGGTTGAAGACCTCTACTTCGGGCTTTCACTTTCTCCCTCGCTGTGCAACTTCCCTTCTCACTGGAAGGTGCTTTCCCTTTACAGGACATAAGTGGGTGGTTGGTTAGCATCCCCCCATGACCTCCCTTTGACTTGCTATCATGTGCACTAAAACTAGGACACGCAGCTTGAATTGTTGACCTTCCCAAACTACTCCCCTGGGATGAAAAGGCCAAGGTGCATTGTGCCAGAGCGATGGCCCATGAGGAAGGGTCCTGCTAGGAAAGGGCCGAGGTCACTTCCAAATCCCAAGCAGAGTTACCAGGGGCTTAATTAAAGGACAGAGAGAAAAGAAAGAGATGCTGTATTCAGTGTGCCTGGAATCGGCTGGCTCTGATCCCATTAACTTTCCTCTCCCTGATGCCTGTGGACTGACACCAAAGGGCTCCAAAGTTACAGCAAGCTCTTGTCAGCTGAGGAATGATTTTTCAGCAGGAGTAGGAAAGATACAGGATAAAAGCAAATTTGCTGAGCTGCTCGTCAGGGCGCGCAGCTTGGATGTCTCTGCAGAGGGCACGTGGAGGCCAGCAAGCGCCGTCCACGGATTTCTGCTTCGGAGTGGTCTGAGCAGGAAGCCTGCCCTGCTCTGGACGTCCCACTGGCTGCATTGCCACTGGCTGAACATTGGCACTGTTGGGCTGGGAATCCCTGGTTTAAGGCAAGAGGAGCCTTTTCTCACTGCAACCAGTACTTAGAAAATTGTCCCTGAGTATTTCAGGGTGGGAAATGCTTTCCTGGCTGCGGACAGCAGAGTCCCTGTTGGAGAGGACAAGGGATAACCCAAGACTATATTCCCTAATCACCGAACCCCATGTTTTGGTTTCTGTCTCTAAAATGAGGACTAAGCTGATTAAAATAACAACAGTCCGCCTATTTTTATGGGATAAGGTAGCAATGAGCATGCCCTCTCCCGTAGCACATGCTGCTCCCAACCCCTGCAGACCAAGCCTCAGGTACAACAGAGTCCTCCAGCACCTGTGGAAGAGCAGGGCAGGTCCTGCCCCTCTGCTGCCCTCTCCAGCCCCGATCACTGTCCAGCGGAGGAAGATGTAAGGGCAAGTCAGACACTGGCTAGTGCAGTTTGTGGTCCCCAGCTGTGGGATGTGTAACTCACAGCCTGCAGGGAGGTTGAGCAGAGGCATCTGGACAGACTTCATCCATCTGCAGGGGCAATGTGATCTGCTTGGCAATGCACCGACCTCCGCGGGAAGGATGTCCTGCGGGAGCGGGCTCGCCTGGGAAAGCCTGCCAGGAGGAGACGAGGGAGCGTCAGGACATGCCGTGCTGTTTCAGCCTGGGCAGTCCCTAGAGCATCTTTCACTCTCCAGGCTTCCTTATGGTCCCAGACACAATTCAAGCATCCTGACCATTTCCACAATGCAATTCACTTTTTTCTCAGTTTTCTGCAGGCCCCTGGATTTTTCAGCCCAACTCAGCTGCTCCCTCATCAGCCCAAAGTCTCCTCCAGCATCTCTGCTATTTAAGGAAGCTGTTTGTTTTGCTCCAGTGGTACCTGGGTCCTGGTACTGCCGTCCCATGTAAGATCAAACTCTCTCTGGGCCATTCGCTCCAATCCCAGGTGGCACGTGGCAGAGATGAACCTGATCTCTGAACCTGGTCCGCTTCTACCAAGGGCTCTGCAATGACAGATAGTCCCTGTTAAGTCCCTGGCGTGATGGATTTTACTTATACACATCACAGGACCCCGAAGGTTGAGGTAGAAAAGCCCCATGAAGCAGCACCCGCTGTTGGGGCCAGATGCTGGTGCTGTGTAGGACAGGGTGACAGCACCCTGGGGTGCCTGGGGCCCTGCCGTATGACCAACAGCTTCATGCTGCGAGACTCCTTAGGGCCTGGGGTAAAGCTGGGGTCCTTTGCCATGAAGTTGTTCATCATGCTTGGTGAGACTGAAGTCAGACTGGTCTCACCACAGTGACATAGTTCAGCTTTCACCTTCCTTGACTCAGTTCAGTCCTGCTGGTACTCACTGCGCTCTGGAAGTCCCTGATATTTCTTTGACATCCCACCTTCCCAGTCATGGCTTTTGCAGGTCCTTCTCTTACCTTGACCTGCAATCAGATACGGTGTCCACACTTCTCCTTTGTGCTAGCCCGAGCGCTCCTTTCACTCTAACCCCAAGGATTTTGATGTTATGAAAGCATATTCTCTGTAAGTTCCCTTTTCAGCCTTGGGGAATGGGGAAATGCCTTGAGCCCTGAGGGGGACATTGCGGGGAAATCTGAACAGCTTCTGGAGGGATTAGGAATTTTCTGACCAGGAAAAGCTGCTTTTGTTATTGTTGGGAGGTGCCTGGGTGCTTTTCTGGGCATCATGTGCTCAGCGGGCAGAGGGAGGGCAGCAGTTCACCAAGCACGTGTAAGCAGGAATTGCCAAGCAAAGGCAATCCCGCGTGCTGGACATGTCTAACCAGACGCCTCTTTCTCCAGACTCCAGCCAGAGGGATGCAGGGACTCCAGTGGCTTTCAGTCTCTCCCAGTTACCGTCACCCTGCCCTGGACTCCTTTGCGGCAGGTGCCCTGCATCCAGCCTTTTAGGAGGAGCTGCTTTGCTGCTTGTTGCTCCAAAGTGTCCCAGTGCCACCTCTCTGCTGAGGGATGAGGAGGTCTCAGTGGGAACGCAGGCTCTGCCGGAGATGCTAATCCTTCTGGCGTGATTTCTAATGTTACCTCATCAGCTGCCTGGAACAGCCCCACACTGCCCGGGAAAAAGTGACCATCAGCACAACTAGACCCTGCAGAGGATTTCAGACGAGAGGGTCAGGAAGGTCAGCAGTCCCCTAATCTCCCCTGAGTGAGACACAAAGGTGGGCAAAGTGCAAGCCCACCTCTGCGCAGGGGGAGAGGGAAGAAGGTCTGGGGTTGCTATCTAGGCGAAGCTGCTTTCCAGCTGGGTGGCCCCAGCATATACTGGTGCCTGGGGCTGTTCTCCCCGGGGCAGGACTTTGCACTCCCCCCTGGTTGAACCCCCTCCTCCCCGCTGGCATTCACACCACCAGCACCCGCTATGGCCGGTGCAGGCTGAGCTTCAGGAGATGGACATCGGGGATGCCCGACCACCCGGGTGGGACACGGAGCATTGTCCTGCCATTGCCCGAGCTGTTCAATCCAAAGGCGGGTCTGAGTGGGGTTAGAGCTTCCAAACCAAAATGGACCCATGCCCGGCACAAGGGGCTGTTCCCTTCTCTGCTCTGCGCAGTGTCAGGCCCAGAAAGGAGAGGGGATATTGCCACCTTCTGGACAGTGGTTTTGCTTTTAAGGGCCACCATCTCCCCTTCCAGTCCCTGGAGAACCTGCTTTCACCTGCTCCCGCCTGCCGCGTTGGTGCTGGCAACTCTCACATTGCAGCAAGGCACTTTTTTCCCCTATTAACCATATTGCTTTCAGGCAAACTCCTCAAGGTGTGGATGGCGTCTTAGTCTGGGAGCTGGAGGATCTCAGATGGGTTGCCATAGCCAGTACATTCTGGAGTTGGATGGCAGCTGGGAAGGTGAGAGCAACTGGGATCCCAGGCGTTTTAGGAAAAGCCATGAGCAACAGCCGGGAAAAGCTGCTGGAGAGCAGGAATGCAGAGAGAACACATATGAGGACGGTCTGGCAGGTGGAGGCATCTCATAGCTTCGCAGGTGCTGGGAGCCGTGATCAGAGCTGGGGCAGAGGGGCTTAGTACCACCCCACCCCCTTCTTTTGGGATGCGAGGTCACCGTGGGAGCTGGGCAAGGGCACGAGAAGCCAGTGCCAGCATAGGGAACAGTGTCCAGCAATTTCTGACACCAATCTCCTGCTTGAGCCCGCTGCCTCCTATGAAAGGTGATTTTTACCAATCCCTCTTCACAGAAAAGTTTTGCGATGACTGAGTAGCAGGTTAAAAAAAAAAAAAAAGGCTTCCTTTTAAAGCAAAAGCAATCCTTCATTTGATGTCAATTCCTCCTCTTAGCTCAATCCTTGAAACAACCATAGGGTAAGTGCTAAAAATACCCCTTCCCCTTCCGTGTTAGGCTCTCTCTTGGGGAAGGAGGAGAGCAGGAGGGGATTCCCAGCCCAGGAGAAAGGCTTCCCTTCCCCAGCCCGCCCACACCGGAGAGCCACCACGGGGAGAAAGTGCAGCCGTGCTGCTGAGGATTCATCTGCGGGCGCTGAGCGGAGGGAAAGGCCAGCGGGGAGCAGGCAAGGAGCCGGGAGGGACATTGGGAAACATCACCCCCGACTGCCTGCCTGCCTGCCTGGTGTTGGCTGCCCTGGGGACACAGCCAGGAGGGGAAAGCTTAAGGAGGAGCTCACAGGAGGGCAAGGAGAAGACCTGCTGCCGGGTCACGGCTTGCCTGCACACAGAGCTTGTTCCTGGGATTAAGCTAATTACTGGAGGAACATCACATAGTTGTCCTGGATGGCCAAAGGTTTGTGTGTCCCACTATCGGGACTCAGACAGGGGCCAAAGCAAACGCCCATGAATGGTTTGTGACCTGCGTAAGCACATGGGGACCCCTCCCCACGTACCATCCCAGCTTGCAACGGCTTGCGGCTTCCAGTCTCAGGAGAGGCAGCTTCGTACGAGGACCTTCCAGGGGTTCCCCTGCCGTCAACGTGCCCCGTGTCCCCTCAAGCCCTCGGCAACCTCGGCGCTCCCCCACCCCACGCTCACCTACTGACCGACCGCGTGAGGAGCCACATCCTTTTGCCTGGGAGGTTGTGACAGCGTCGGGTTGTGGTGACGCAGGCGGCGGTGGCACGCTGCCATGTGACACTGACGTCTTGGCCGAGGAGGCAGGTCGTGCTCCCCGGCCAGCTCCCGCCATGTCCCAGAGGTTGTGGATGGGATCCCTGCTGCAGGTGGGCGCCTGGGAGCATCCCGTCCCCTCCGGAGGCTGGGGATGCTGGTGAGGGCCACCCTGGGTGCTAGGCGACTGTCCTGCTGCAGAGGGCTGCTTTCCTTTAGCGAAACCGTCCTCCTTCCTCTTTCTGATGTAGTGGTGGAGTCAGTGACCTCACCACAGGACAGATACTGAGAAGCAGGCTGGGGGTGAGAGGGACCTGCAAGGACTTGTTCCTGCCAGCTGATCTCCTCCAGAGCCACTTGCACATGGTGCTGCCTTACAGCTTCACCTGGCCCCGTGGCTTCCCCCCCTCGCCGCGAGGCTGCTCCCCCGCGTCTGCCTAGAGAAGTCCCAAAGCTGGGACCAGGGACCGTGGGTCTGCACCCGCTTGTGGGTTCAAGCTGTAAGGAGACAGAGCACCTGGTGACACTTCATGAGCTGCTAGAACCAGGGCTGCCTGCAGCCGTGGCAGCGTCCCATTGCAGGCAGCACACACCAAGGCAGCCCAGAGCAGGCTCTGCAGCACGCCCTGTCCCCAGGGCCCCGGGACAGCTGGGCTGGGGGGATCCAGCTGCAGAACGTGTGTTGGCATCTGCACTCTTCCTCCCCAGCAGCCCGGGACAGCTGGGCAAGCGATGCTGCATACAGGATGTTGCAAGGCAGGGGAGACGCTGGGAGCTGCGTTCCCCATCTGCTCCCTGCCAGAGTCTCCTCTGGCTGAAGGTCTGCGTGCTGGAGAGCCGGTGGCAGGTCCCGGCCTGGCCGGAGCCCCACCAGAGAGGAAGAAAGTGTCATGAATAACACGCCCGACCTCACTGACTAGGCTAGAAATAGCTGCCAGGGAAGTTTTGTTGAGTCACGCAGAAGAGGCTGTGGCAGTGAGTGATAATGGAAAGCAGAGGCAGCACAGCCCTACGAATGGGAGGGACACGCAGGCTGATGTCCCGGAGGTGACACATGGGGACGAGCCATTGCCACCATCCTCCTGCCCCATCCCAAAGCTGCAGAGCAAATGCCGCATTAGCTAGGAGCACGTAAAAGCCACCCTGCCACGGGGAGCCAGGCTACGGTGAGAGGACAGTGGTTTATGAGATCAACCACATTTGGGAATGCATATTGCAGCAGTATCAGCAAAAAATAAAAGAAACGATACCTTCAGCAGCCGTTCTGCTGCTGTCTGTGCGCTGACGTGGACTTACCTGAGCTCTTCTGTTGGGTGAAACCCGGGGCAGGAGCTGCTGGGAGGAAAACAGCGTTCACTGCTGCGGAGGTTTCACACCTTGCAACAGCCTAAAGCACGTTGTCTTGTGTTATCTTGGAGCAGAGTTGGGGAGATTTAGGCTGACCTGTGCTCCGTCTAAATGCAGAGGATGAGGAGCGCTCTCCCTGCTCTGCTGGGCAGGGGCAGCTCGAGGAGCAGTATCTGCCAGCCAGCGACCAGGAAATTCTTCAGCTCTTGAAGCAGATGAAGCTCTGGCTCTCATCTCCATGGAAAGAAAGGGGAAAAGGGAAAAAAAGAAGTCCTCCAATTCAAGTTAGTTGCAGACAAGGTAATTTCCACATGAGTTAGCAGAACAGCTAGTTGGAAATTTTTGATAAAATCTATTTTTCTTTGAAAATGCCAATCCAGTGAAATATGAAAGCTTTCCACTGGAAAGAATGAGTTTTGCTGGATTTCTCAACTAGTTCTCTAGAAAATTTGTAAATGGTCACAATATTTCAACCACCACTGCTCTTTTTCAGACCAAAATTTATACTCCTAGTGTCTTACAGCTTGACATGAAAATGCAACATTTTTTGGCATCATCACTTTTGTTTGTTTGAACTTCAGTACTCTACAGATCTTTTACCCTCATTTTGGATCAAGAAAAAGCTTGAGATGCCAAGACATCCCTGGGATAAGGAAACCATTTCCCCTAAACTGTGGGAAGCTCAGGCTGGGGAGCAATGCAGAACATAGGACATACCCCTCCCTTTAACACCAGTCAGTACCGCACCCGGGTGTCTCTTGACCTGGTGGGTAACTCGTGCTGGTTTCTGCTGACACGAATGCGGTTCGCAGGGGCAGGGTCCGGCCAGCCTGGTCACACTTCGTTGTCCCCTGTGCCAGGACGAGCCCTGGGTGCTCGCCCCGTGCCCTGCTCCCGGCCAAGCTGAAAGCACGCCTCTTTGCCTGTCGCTGAGAGAAGGGGACATTGCCCTCGGCGCTGACGTGGATTTATTTCTTCTTGTAGTACCTGTGAGACCACAACCTGGAATCTTGTTTTTCTTTGAGTCGGGAAAGCACACGGACATCGATAAAGATAATAACCTGACGCACCATTTCCATGGCTCAGTTTCTGTACCTTCTCAACCCTTCTGTGGCCTCAGGGGTTCTCCAGGCTTTCTTGTCTTTTTTAAAGCTCACGTCCCCCTCCCCTGGGCTCTGGCAGCCTCCCTGTCCCTTAGCAAGGCCAGCATCTCTCTTCCACCCCTCTTACCCTAAGCTTTATGTGTCTCTGGGAGCCTTCCCTGCAGGGAGAAACCAGTACCAGGATCCTTTCTCCTATTTTTAGTACATGCTTTAGCAGATGCTCTAATCCCCGGAGAAAACTTCGGGCATCAGCAGCCTGCTGTCCCCAGGCGCTGCCGTCCCTGCATGGGTCAACCACCAGCTGCTGCTGGTCCACGGGGACACAACACAGCCTGCGTCAACAGCGCTGGATAAACACGGCTCAGGAGCACTTGGTAAGCCCGGGGCAGCGCCTGGCACCAACAGAGCGCCTGGCAGTACATGGTGTCCCCGAGTACCCGGCGGTACGCGGCGTCCCCACCGGTCACCCAGCTCTGCGTGGCTGCAAGGCTCCAGCCCTCCGCCAGCCTTAAGGGGAGGAGGACGCTGGTGGGAGGCCGTGGAGAAGCAGCACAAAGGGCAGGACATCTTATGGCGACATGCACGGAAAGTACAGCCTGGGAGGGGGTTTAAATGAGGAACAGAGGCCACACAAAATGTACCAGAAACACCCACCAAAGGCAACAGCAGCATTTTGGGCTCCGGTCAGGCGGCCCCAAAGAGCGTCCCCGTAATGTCACTGAGCGCCCAGGATGGGGAACGAGGCTGGCGTGGCTTTAGGGACAGGCTGAAGCCAGGCTGAGCTCACCCACCTGCTATCACGGTGCTTCATGGGCACGCAGGAAAGCACGTCCCTGCCCCAGGGAGCTCGGGTAGACAGGGGACCCTGCTGAGGAGAAGTGCAGAAGCGACCAAGGCAGGCACGGCGGCTCCTGGCACACTGTGCTTCATGCCCAGAGCCCAGCTGGCTGTGTCTCCCCGATGACATTAGCTGGGGCCCACGCTGGAGCAGGGGAAGGAGCCGGGGAGCGCCAGGCTGGGAGAGGACGAGTGCTTGCAGTGGCAGTGAGAGGGTGGCAGGCACGCACCGGGACTTTGACAAACGAGAGGGAGACGGGAGCAGCAGCGAAAAGGGGAAGGGTGCGTGTGGAAGCAGGAGATCCAGCAAAGAGCCGCCCTCGAGCGGGAGGCTGGGTTTTCACCAGCGGCGCGGGCTGCCTGCCCGTCCCAAAGGTCCCTGCAGGGTGGTGACACGCAGCGCCAGGCTCCCCCGCGATGCCCCGGGCACGGGCATGGCCGGCTGCTCGCCATGACAAGGCGCAGAGTGCCAGATCAAAGGGAAACTGAGGCGGGGATGGAAATGCGGAGCCATCAAAGGCGCTGGGATTCCCTCGGGAGCTGGATGCCCATCAAAGGCCAGGAGGCTGCAGCCCCAGCAGCAATATGGGCAGCATGGGGAAAGCATATATTTTACAGCAAAAATGCCCTTTGTTTCACAGTAAAACCATGATAAGCTTGAAAGGGAAAAAAAAAAGTTAAGTAATTGGGATTTTTAAGTGACTTCCAAGCTCTTTTGCTCTCACAGCCTCACCCAACAGGGGTGTGTGGACAAGTAGGTGGCCCGGGCCAGGTGGGGACTTTCAAGGTGGAACCAAAGAGATGTGAAACGTAAAAGATTTCATTGCAGCCTTATTTTTATCCTTCTCCAGAGCTGGGCCCAGCCCTTCAGGTGCTCATCAGGCC
>NW_008796193.1:1823242-1827431 GCF_000699145.1 Aptenodytes forsteri | reverse complement strand
GGGCGCGGGCATGGCCGGCTGCTCGCCATGACAAGGCGCAGAGTGCCAGATCAAAGGGAAACTGAGGCGGGGATGGAAATGCGGAGCCATCAAAGGCGCTGGGATTCCCTCGGGAGCTGGATGCCCATCAAAGGCCAGGAGGCTGCAGCCCCAGCAGCAATATGGGCAGCATGGGGAAAGCATATATTTTACAGCAAAAATGCCCTTTGTTTCACAGTAAAACCATGATAAGCTTGAAAGGGAAAAAAAAAAGTTAAGTAATTGGGATTTTTAAGTGACTTCCAAGCTCTTTTGCTCTCACAGCCTCTAACCCAACAGGTGTGTGGACAAGTAGGTGGCCCGGGCCAGGTGGGGACTTTCAAGGTGGAACCAAAGAGATGTGAAACGTAAAAGATTTCATTGCAGCCTTATTTTTATCCTTCTCCAGAGCTGGGCCCAGCCCTTCAGGTGCTCATCAGGCACCTGGCTGCCATCGTGGGGGGGTGCAGCACTACTCCGCCCTGGGAAGCTGGACATGTCGCATCCAGGACAGCCAGCCAGCTGTTGTGTGCTTACAGGGAGCATCGCACCCATCACACCGTGACAGCGGCCATCCCGCATCACTGCTGGAGCCTGCTGTCCCGCTTAGCACCTTCTCCCTAGCTGGGGGCCCAGCCCCCCCCATATGAAACGCTGGCTGCGCGTGGACCAGATGGCCAGAGGGTGTGAGATGCACCGAGGACCACGGCTCTGCCAGGCAGACATGAGCAGCATCGCTCCTTCCTGCTGCCTGCCTGCCGCTGTGGGAGACAGCACTTACCCCCTGTGACGGAGACCGAGCTGCCCCTGCCACCGCCGACTCGGGAGTCCAGGCGCTGAGGGTGGGAAAGTCCCGCAGCCACCTCAAAGAGCCAGTGACCCAGCATCAGCCAGGGGCAGCACAAGGCTGGGTTTCTCTCATTCTCGCTATCTCAATGGGTGAGGACAGAGCAGATTTCCTTCCTGCACCCGCAGCAGTGCCTGGGGTCATTTTAAGCCCTCCCAACTCCACAGCATCCTTCAGATAACAGCTTGGCAGGAAAAGGCAGAGGGTAGGTGCGTAGGATCCTGCAGAAACCCCTTCCCACCCCGGCACTGCAACTCACCACCGCTGGAGCCATCCCTGCAGCACGGCTTCCAACAGGCACCGTTCCCTGCTGCTGCCCGCTCCTCGCAGCGCCGGGCTGGAGAATGCTTTCGGGAGCAGGAGCAGGTATTTAGCAGAGCTATGAAACCTTCTTAGAAGGCAGATAGTGACTGCTGGGAAAGCTGTGAAACACTCAGGTGGCACCAATGGAGACAATTCCCTTCCCACAAACAGCACGTGATGGGTTCAGGGGAGCAGATCAATACAAGCAGCCCAGGCCTTGGTTTCTTGTCCTGGGTGATGAGAACGTATGATGGCAGGGCAGAAAACCCACCCACAATTGCTTATAGCGTGTTTAATTTCTTGCAGGGAACAGAGCAGAAGAAGGAGAAGGAGAGGTGGTCCAGAGACCACCTCTGCCCAGCCCAGAGCTCAGCACCAACCATGCTCCCTTTATTGGGTTTGCAAAACGCACAGGATACCGGTGAGGGGAGGAGACCTAAAATACAATAATATTAATAATTTTATTAATAATAATTAGAGTTCTGACCGATCGCTACAGTTCCTGCTGCCCAGGGCTGGGCTACACTTTGGTGACACTGTCTGCTCGCCTCGCCTCGGCTGGCTCCTCTCTTTTGGGATGGTGGGGGAAGACCCCCACCCTGTTGCTGCGGAGTCCCGCACACCCCGGCGACTTCTGCCCTTTCTTCAGAAGGCAGCAAGCCCCGGAGCTGAGAAAGAAAAGGCTCATCACGACCACGAGCAGAGCCAGAGAGCCGGTGCCCTTGGGATGCGGACAAAGCCACCAAGGATTGCTGGTTATCTTAGCTGAGAAGTTCCTGCTCTCGTCCTGGTAGGCGCAGAGGGCTTCGTCCAGGTCCCGCACGCCCACGCCGGCCGCCCGCAGCGTGTCCAGCCAGGCCAGCGAGCAACAGCTGAAGGGGTTTCCAGCAACGGACACGTCCTTCAGGCTGCGGGACCAGCTCGCGAGCGCCGGCTTTTCCAATGTCAGCAGGTTGTTATTGCGAACGTCCAGGCTTTCCAGTGGGGAGCAGAAAAGACCAGTGGGCAAAAGGCTCAAATTATTGCCTGAGAGGTCCAAGACTTTGAGTGTGTCCAGGCAGGGGAGCTCTGCCTTGCTGTCGTCCATCTGGTTGCCCCTCAGAGAGAGTTTCTGCAGGGAGAACTCCAAACCCCCCAGGGCTTCCTTAGGCACGAACAAGTCCTTGTTCCCCGACAGGTCTAGGGAGAGCAGCGAGGTCTGGTTGAAGGCGTAGGGGTGCAGCCTGGTAATGTTGTTCTTGCAAAGACTCAGATGCTTCAAGCGAGGCACGTTGTAGAAGGGGGTGCAGGTGCCTCCTGGGGCTGGCACGTGAGACCCCCCTCCCGAATTCTCTCCCCGAGCGCCCCCCTGGCTCTCGCAAGGCTGGAGGCTGTTGGAGCCCAGATCGATTGTTTCCAGCTGAGGCAGAGAATCGAAAAACCAGTGTGGCAGCACGCGGATGGCATTGCCGTGGAGGTCCAGTGAGTGCACGGAGAGGGTGGCGTGCTCCAGCGGTGCAGGCGAGCGGTCACTGGGCTCCGTGCCGCCGGCAAGCGACTCCCCGGCTACATCCTGGAGACAGTTCATAGCCAGGCTGAGGCTGTGCAGAGAGCCCAGGCTGTGGAAGAAGGTAAATGGGAACAGCTGCAGCTGGTTATTGCTGAGATCCAAGTCAGCTATATGTGTCAGACCAGCCACGGTATGCAAGGTCCTATTAAACCTCGCCATCTCCTCGTAGCGCAGTACAAATTCCCCTGGGTGGCGTGAGCCTGGGAGCAGGGAAGCAATAAAGTTGTTGGAGAGGTTTAAGTGCGTGAGATAATGGGCTTTGGGGAGCTCTGGAAAATAGAGGAGTCTGTTATGGCTCAAGTCGAGCACTTGAAGCAGGTAGGGCTCCGCTCCCTCCTCTGAGATGAAGAGCTCCAGGGCATTGTGGCTGAGATTTAAAACTCGCAGCTGCGTGAGGCTGAAGCCAGAGATACAGTGGAGGGAATTCAAAGCCAAGTTCACCACCTCCAGATCTTCCAGAGCCTCAAAAGCTCCCTCCTCGATTTCCATGATGTAGTTGTTGCTGAGGTCAAGCTCGCGCAGCCGTGGCGTGCTCCAGAAGATCCCTGCCGGCAGCCTGGTCATCTTATTCCCGGACAGATCGAGCATCCTCAGCCTGGTGAGGTTGCTGACGTACCAGCCTGCCATGTGGCTCTCCAGGTTATTTGCCGACAGGTCCAGGACCTCTATATTCCTGAGCAGATGAAAGGCTCGCCCGTTAGCGAGGTAATTGCGGTCCAGGTGGTTCGATCCCAGGAGGAGAGAGCGCAGCTGGGGCAGCTGAGCCAGGGTGCTGGCTGACACGGCTTCCAGCTGGTTGAAGCACACGTCCAGGTACTCAAGCTGCCCAAACCCTGGCATGTGGCTGCCCGACAGGTTTTGGATGAAGTTGTTGGAGAGCTCGAGGTACTTAACTCCTTGGCCAAGTTCCTTTGGAAACTTGCGCAGGCCAACCCCTTTGCAAGACACCTTCGTGGGGGTCTACAGAGAGAGACGAGAAGCTGTCAGCATGAGAAGGGCTACAAACCACAGCTCCAGCCAAAGCCATCTGCTGTCCAAGATGGGCATGAGCAACATGGAAATGAGCACCACTCCCCCTTCCCAAGCCCCCACACCACCTAACGCCCCTGCTCAGAGACAAGGAGCGTGTCCCCAGGGTTAAGGTGGGCTTTCTAAGACTCTGGCTTGGCTCTGGATGGCGCAAGGAGAAGGCTTAGTCTCCGGCTGTCCTCCCATGCATCCCAGCAAGCAAGACGGGCAAAAAAGTAGTGTAAACACTGAAGATGCAGCAGGCTGGTGGGGCAAACCCAGTCTCTGGAAGGCACTGGGACAGCCCAGGGACTGGTCCAGAGCATCCCTGTCCTGTCTGGGCAGAGAAAGGGCACCGTCCTGGTGGGCTCCACCTTCCCTCTCCGTCCAAACTGGTTTCCTCTGCTAGTTCGGACTTGGGAGCCTGGACATGGAGCAGCCGGTTTCTGTCCCCTGCCCCTGTC
>NW_008796193.1:1821422-1823118 GCF_000699145.1 Aptenodytes forsteri | reverse complement strand
CGGCTGCTCCACTTCCAGGCTCCCGACTGCCTTGCTAACATCCATGGCAGCTGCCTGAATCCCCGTGAGACCCTGCACTCCAGCCTACCTCTTAGCAAGCATCTCGAGCTGGCACTCCCGTGGCAGGGGCTGCTGGTAGGTGCCACCGGCACAGCAGGGACGTGGGAGCGGATGGGTGCTGGGGACCAGCTAGCGGGAGACCGGCTCGGAAACAGGAGAGCAGAGATGAGATCAAAGCTGGGAAGGTTAAAGAGATGGAGGCTGGAGGGAGGTAAGAGCTGTGGGGGGGATATGCACCCTGCGCTGTGCAGAGGGATGCTTGCAGCCCCACTCAGACCCAGCGATGCTGCTAGGGCCATCCCACCCCAGGGGCTCCTCAGAAAGCAGCCTTACCTGCTGGCACGGCGTGGACCTGGGCCTCGCCTCCCCGTTAGACTGGACTCTGAGAACAGATGGGAGCAGCCAGAGCAGCAAGCATCCTCTTTCAGCCAGCCTGTGTTCAAACAAGAGCATGTTGGGCTGCGGGTGCTGCCAGCCCCGTCCCGCTCCTCCAGCGCTCTCTGGCAAGCTGGGCAGGAGCCGGGCTCTGTATAAATAGTCTTTGGGATGGGATGGGGGAAGAAGATAATGCATGTGGGTGTTCGTAGCTACGGAAGTGGGAAAAGAAAGACATAAGATTGCAGAGGGGGAAAAACAGTGCACGAAGCCACAAGGAAGGGAAAGAGAAACGGCAGGATGGGGAGGAGGCAGGGCTGCACCCGCGCTCAGGTGATCGGCTGGACTGACTGCCGAAATCGAATGCCAGGAGGCAGAGGTGGTACTTGGGAAAGCTGAGAGGTTTGGGAGGAGTTCCCCTGCTTGGACCTGCTCTTCCTCCAGCTTCCTCTGCCCTGTGCCAGGGCCAGGCTGTGCACTGTGCCAGCTCCCGCTGGGCAGCTGGTGCTGAGGACGCCAGGAGCAGCCGGCGAGGGCTCCCTGGCCATCCCGAGCCGGGGACTGAGCTGCAGGCTGCAGCCGCCGGGGATCACCGCAGGACTCCCAGCGCCTCCGGGGCCGCAGGTGAACTCACTGCACGAAGGCAGAGCAAATTCCCCTCCCCATGCCACCGCAGCCCAGCCGAGGGGACTCTCCTGTGGCACCTGCCCCTCCTCGGGGTGTGCCACCCGTTCCCAGTGGGATGCGCAGAGCTGGCATCCCTCTCCTCCTCCTCCCAAGGAGTCCGCTGCACTGCAAGTGCTGGACTATTCGCTGCCACGTCCCCGTGTCCCTGCCAGGCCTGGGGGACAGCTGCTGGGTCACGTCCTCACCCAGGGCAGGGACCAGACGGGGACTTTCCCTGTGGCAGCTCCAGGTGGTATCTGGGTGCCTAGAGCTGTACCCCACCCACAGGGACTTTTCTTGCGGTGACATCTCAGTGTCCCTGTGCCACCTAGTGCTGACATGCTCTTCAGGGACATGCTCCCTGCACGCTTCATGGGGTGTTCTGCAAAATGCACGCTTTTTGGGTTTTTGGCTCGCTGTGGCCGATTTTCTTCCCATCCAAAGGAGCACCTTCAGGCTGCTGCAGTTGCCCAAGGATGCGTTTTGCTGTAGCTTTAGCTGTAGAGCTGTTGCTCTAGTCCTAGATGGGTCTGGCAGGAAAAAAAAAAAAAAAAAAAAAAAAAAACACACCCCCACCCCCCACCCCCCCCCCCCC
>NW_008796193.1:1754856-1821409 GCF_000699145.1 Aptenodytes forsteri | reverse complement strand
AAATGGTTCTGGCAAAAAAAAAAAAAAAAAAAAAAAAAAAAAAGACACACACACACACACACACACACCCCCCCACCCCTGGAAGATGAAGCAGCCTGGCTTCTGCTGCTGTTGCCCCTCGCCCTTCTGAGAGCTGGCGCGGTGGGGAGCACTTTGTCACCTCTGGGATGTGATTCAGCCTTGAGCCAGACCAATGTCACCAGCCAGCCAGGGCACGCATGGCAGCGGTGACAGCCAGACGGGCTCAGCCTGAAGGCCAGGGCCGGTGTTTTAGGCTGACACCCTCTCTGCTAACTGCAGTGGACCTGGACTCCGGCAGCAGCCGGGGCCAGGGGCAGCTGTGAGCTAACAGCCCGCCGTTGTTTTCAGAGGCGCGGTGAGGATAGCACATCTGTGCAGATGTGAAATCCCGCAGATTCCGGCCAGGGAAACACTGACCTCTGGATGAACCTTCGCCTCCAGCGTCCCTCATCTCCCATCAGCAGCTGAGCGTGGAGCCCCGAAAGCGGAAGGCAGCACAGGGAAGGAACCGCGCCATGCAAGTGCTCTAGCCCCCGGCGCAGCCCCTGGCGCGCCCGGCCCCGGCGCCGCCTTGCCCGGGGAACCCCAGCCCTCTCCTCCCTGCATCCCAAATTGCTGGGCACGGGTCTGCACATCGGGCACGGCCGATGAAATCAGCTGAAAAGTCCCTGATTTTGATCAGGGACTTCTGCGGAGAATCCCTGGGCATTTGCATCCCAAGGCTGTGAACTCCCTTCGCAGGAGTGCCCAGCCGAGCGAGCCGGGCGCGGACCGAGAGCCGTCCAAGGCGCTCTGCAAATACCGAGAGGCTTTTCATGAACTGTGCTGAAGGCACGAACGGGAAGAGATTTGCTCCCGTAAATCGCAGGGCATCCCGTGCTTCTTGCCACTCCTGGCCTCCAGGCTGGCTCCCAGGTGCCCAGAGTGCTCTGTTAAAAGAGAGATGCCCATGTTCCCCCAAAGGCTTTCACGTGAGAGGTCTCCAAAGGACAGGAGGAATGAGCAGCAGGACAGAGGCTTGGTAGAAGAGGGGATGGAGCTACTTGCCCAACGTCACAGCCGTACCGCAGGGTGACAGACACTTGCGCCCATCCTGGGCATTAAGGAGGCAGAAGAGCATCTGGTTATCTAAGTACCTCAAATCTATACATCTTTCCCAATAACTAGTGACAGAAATGCTGTTTTCTGCGCATTCCCCTGACCGCAGAGAGCAGCGGGGAGCTGGAAGGCAAACGCTGAGCAGCTCTGAGCCCGACGCCTCTCGCGTCAGCGGCCACAGCAGCTGCGTAGCAAATACTCCCCGAAGGACGGCAGAGCTTTGCCTTTCAGCTGTGTCCCATCGCACAAGCACAGTCAAAATACTTTCCACAGAAACTCCTGGTTTGGCTGGGGAAGGAAGTCCCACCCAGAACACCAAGATCAGGAAAAAGCTTTATTTGCAAAGACATTATTGACAATTTACATAAACTTACATCCTAATTTATATACATTATGTATATTTTATATACAGATAGTGTCTTGAATAAAGATGTCGAAGCACAAAACAGCATCAGTATATCACCGTGCAGCTCTAACAGGTAACGGGGGGAGTCGTGTCTCTCTTCCCACAACTCCTCTCCTGTTATGCTTTTGCTGGGGAGTCTGAGAGGCTTCCTTCCAGCCTGGGAAACAGCATCAGTATATCACCGTGCAGCTCTAACAGGTAACGGGGGGAGTCGTGTCTCTCTTCCCCCACTCCTCTCCTGTTATGCTTTTGCTGGGGCGTCTGAGAGGCTTTCTTCCAGCCTGGGAGTGATGAACATGGGGTGGGGTGGGGTGGGAGTCAGGCTTGTATGGGTGCAGCCATGAAGCGCAGCTGCCGTTGTCCCTTCCCACTTGCCCCAAAGCCTGCGCCAGGACTGCCCGGGGCCAGGACAGGAGCCAGGGCGGGGGGCACCAGCCCCCAGCGAGTGGGAAGGACTCCCCGCCCTCCACCTCTTACTGGGGAGAGGGGAAGGAACATGAACGAGCTAATGCACTTTGCTCATCTCCCTCCCAACGCAGCTCGGGTGCCCTTTTCTAAGCACCTGATGTTGCTCAGTCAGCGGCAGGACGATGCCAAGTCCCCAGACGGGGACAGTGGCAGCAGGGAGACCACAACCGCTTACCTGGGTGAGAAAGGTGCTGGAGGGAAGCAAAGGCCAGGCAGTTTTGGGTAGGGAGCCATGACCTAAAGCCTCTACTGAAGGGAATTTTTCCTTCAAAAGGGGCCCTGAACACAACAGCCGAGCTGGCTTCCCTAGAAATTGTCTCCGTAGAGAGGAGCTTGGGAGGGAGAAGGGTTTCAGACGGTGCATTACATACCGATGATCTGCTTGCTACACTTCTGCAGCTGGAGTCCAGCCGAAAGTTGGGCAGCAGAGCCAAGGCACGGTAGGTAAGAGCAGAGCCAGCAAGTACCACAGGAGAGGAGGGCTGTCACACGGGAAGCCAGTGGTGACTGCTTTCATGTCCACCATCTCGGATACGCTATAAATGAAGCAATTCCTTCTCAACCAGCCTAGGAACCGAGATACATCAAAATTCAAAGACGTCAGAGGGAAAGACTGGAGGCAAGGCCCTGTTCCTGCTGGAGTTTGTTAAAACCTCCCACATGCATCCTCCTCACGCTCCTCTCAGCTGCTTCCAGGCCTTTTCGGCTCCAGTTAAGGGGAAGAGGCACCAAAGATGGTGGGACACTATCTAGAGAAGCATCACACAGAAGCAGCTCTACTACAGCCTAGGTAACCTGCACTGTAATACTTCATTAATGAGAACGTGTTGTTAGAGAGGCCAAAGGGTTTCAAGTATAAAGACTCTCCGTGGCTGCTACAGGACTGGTGATCCGCCCGCTCATCCCAGGGATGAACACGGCTCTCGGTACCAAGGCCACCTGCAGTTGGGTATTCTCTGCTCTCCAACTCCATGTCCAACTCCAACCCCACGTCCCCAACTCAGCTACACCGAGCTCACGCTTTGGTGTAACATGAGCATCAGAAAAAGCCCACGAACACCTTCCACGGCAGGAACCGCTCCCTTCTGCTCTCCTCCCGCATCCCAGGCACATGCCAGAGAGGGAACCCGACAGCGATGCCTGGGGCTTTTACGGAGCGAAGGGATTCTCCCTCTGCCTCCTCCTGCCTGCAGCCACAGTCAGGAGCAAATCCCAGATCTTGCCAGTGGCGGACAAGGAACGCAAACTCCACCCATCGCGCTCTCCCAAGTCATTGCGTTATTTATGCTTGCCCCTAAGTCTTGCTGCTCAGGCTGTATTCTAAAGCAATTCTGTTAATGATTTACTTAATGTTCTCACTATACACAGTTGTCCTGATTCATTCTTGTCAGAGGAACATGTCCTTCTTAATCCATTTTAAAGGAAATAAACCACAAAGACTAGTTAAGTGCCCCTAAGGCTCTTGCTAGTCCAGCATGTTAAGGCTAGAAAGGCGAACATATTGAAAAAGAAATAGCAGGCAATTTTTCATGCAGTTATTTTACAAACTGTACGCCTCCTGTGAATAGCGAGGCTGTAGCCAAAGCTGGGTGCCCCCAAGAAATATTTATCTCCCAATAACTGCAATACTTGGCAAGTGAGATCACTCGCTACGGACGGGGAAAAGTGACGGAGCCAAGAATGCTTCAGCCAGGGTGGACCCTTCTGCGGTCAGATCAGTCGCTCCAGCGTGGTGCTGAGACACGTCCGCTCCCCCGTCCCTGCAGGTGACCGCGGCTGAGCCACCTCTGCTTGGAGATGGAGGCCATCACCAAGACGTCGGTTCGGGACTTGCCCCATTTGCTACATAGGCTGAAACTTCACTACCCTCTTTAGTTCTCAAAGAAAAAAGATGCTCTGAAAAGACATCCAGTTAAAAAAAAAAAACAGACAACCGACACAACCAAGCACAAACCAAGGCATGACACAAAAGAGCAATTAGCGCTTCAGCCTCTTCCTCAGCTCGAGCACATCTTATAGCTTTAGGTCTCCCCAGTTGAGGGGAGGTAACGGGAGAGAGTTGCTCAAGAAGCCAAAAGAAACAATAGCGTCCCAGCTCTTCTATTAGTCACCAGAAATCGAGTTATGACTAGACTCAGCAGGGCTCAGAGAAAAGAAAAAGTGGTGACTTCATGCTGGACCAGACTTTTTAAATACAATTTTTTTTTTTTGCTAGAGACTCCATCACCACTTACTAGAGCATTTTAGGTAGAAGGGTGCCAAAAGGAAAGGGGTGCGGGGAGGAAGGATGAAAACCACAGCTAAAAGCAGGACAGTTGCTATTAAGACAGGAAAAAAAAAAAAATTCCTGTTTGAATAATTTTATTCTTAAACATGACAAACTTCTTCAGAGTGTTTTCACAAGTACTTGTGTCTGCTCTACGCGGCTCGGTGAAGCCTGTAGAAATGTGTTCTGGTTTGCAAAATATTAATTAAAAAGACAAAAAACCCCCAACAAAACACAAATTGCTGTAACAGCAGCAGTACTTTAAGGCAGCCCCTGTTAGGGCAAGGTATACCTCTGGGGTAATGGCAGGAGCTGAAAGTAGCAGAGGCTCTGGAACCGGTAGTCGGCATTTTCTTTGGGACTTTGTGATTTCTGGAATGTGGAGGCAGTTTCCTATCTGCTAAGCCTGCTCTATTAAGTATTCGCCTTCCTCTCGCACTTACTGCTTTTGCAGCCTGCTTCCAAGCTCTAGGTAGAGGCACTTCGCCGCCTTTGCTCGCACTCCTGAGGATGAATGTAAACACCACTGACCCTGTCTTATTCACCTCCCTTTGCACCCCGTGGCCGTTGCAGTTCGAACTGGGAAGGCAGAAAACCAGAAACCCCCTTTCTTGCTTTCATTAGCGTGCAGAAGCAGGAGTGCCTGGGTGGGACAATTTTGACATTAGTCTGTCTTCTCCCGCTACCGCCTGGGATGCTCTTGCTAGTGCAACATAAAAGCAGAGACCCACACCACTCTCAACAAGCCTCGTGTGAAGATCACAGAGCAGAATATCAGTGCAGTAATACTTGAAATACTGAGACAAGGCAGACACAACAGCCTTTCTTCCTCACAACGCTTTTTCAACTAGCTTTTTGATCCAAGTCTCCATGCAAGTCTCAGAAGACAATTGTGCTTCCTGTATTCACATATAGGAATAAATAGCTCTGGATCAGTTTTCTTTATGGCCGGATTACAGAACCCCCTGAAATACTGATACGCTTATGAACAGCAGCACTGTGCAGTTCTGTGAGTATCCTTGGACATGCCAAGTTCATCTAGGATGCTGGTGCATCTCCTAGGCGTATGGCCCCAAAGAAAGTTGTGTGCTTGCTCATGTTGATGGAGATGTCAGCATGGACCATTTTCACAGCGATCTTCTGCCTGGCTTTGAGGAGGCAGACCCCAGCTGTATAGCAGGTATTGAAGTTGGTCTTGCCGGTCTCAATACTCCGAGTGCATTGCAGAAAGGGCTTTTCATCCACCACCACCTCATAGCTGGCAAAATCTGTGAAGTTTATGTAGTATACCTGATGTGAAGCAGGAAGAAGAAAGGTATTAGGGAGTGCACAAGGAACAAGTCCACATTCCTTTCAGTGTGTACATATATGTTCCCTCCGCTAACGATCCCTTCCTTGGCCCCGGGACACCTATACTCATGGGAGGTTGACTTGTTCGAGGCAGAAAGAACCCCAAGCCAACCAAACACGAGGAAACTCTGTATTCCACTTCATGCTAACACCAGCATGCAAGCATCCGTGAATCCATGTATCTAAGGCTGAGCTACGAATCCTCGCTTCAGACCCTGCTTATACAGGAAAAATTACAAACCTGCACAGGCTTAGTTAGAAAAATGTGTAGACAACCCTATCTGCTACAAACAGCTTTTCATCCAACAAACAAACAGAAATATTGTAACTGAAGTCCTCTTTCACTTACCTGGCCAGTCCTGCCTTCTGGGTCCCATGAGCCTCCTTTAGTGTTGACATCAAGAATGCCCTAAGATGTACTGGGAGTTGCCTTCTTTGTAATTGGACTTGAGGTGCTTTCAAAGGCATAAGCTACTACAGGGAAGACACTCTCCCAACCTCCACAGCTCGGAAGCAAATGACCTTATAGTGTTTGTACTGATTTAACTCTTAGACCTAGCGCCTAAGTCCCCATGACTCCATTACTCAACCATCTCCCACACACTGATTCTGAAGAACTGCGAGATGCATGAGAAAGACCTGTCCAAAGAGAAGTCAGTCCCAGGGAGCTGCTTCTTCCTGATAGAAGAAAACCAGCCATTTCGGATGCATCTGCTAATTCTTCTTAGCCTACACCCTGCGACCACAGAAGCTACACAAGACTGAGTCCCCTTTTTCCCTGATGGACTACAAACAACAAAGGCTTCAGAGGCACAACGTTGTGGCCAGCAATTAGCGTTAAGCACTCGGGAAACAATTATACTTTGACCCATGTAGAGTTCTTTTTCCTGTCCCCATCCAAACCAGACACGTAACCAGTTCCATGGAAGAGCACCTAACTTGACATCCACAGCCCACTTCATCCGACTTGGTACAGTCCCAGTGGGGCTGCCAACTGAATAGAGGCAAATCATGAGCAGGAGGTAGTATTAGAAGCCTGGAGCAAGGTGAAAGTTGCTTAATTGTGGTTGTCACACGGAAACCCTCTTGTCTTGCTAAAATCTGTCCCAGAACCTGGACAGTTTTTCAGTCCACAGGTGGGTGGACACCCTGCATGCTCTGGAAGGGGAGAGCTTCGCAGCTCATACTCCACGCAGCTCAGCAATTCTGTGCAGAGATTTGCAAGACACTGGGAGCAGGGCGTTAGATGACAGTCCATCTCCTGCCTTTTATTTGAATGGGGAGAGGAAATGATGTCTTAGTTAGCTGTATACTAAATCATAATACAATAATTTATTACTTTGTTTAGCCCTTTTTACAGAAGCAGGTCCGTACATCCATCGTCGGTACCAACTAAAGCAGCAGCTGAGCCATCCCGCTGCACAATGCGGTTGCTGGCGCATCGTGTCGGTCTGAAGCTACACGAAGAAGGTGGAGGCAAAATGGAGTTACCTGGGCTGGAGTTTGGCCAAGCCACCCGGGCCGAGAGTCCTACGCTTACAAAGAGTGACATGGCTTCGCAATGATCACGAGTTGTCAGGGTTTTGGTCTTACATCTCTTTTAAAGCCCAGAGCCTAGCGTCCTGCTGGGACCCTTGTTCTGCAAGGAGGTTTAGATGTGCTGGTGAATGACTGCACAGACAATATGGAGGATTAAAGAAAGGCATTGGTGGCATGTGGGAGCTGGCTGGGCGTCTGCGCATGTGTTTCCGTAACTAATCTCTTGCAGCTGGTGTCACGGCGAAACGTGTGACCTTGCACTTCAAAACTCTAACGTCTTCCTCCGACACACATCTCCTAGAGCACGAAGCGGTTAAAAGTACATACAAGTTCTTGGCATTTGCTAGTTGTCTGGAGCCCTCTCGTGGTTCATGCAAGGCTTCCATTGGAACACAAGAATAGGAGTTAGGCCTAGGACCGTACTCACTTCTACCTGACTATAGATGAAGTATGTGCCGTCCACCAGTACCTCCAGCTCCCCACTGCGGGCATGCAGCTTAAACACCTTGGGGTTCATAGTGATGCGAGACCAGTCATTGAGGACTCCACCTGAAAGATCTCAGTATGAGAAAACGGCAGTCACTCAGTACCCGTCAGAATGAAAAGCGCAGGAGCACAGAAATACAGTGACATTGCAATGTTTCATACACAACGGCTGGCACAGGCTCAAGTTGAAAAGTCAAGTAACTCAGTAAGAAAATCCCAGAATTAAAGGCTACGGTGCGTTAGTTTGGACTCCCCTCTATAGCTCTAATTACACCATCACTTGCTGGTGGACACTCATTTTGTGCTGTGCACAGCACAACTGATTTACATATCTACTTGTCCTCATCAAGAGTAGTTCTCCCCATCCTTGAAAGTGGGCGTACGGCCTTTTGTACTACACTGCGTTCATCCCCAGCGCTGATACAGACTAGCTTGCCTCCTCCTGACACTAAGTTGAGCTTATGATCATATTTGAGTGTTTTACAGGCCTGAAAACACGTTCCCAGTATCTTCCCCACTCCAGAGCAAAGACATTCCGGCACATGCAAATCAATGCCAGTACTGTAAGGCATTTGCTAAGTTTTCTTATTCCGCCTGAGAGGCCAAGGGCTGATTTTTCTCACTATTTTTGTACGTTCAGTCACAGATCACAAATGCCATTGCAGATGTGATTATAAAAGCATTTCTACAACTCAGACCCCAGGCGCCTCCTGAAGAGCATCTGTTAGTGGCCCTTGTAAGAGCTTTGTTACTGGCGGTTTCCCTGGTATCATGGAAGAAACTCTGCAGCACAGGTAGGACCAGGATCCGATTCTCCAAGAAAGATCCTCAACTGACATTACCCAGCCTTGAGACCATTAAACCTCCTCCTCTACTTTCCCATCTCATTCATTCCCCTCCCCACACCTCTCTACTCAGTGTCCACACTAAATGAAGTGGAGCTTCAGCAGACCGTGTGCTGAAGGCTACATCAACAGGTACGTCCTTGAGGACCACGGCAAGGCTAGGATGAGAATGGTGATTCCTGTGCCTATGGGAATGGGACTACAAGTGGCCAGTCTGTCTGCCCCCCTCTCAGTGCTGCTGGGCAGGAAGATGTTCTCAGCAGTGGTGTCATGATACAGCCTTCACCCTCACTTTAGGCCTTGGGATAGTCCCTAGAAGAAAACTAGTCCTCGCAGCAAAAGAGACCACAGTATTATGGAAAAAAATTGTGTGCAACTACGAGACTAGACCATCTCTCAGGACATGTATGGGCACGGAGGCCAACTTAGGGTTACATAATCGATTTTAATTCTGGTATTCCTTGACTTCAACATTCTTGACTTTGTAACTAGCGTTATTTTAACAAATGCTTTGTCATTACATTTCCTAGGTTTTTAAAAGCCAAAATAACAACAAAGTATGAAATTGCATCACGTCACACCACATTAACCCCTAACTGGGGTCCTCAGCACGGTCAGGGGTTTATAGGTCCACCACCCAGCCCTCTGGCACTGGAGCCAATGGAATAACTGACAAGATGAGTAGACCTCTGTTTTCTGGACGGGCCAACGAGCAGGTCCAGAGGACACACTTCGCTACGAGCCGAGGACAGAGCCATTCCCTGTAGGTGCCTTGTTTTATCAGATACAACCCTTTTCCTCCCAGTCTTCATCCGCTCCTCAGCTCCCTGCCCCCAGTCGCGAGCCAGCCAGGCTGTGTTTTCTGCCTGCTGTCAGCTGGACAGCGTTAATGGCTCACAGCATCAGATTGTTCCCGAGCAGCAGGGAAGTACACTCACAGGGCAATTCCCACTCTTAGGGAGTAGAGTACGCTCTGTAAACATACAGGCTTCCTATTAATAAAGGGATAATTACTTTTTGAACGTAAGCAAACCAGCATCTTTTCCCTTGTATTGTTCTTAGGAACGGCCAGTTTCCTTTCTGTTTTGGGGAGCTTCCCCCACCCCGCTGTAAGCATACTTCCCCAACCATGAGAAACTGCAGCTCCCACAGCTCACGTCTGCTGAAAGAGAGAAATTGCCTTTCAACAGAAGCGTTGGCCAGCCCTCATCATCCCAGGCGTGGGGCAGAAGCTGGCGGACGGGGGTCCTGCAGCCCTGTCCCTGCTGCACCAATCCTTGGGAGCTGCAGCCCTCGAGGTCCGGGACGGGGGTACGTGCATCGGGGTTGCTGCCTGCGCTCCCCGGGGAGCTGCGCGTGGTGACTCAGGCAGGGGACAAGACAGCCAGCTCCCTCTCCGGCACAGCCAGACACCGTGAGCAGGGAGGCAGCAGCTAATGAATGAGACCCAGCTGTTGGCAAGAAGAGCAGGAACTCGAGCAGAAATTGGATAGGGATCTGGGGAGGAAGGAGGAGAGCAAAGAGCTGCCTGTGGACGTGAAATGGCTCGGCAGGACTTGAGCTTAAAGGCTTAAAGGCTGTTGGTGGGGGTAGAGATGCACAAGGGACCACGGAGGCTGCGCGTGTGCACGCTTGCAGCGTAACGCGGGAGGAGCTCGTGGCTGCGCACCTCTGTGTCCTCACACTACAGCTGTGCCTTCCCCTGCCATAAATTACTGGGGAAACTGGAGAAAAACACAGGCCAATGGGGCTGAGACAGGAAAAGGGCAACACTGAGGGCTTGAAATAGAACACAGTGGGAAAGAAGGCTGGCCACCGAGGGGCTGAGGAAAACTGATGGTACAACAGCAGGCTGGAGGAGGCACAACACATATCTGGAGGTCAAGGAGAAGGGAGATTCAGCAGGACAGAATTACTGGGATGTAGTAGAGATAATCTGTGAGATAAATAGGAGCGCAGGGGAAACGGGGATGGAGACTCAACAGAAGACTCCTCTAAGGAGGTCTGGGCAAGGCAAATCAGACTATCACGGGGGGAGGCCAAGAGCAGGGATAATCAGGGACCCGTGTTATAGGATGGACTTAGACCCAGATACGAGGCTACGGGTGCAGGATGGGCTCTTTTCAGTAACTGCCAATATCATGAGATCCTTACCATTCTTCACTTGGATTGCTGAGCCTTGGCCTTGAAGGTGGACCACAGCTGGCTGCAAATGAGATTATAGGGATTTAAAATTAATAGGGAACACTGTGTCATTTTACAGTAACTCGACACACCTCCAGAGCACTGGTGACCAGTCCAGAGGCCTGATAGTACCCCGATATCATTAATGCTTTTCATAAATGAAAAAAGAAGATCAGAGCAGCTGACAACAACACGTTTAAGTACTGGAGAAGAGGTGAGAAGCCCAAGCCAGATTAACACGGCTTTCTTTTGAGCAATAAAAAGGGTGAGCTCAGGCGGTCACTCTGTGTAGCTACGATTTAGCACACGCAAGAAGGGGTGGGTTTTCTTCAGAGCTATACCATCAAACACAACGTTAGCAAACATAGCCAGTAATGTTTACAAAATTCCAGCCAAAGCTGGGTTTTTCCCTTGAAAGAAGATCAACCAACCTGGATGTCTCTGGAGCCGGCCTTGTCCGTGGCACCTGCAAAATGCAATTTCACATCATTGAAGAGGAAGCTTGAAAGAGCTGCAGTAAACACTCCTATAAAAAAAACTTCTCTTACCCCGTAACCACCATTAAACCCCCATTTTTAACAGGAGGACAGTAACAGCGGTATGGGGTGCAGCTTAATGTTAAAAACTACATAAACAAGAGAGAGAGTCATCCTACTTTTTCCTATTTTATTCCTGCATTTCTGTCTAACGTCATCAAAATTCCCCAACATTGTTCAACCAGTTTCCACTAGAAGGAAAAACTGCACAACCCTTTTCCTGATCGGTAGTAGCAACAGAGCCTCTTGGCTGCAAAGATTACAAGTTTCACTCTGCAGTAACTCAGGTCATTCATTGCATCATTCAAGCTACATGCTGAAACCTCTTTTCTCTGAGAGACAAATCTCTGTTAAAGAGGAGATGCTTGTGGGCAGCACTCTGGAGTGCTAAGGACCTCATGCTGCTCCTGGCCTCTGCTTTGGCAATTTCCGAGATATAAACTGAGAAGTCAACCAAGTCTTCCTTTGAGAGCCATCCGAGCTATAGGGTAATAGTCCCGATTTCTCTGAAGATACATTTTTTAATACTAGACTGTTCATATATATATATATAACAAACAACACTGATGTGAACTTCCACTAATCTGCATTTTAAACAGTTATTAAATTCAGGGATTTTAATAAAATAATTGGCACATGACTCTGTGGAGAAACAATATGGTGCAGATACAAAGAAAAATGAAACCAAGAACTGCAGGAGAAAAAGATGTTTTTATCTGGCTGGTACGGGAGGCAAGCTGCCTCGGCTCGTGCGGTTCCTGGGCTGGCTTAGCGGCTGTGCTAAGCATCAGCCCTCCCGGTCCTGATGCAAAGCTAGGCTTTGCGTCAGCTTAAGAGGAATTAACACAAACACCGAGTCACCGTCGGGAAGAGCCACCTTGCAGCCAGTTTGCACACACAGAAATCGGTCACCGGCAGACTTCAGTGGGATGCTTAAACACAACTGAGGCTCCGCAGGTCTTTGCTGCTCCTCCTCTGCATCCTCCTCTTCCGACAGGCACCACCTCGCCCGCAGCATCGCACCCTAAACCACTGTTGCTGGGCTCCCACCGTGCAGCCCACAGGGCTGCAGAACTTCTGCTGCTCCTCTCGTCCCCCCATGGGTGCAAGGATGAGCCCAGGAACACCCGAGTCCTACACAAGGACGCTGCACCATCGCGTTTCGACCCTACGCTGTCCTCAGATGGAAACCTGGAACTCTTTTATTTACTTGTACAGCAGCGGTGCCGCCATGGCATCTCCTGCGTGCCCCTGGCGTGCAAAGGCTCTGAACAGAGAAGGGGAAAAATTGGTTACCTGAGGGGCCCTGCAGTCCAGGCGGTCCCTGAGGGCCCGGCGGGCCAGGGGGGCCTGGCGGTCCCATGACGGTTGTACCGGGAATCCCAGGGATGCCGGGAATGCCGGGGGCCGGGCGGGCCAGGGGGGCCTGGCGGTCCCATGACGGTTGTACCGGGAATCCCAGGGATGCCGGGAATGCCGGGGGGGCCCTGGGGCCCAGGAGGACCTGGCGGCCCTTGGGGACCGTTGGGCCCTGGAGGACCAGCCTTTTTACCTGAAAAATAGAAGGTCAAATGTTAGCTTCTCTGCACACTGAATATGGGATGGTCTTTTACCTACAGGAAAGCCCTGGGAACGAGGAAAGCAGATTGGGGATGGCTCATGGCCGGCTGGAGGGCAGGGACAAGGAGGAGCACCCAACCGGCCGGGGTGGGGGTCCTGCAGCTCCACACCATGAGGACAACGCTGCCGGCAGGGCAGAAGCAGGTCGCCGCCTTGCAGGCTCCTTCCAGCATATGTAATTACCTTTAAGTGAGGCACGTGGACTCTCCAAGGCCTCCCAAGAGATGGAGGCTCAGGCGGTCTCTGCCCCCCGAGCTCTGGCTGCAGCCCTGGCCTGGCCACCCTGCTCTCGGCACGGGGCTGGGAGGTCCCGCAGCCCGCAAAGGCAGCGTGCCCGAGAGCCGGTTGCACCCCTGCGGCAAGGTTAGGATGCTCCCTTTGACCAGCCGCACGCTGCAATGCAATGCAGTGAAAGCTGGGGTATTAAAAAGTCGAGATGATCCGCTCTGCAGTTTCTCAGTTTCCCATTTTTTGGCGGAAAGCAGTTGCAATCTTTTCTCCCTGCTGTATACGTATGGATTAGCATACAATCCCCACGGCTTCATCTCCTGTCTGAGAGAGAGAGGTGCCTCCAGAGGGCAGTTCAGAGCTGAACTTCAGCTCCTCTCCACCAGCTGCTGAGCGCCCCGGGCGATGCAGGAGGCATCCCCGCAAAGCCGCACACTTCTACGGTGCGATGAGGATGCACTTAACGTGCACGAAGGACTTAGATGCTACAGTGCCTCGAAATCATTAAATGTGCATTTTGGGCTTTGGATGGAGGGGTAAGGGAAGGACTAACCCAATCAGGAGGATGAAAGCACTGAAGGATTGCCACGATCCTCAAACACACCTCACCACGCGCGCCCAGGAAGAGAAATAGCACAACCACGTAAGTAAAGACTCTTATCAGGCATATACGCAGCGGACTGAAATAAGGCCTGCAGGGAAAGCCGGACCCGTGCTCTCCTGATCTTCCAGATCCCTGACAGAAATTACGCTCTTTTGATGTAGTTTTTAAAACGCAACTTTCTAACAGGCTTTTATGTCAAAGAGCTTTATTAACTTGGCAAAATTGCTTCAATTGCTGAAACAAAGTCCGCTGTAGGACAGAATTAAACACCTTTTTAGGTGACAGCAGCAGTTAGGATATGAAATAATGGTTATCGGAATGGTTTCTGAGTACATTTATGTACTTGTTTCTCTACTAAATATCCATCTTTGTCATGGAACAAAACTAGAAGGAAAACCCCACCTATTTTAGTTAGCACAGAAGTGGAAATCTCCAGACGGCCGCTAACGGCCACAAACAAGGGCACATGGAAATCAGCGTAGGACAACCGCGCGGTTCGGTCTCGGTGTGCAGAAAGCAGAGTTAAAGTAAGCACGGGTGATTAAAGTAATACAGGTATCCTACAAAAAACGGGGCAAAGCTGAAGGGGACAAATCATTCGCAGCAGTATTTCTGCCCAGATTAGCAGCCGTGTCTTCAAATCTGAGGTGGCGACAAGCCAGCCTTCCCCTAAACCAGCAAATCTCCTTCCCCTCGGGTTATGCTTTGGAAATTATCATCTTGCATCAAACCCCTTACCCATTTCCCCTAAAGCACACTTACTAAAGTCTTCTCATTCACATCCCCTCCAATCTAGGACATCCGAATGAAGGATCGTATGCAGTAAGTCAGGAATCCTGCTGCTGTCACTCCTTGCTTTCCTTCCCAAGAGGGATACGCATTACAGCTGGTTTAACTAATCTGTCTCAGAAATCCGGTCTGCTACTAGAGGAGCTGCTAGTTTAGCAGTAAAACAATTGCACATAATTCTGATGCCGCACAGGGACGCTTATTTTCTGTGCGTTCCCGCTCCTTCAAGTAATTTCAACTACTTTTCTGCATTAACGGAACCTCCACTTATTAAAGTCACAAGGCAAAAAATAGATATTCAGTGAGTATAAAGCTCTCGATTAGTCTTCTAACCGAGGGGACCCCAGCCCCAGCATGAGCAGCTCTCCAGGGAGGGCCTCCAGCACCCAAGTCCCAGCGTGCCAAGTCTCTGTCTTTACCCACATGCACTAGGCAGGCTCCAAAACTCAAAGCAGGCAGAACCAGTAAGTTTTCCTTAATCATCGTACACCAAACAAAACGCTCTAATTCTAAAAAAAATTAAATGTGACAATACCATAAAATTAAACTATTTTATACAGCACTACAGCTGTATATAATACAGCTCTATGAGATCCCCCTGCTACTCCAGAATTGCTATGAATACCACAGTCATCATTTGTTATTAGTTTGGCTGATTTAACACGGGTTTAGGGTTTCAGAGTTTTGTTCGGACAAACTTGTCAAACGTAAAATTTTATGCTGCTTTTGAGGGTAAATATAAACTAAATTTCTAACTGTGGCCTGTCTCAACTTCTCAGCCGTAAATGTTGAGTTTGCATCCAAGGATTAAAAGCGATTTGATGTGCTATTAAAGTAGCACAGACACGCAAAGCTCGGCTGCTCTCGCTGCTGCAGGTCGTGACCGTGGGCTGGAGCCCAGGCCACGTACCGGCACGCGCGGGAAGGTCTCTCGAGGGACGCAGCAAAGTGCTGAACAGCTAACTTCTCTGTTAATTAAATATACATTAGGCGCAATAGGTAGTAAGCAGAGAGCTGACGTTGCGCCTGTCAGTGCTTTGCTGCATAGGCTTGGCCACGAGCACGTGCCGCATGTCGACGCCTGCGCGAGCCCCTCGATAAATTGAGCTCCCTGGGCTTCAGAGGCAGCACAACCCCGAGTCGCACACAGTTTCTGCATTTCTCCTAACCTACAACCGAGCACGCACCACTGCTTTTAAAACGCGCACAGAAGTGTTCTGATGGTTACAAGGAGCAAAAGCGGGTAATCTGACCGTGCTTCCCTGAAATCAAGACTGCAGCATATTTTTGAGGAAAAGTTTATAAAGCAACTCAGATCCTTTGACTCGCTCAAGTTCCTGGCAGCAAGCAAGCGTATGACCCTAAGCATTCCCCAGGAGCCCTACACAAACAAGGACGGCATCAGACACCGCACGGAAACACGGGGCTGCCTCCCAAATAACCCAAGTCACAACAACTCATCCATATGCGTTTTACCCACTTACCTGCTGCAAACAGCTTGAGGAACATAAGCATGTCGGACAAAATACCTGTGGGCTCACCAACACTCGGGATGGACACATAAAATACTACTTCTAAGGTTAATACACAACCAGAAGTGAGATGCAGAGCGTATCTATGTTGACTTTGGTGGGTCTGAAGGGGACCCCAACCTGCAGCACGGCAGGATAGGGATGAAAGCTAAAGCTGCTTCGGCAGAGACGGCCTGGCAAACAGCAAGTGGCTCCCAATAGCTGGTACGTGACTCAACTCCACTCAACTATTTAACTATAGCATCTTCAGAATTACTTCTGTACAACGTAATTAACTTCCTTTAGCTTTTAAGGAAGGCTTTAACGAGCGCCTACGCTCCCCTGCCGCTGCCGGGTCATGCAGTCCTGCCATGGCAATGTGGGAGCACGAGAGCAGCTCGTGGTCTGTGTTGTGGGACCACGCACCACGTTAATCCCTGCCCCTCCCGGAGAGGGAACCTGTCGTCGGTTTCTCCTTCATGTTGGCTAAAGAGAATTCATAGCCGGGTAACGCAGGCACAGAAAGGAAAATTAAATTAAAACTCAAACTTACCCTTTTTCTTGTTTTTAACTGAACTTGGACCTACAAAGAAAAAAAAGAAAACTCGTGAAATTCAGTGATCATTTCATCTTCGATAACCCCCCCCTCCCACCAACGCCCACCGACCCAGAGGGTGCCTCTCTGGAGCTGGAACAAAATTGGCAACAAAACCGGTAAGCCAAAGATGTAGCATTTTCTGTTTTCTACACACAATTGCTGTGAAGGTACAACGATTTTACCGGGACCCAGATCTGCTTTACCCTCTCTCAAACTAGCAGCCCGTGGCTGGTATAGCACACAAGTGAGTGAGCTTTGGTGGGCACCTCTCCCCCTTATTGCAAAGATGAGTGAAACCAACCGCTTGGGGCCAACGGCAAAGCTCAGGCGAGAGATGCTCTTCTCCCTTGAGCCAGAGCTTTAATCTCAGCTACCAGCTTAGTTCCAGCTCTGCTGAACACTGCTCAGAGTTTTGCCACACGTATCCCCTGAAGTCGCTGATGGAATTACGCCACGTCAAACCTTCAGACAGCAAAAATCCTGAGACTCAGCAGAAACCATTTAAAAACACGGTCTCTACACAGCAGATTATTTTTCAAGCGGACAACGGAGGCATTTGTGGTCTAGGCAGCCATACGTGAATTTTCTCTGTTAGCTTTAAATCGCCAAGCTTAACATTTAAAGCCGTCACATTTTACTTCCCAATGAGGACAGGTTAGAACAAAGTTAGCATGACTCAGCTCTCAGCTGAGAGCAGTAACCCAAATACTTGTGAGCCAAATTGTTTAAACATAGTAATAAAATACCAAGAAAAACAAAAGCAAAGAATTAGTATGAACTGGCTTATTTAAACAATGGGAATACAAACCTCCCTAGCAAGAAGTGAAAATATTTATAGTGAAACTGAGAAACTACATGACTTTTTAAGCAGAAGCTGAAGTGTGAAACATGCTCCACTGCTTCCTCAAAAACTAATCAGGGATGGGAATGAACTGCAAAAATACCCAAATATTCCCTCGCTGTTCATCAGTGAAATCCCTCTAAAATCTGGGTTTAAACACACATCGGAGATTGAAATCACCTTTAACTGAGATATGCTTGTAACGAATGGAAGGTTACGAGGTTGCTTTGAGTCAGCACTGGTAGAGAAAGACAAATTACCAATTAGTACAAAGTGCCACGTTCCCATGGCTAGATGGAAAGATAAGAGAAGGACCAGAGAAATACCCAGAAATACCTTACTGATGCCTTTCAACAGGAATATTAATTTGCCTCCATTATGCTGTTGGGTCATGGGAAAATTAGGGTACTATCTAATTTATTATTTCTGCTAATCAACTACTTTTTTCCTAATCCATATATTCACAGTATTAAAACATGTAGATAGGCCAAGACACAGGTTTCTAACAATGCCAGTCCCAGCATCTTGCTAGGGAGCAACACTCCAGCCAACCCGCAGGTCCACCACCAGCAGAGGAACTGCAAAACCTTTTATGTTTGGCAAACACCAACAGGCTCCTCTTTTTGCGTTTTCTGAGCTCTCGCGATGCAGGAGCCGTGATCGTGCCGGCGATCTCCACCGGCCCTCATCTGGGGCAGCAGCTAGTTAATAACATCTTCAGTGAAGAGAAAAAAATTGTCTGGGGGACATCATTTAAAAAAAAAAAAAACAAACAAAAAACAACACAGCAAGCAAAACGCGAGCGCTGTGTATGTGTCTCTTCAGACCTCGGAGTCACGAGAGTTTATTTCATGTTATATATATCACACCATTAGCGCTATAACCAGAGTGAAAGTACAAATAGCTGCGGCGAGCCAAACACATTTGAAATGGATGGAACCAATTAGCTTCAAAGATGAATGGGAGGAATGAGAACCACATGCGATGTCAATGTTCACAGTCTATATTACAACACACGCATCTGTTCCAGGCACGGCAGAGAGAGATGTTACGGCTGTGCAAGTGAATCTTTCGACAAACACAAAAATACTTCTGACATGAAAAAAAACACAATATTATTAGCCTTGGGAGCTTCTGACTCTCTGGGGTTTGCATCTGTTCGTCTCCCAATAGGAAGGGGTGGATAATTTGATTGTAGCAGGGAGCCAGAAGGTTCATCTGATACACCAGAAGACAGAATTTTCCTCATTTTTGCTCAAAATGGTAAACTCATCGGACCTTTCTCAATTTAGTCTAAAACGGTAACAAAGTCTCTTACCGAGTTTGGGAAGCAGAGCTCCACCAAATTATCAGATCTGTATTTCCTTCAGTATGAAAGGTGCTGAGGCACAAGGCTTGAAAACCTTACTTGATATACATTGTCCCAACACACATGTGCAGAGGAGGAAAAAAAAAAAAAAATCCTTTCTGACATGCTTTTCTGAGGCCACATCCCAATATTTAAGCAATAAAGCCTGTTAAATGCTGCAGTGGTTGAGTGCATATGACCTGCTGGTTAGCTGTCAGCTGATGGAGCAGGTTAAATGCCCACAAGTTAGGCAGGCGTAAGTCTTTCCCAGAGTCTTCTCCTACACCGTTAATCCCACCTCGCTATCCCACTCCTCCTGCGGAGAGGCTCCCAGTCTCAAAGCCTTTCACACTACCCGCATTTCTTTAGTGCAGTTTCATGGAGGCCATTACATGACTTGATTCCAAGGAAGGTCTATGAGAAGATACTTTTTTTTCCGCTCCAAGATGCAGACTACAGGCATACGCGCCACGTTCCTCTACAATATCAAAAGTCTTACAAAAAACCAAGTTACAGGATACCTACTGCTGCTCCGGAGTCCCCAAGACCTGCCACCTTCTTGTAGAAGGAAATTGGTTTGACTTGAATTCTCCACCGACCAATGCTGTCTGCTACCGCTCTCATCTCTGCTTTCAGGGGCTTCACCACAGTGCATTTGAGGATTTATTCCAGTCCCAGTGGGATCTGAGAGCAACCCGACTGGTCAGCTGTTCCCCAGCACCTCTTTTCCCTTCTTTATAAAAAGAACCTTGAGTTTGCTTTTCTGCACTCTTCTGACATCACCTCTGTTCCTCATGAATTCCTTAAAGTATCTGTTATGGACTTGCTAGAGATCAAGCTCGTGGTCTGGACTACTGGTATTAAAAGTTGCAGATACCCAAGCATAGCTATTTTTCTCCGTATGTGCTTGCGCTCAACTTTTGTACTTCTTCCTACCAGTCCCACCTATCTCCCACCTCCTTTCCGCATGCCGTCTGCTCGTGTTTGAGGTCAAGCCAGACCCCAGACCTAGGGAAGTCCATCCCCTTCTATATTTCCTGTCCTTCACCTGAAATTAAATTTATGCTTATGCCCTTATCCATCCTTGAAGATGTCAGCTCTGTTCAACCCTTGATTTTAGCTTTGCTTTGCAGAGGAAGGAAAATTGACAAGAACTGTTAATACAGAAGAGGACCGGGATATCAGAGAGGACAGGCTGGATGGCTTTGAAGGATAATAAGCATGGGATGAGATTCGGGCATACAAAATGCATAGTCCTATAAATTATATATACAGAGGGAATAATAAACCGTTCTGCGGGATGGTAGAGCTCCTCAGACAGAGCTGCGGAGGACAATGTCTGCACGTGCTGAGTTGCTGTCACACAGCCAGGCAAGGCAGAAATACAATCCTAAAACGGATCAGTGGAAATACCTCCAGCAGACATGGGGCAATACTGATGTCACTCAGTAGGTGGGGGTGAAAATCCTGGGAGTAATGCAATCCTGATCATCTACATACAGAAAGATGAATTTAAATGAGAACAATTTCACAGAAGGGTTCCCAAGAAGGTGGTCAAGAAGTGGTCAAGCAGAGCTCGCCTGGTCGGCCATCAACGCTGGGAAAGGGATGTGAGCACCACTGGGAAAGGCTATGGTGATGGGCATAGAAGGAGAAGACCTGTTAGGGCTTAAAGAACAGCACTGGCACGTCCTCACATGTGCGAATTGCTCCCGAAGACCATTAAGCTGGGAATGAGAAGGCTTCCTCTAACCTCCAGAAGGAGGAGCACAGGTTTGGAGGGGGTCTTCTGGCTCAGAGCAAGGCCTCCAGTGTCATGGGTCACTGCTTAAAAGTCTCTCAAAAGTTCATCAGTCCCTTTGGAAAGCAGTGAGGTTACTTTTTGTCTAACTACTAAAGCCATAGCTACTAAGCTATGAAGCAGGCTGCTAGCCTGACTTGAAATGTTTAAAGCTAGCTACCTGATCTACTTCTAAAATTTATAATCTTTCGTTGGATTTCCTGTAGGAAAAGCCCACCGACTCCTGCTGCAATAACTCAGGCCAGCTCTATCATCTGCCAGCTGAGTTCTTCATCACAGGATAGGATTTCCCCAGCAAAGGTGTCAGAGCAGCAACGCTGCACGCTGGGCTTTTGAAGACCCTGGCTTTGAACAGCGCTCAAGACCTAGACTTCTACAAAAGCTTATTTTCCACATCTGTTGGGAAAATAAAAGGGAATGATAACAGAAAAGGAGGGAATATAAAACCAGCGAGAGCGGTAAACTTCGAGGGAAAGGCACAAGCAGGAAAATACAGCTCTATATGACAACAAAACAGCCACCCTGGAAGCCTTCTGCCCGCAGAGCCATCCAGCTGGGCATCTGCACAGGGAAGGCTCCAAGCAATGCCAAGTCACTTCTTCTAGCAGAAGCACTATGGCCACGGGTTTTAGCACTGAGCCACTTCAGATGCAAAGTTCTCACCTAAGCTAAAGAAACTATTTGCAATAGATGAGTTTTTGTTGTCCAAAACCGCAGCTGTGGCCCAGCAAGCAGCAGAAGACATCTTACCGTGCTTCAGGGAGCAGGTTCTAGCCCCCAGCTCCTGCAGCCCTAGCATCTGCCGGATCATTTCCAAGGGCTTCAGAAAAAAAGCAGATGGTGATGCAACTCGAGGGTATTATATATGACATGTTTTCTCATATAAAGATTAATAGCCCCCCCGATTTTTCTTTCTGCACGCTACACACTGCTATGATTTACTATAAATACAAAAATATCAAAAACTTCTTTAGGACATATGCTGATATAAATAGTATATTAAACCCCCCCTGCGTTCACTTATTAGTTATGTGTGTGGATTAACAAGAAATAGTTTAAATTCCTGCAAAAGAGTTCAAACCGGTTTTATTGATGGGAACAGATCCTTGTAATTACGCTTATTTTATATAAAACCTATAAAAGGTTGACCATTATAGAAATCAGTCAAACAAAGGACGAGTACCCAGGAAGGCCGCTGAACTTTCTCAAATTCTCAGGTGCCAAGAGCAGAACAAAGTCAATGAGTGCCACTACCATATTCTAGCAGCATCCACATTCAATCCAGAACAAAGACGTCTACTGATGTCTTCAAGGTGTTCAACCATTTTCGGACAGGTACACTGCAGCAACCACCGTGTCCTCTATAGGCTGTGTCAACCCATTTTCAGCATTCACTGCTTGCTCCTGAGATTATTAAGGCATCCCTTTTCTATCTTCCTAGCACTAAATTACTACGGTATATCATCAGTCTTCTTACCTAAGCATGGCTCTCGTTTCGGGAATACGTGAGACCAGATAATACAACTGAGCCATCTCCATATTACCATCACCACTCTGCCTCCGAGAAATGAGAAGACGGAGGTACCGAGAAGTCATCCTCGTCCCAGGTTACAAGCAGAATCGGAGACAAAATCTTGATGATTAATGAGATGCTAGTGTCCTCCAGAAACACCACATCACTTCTCACTCACTCATAAAATAAGCATAAGGTGACCCGGAATCATCAAGTCTACAGCTACTTTCAAGACAAACATCTAATTTTGAAGATGAAAACAGAAGCGGGGAGCTCTGTGTGACTTATGTAATATGCACATTTTCGAAACTGTATCATCTTTGTGCACTAAAAAAAAAAAAATAAAATTGCATCTTTTTCTTTGAAGTATGAGCTTCTGGGTGTAGTTGGAATCATTAGATTTAGTGATCACTGTTTTCAACAGCTATGGAAATTTGTGTATTTTTCCAAACCCTGCTAACCATCTGGTTTAACAAGGAGACGACTTGCTAAATCTCAGACAAAGCTCTGAATACTGCCCAAATCCACCAGTAACTTCTGGAGAATAGATAGCTAACAGAAGTTGAAACGAGTTCCTGGACATTAGTCAGGATACCATTACTAATGGAGTTATTGAAACATGTAAGGGTGCTGGCCAAAACGAAGTTGTTCTCCATTTGCAGGCAGGGATTTTTTTCTTCAAGGATCCTGGATTCTCAATAAATACAACGCACAAAGGGAAGAGAAGAAACAGAAGCCAAGCACTACAACCAGGCTCTGTGGTGCAACAGATGAGTGTCCCAGGACTCAAGTCCTGCTAACCCTCAGGTTACCACTCAACCCAACAACGCAGGTTGTCTCCATCTCTTATAGAAAGCTCTGGCCACCAAGTGCCTTCCAGCTGTGAAAGCTTCCACCTCTCAAGGAAGGAAGTTCTCTGCCACTTGGGGCTTCCTAAAAAAGAGGGGCAAAGCAGCTATGAAAATGTTACCGTTCCTGACCCATGCCTGGGAATTAACCAGTCCTGTCAACCTTCACAGACATTAAGACCAGAAGGGACCATTATGATAACCAAGTATTAAAGAAGTCCTACCCGTTAAGCCTTCCATCAATCCCTCTATCTCTGTTTGACCAATACTAAAGGCGGGGAAGGGCAGAAAGAAAAGCTTAAGTGTTACTTGAGATTTCAAGTGATGAAGAATCTACTGATGAAGAATTCTACTTCAAAGAATCTACCTTCTTTGCTATAAGTTGTCTCAATGAATAATAAAAAAACCTCCACTTCAGTCAACCCTCCGAAACTCAGTTGTTTCATTTACAGAACTGGTGTAATGATATTTACTTCATTCACATGGGTATGAGATATGTAAGGCTTTTCAAATATTTTCTAAGTGTGGCGTTATTAATGCCAGACTATGGTGGAGTTGGGGAAAGAAGGATGTTAGCTCCCAAACACATGCTTAATCTAGAACATGTGGTTTTGGGGGAGGTTTGGAACCAATATGTTTTCAACATTTTCAGGAAATTTGGTCTATCCAGATGAAAGCTTCTTGGACCCTACTGAAATATCAGTCAGTGATACAAATACTGAAACGATGAATTTTTTCCCTGCCCTGAAAAAGAAAGTGCTTCTTCACCAATTCCAGAGAAAAAGGCAACAGATCTTGAAGAGCAGCTTTGGTATTATTACTCCAGAGTATTTAGAAAATATGATAAATTATAGATCTAGGAAAATATCCCAGAAGTAAAACGCATCGTGCATTACTCAAAACTTCTGGCATGCCTTGCCAGAGTGGTTTTTTGGGGGGTGGAATGAGGAAGGGAGGTCTTCTGCGACGTGTGGAGGAAAGGTGTTGCCTGCAATTACAGGCAGAATGGCTGAATCCAGGTTAGGGATGCGATGTCCCCGGTACAAGGCTAGTACTAATTTCAATAAATCAGAATATAGTGAATATATTATGTAACAGAATGGGGAGCTCACTGTACAAAGTGGGGGAAGGATGAAACAGTGCTGCTTGATATATTAGTATGCAAGGCAGAGCCCCAAGGCCATTCAGTTTTTCCTCAACCACTATTGCTGCTTCTATCTGCTTTTGTTTCAATTTTGTTTTAAACTCTTCAAAATTCGTGTGTGAACACAGGCACCCTTAATTGTCTTTTTCTGGTTACATCTTAAATTGAGATGTTCCGTGACAGCATCCCATAAACCAGCGTTCCCTCCTTGTCCTTCACCTAACGGCATCTTCCTTCCACAGCAGTGCCAAGAGTCACGCCTGGAGGACATCCCCGCCTGCTGCTCCACCTTCACCACACTTGAACTCTGTGCACAGTAGAAACACACACAAGCCCTAAATTTCAGGAATCTTTGCTCAGCGGTAGCCCTGTCATATTCTGGAGTTATAGGCCGCTAAGTCCCCAAGACTGGCTCGGCGCCAATTTATAGCTGACACTTCTTCTGATACCCCACCCCTGTGCTGAATTAAACTGCCTAACGCTCAAAGCCAGTGTCCTCCAGCCTGAGAGACCAAGGAGAGTTTGCAGCTCATCTTGGACTGAGGCACTCCCTTGGCTACATCCACTTTTTGAGGCTATTCTTCTTTAAGGGCTTTTCACATGTCTCCATATGTCTCCAGGGGGAGTATCCCTCCCCCCGCGCTTCTGGGACATCATGCTGCTTGGCCAGAGGGTCTGAGAAGAGCTTGTGCATCAACACCAAACGCTGAGAATCATCTCTCTTGTGGTGAATTAGGTATGAGAGTCGCTTTCTGCTGCCTCACTGCTCTTCTCTGAGCAATCCGTCAAAGGACAAGCCTACATCCATGTGTCATCCAGATGATCAGATGCTGCTCCAGGAGCTCCATGGATCAGTAGCCTGCTCCCTCCCTATTCCTCTGATCCCATACACCAGACCCCAGTTCAAACCTATCGGTCTAAAAACAAACGGAGAGAAGTCACAGCTCATCTCTGCCCCATCCCTGGAATCCCTGGAGTGACACTAGATGCCAGAGAGCCACAATCTCTCTTCCTCAGACAGCTTCAGACAATGTAAGATCTCATCACGTAACAGGTTTTTTTTGTTCTTGCCGTTGTTTTTTTTTCTCCTGCCAATACTCAGAGAGATTTTTGCCTGATTAAAAAACAGGACTCTTCACATCAGGGAACAACTTGGTCAAGCTCGTAAGGAATGGGAGGACAGTTAAATGCAAAAATACAGAGGTAGATACTGGCCAACAGTGACAGTAGGTTGTGATGTACTTTATACTGATCTTTAATCATATCAAAGGGAAAAAGATCTTTAGTTACTGCAGTTCAAAATGATCAGAACTGAAGTGCGAGCAAAAGGGACAGACCTAAGAGACCATCTGTCAGCAACCTGTTTCACTGGTCCAGGTAAAAGGTACCTTGTCGAGCAACCACCCCTCTGCCCCAGCTGGAGTGGGGGAAGGCGTAGGATGAATGTCATTGCTCTCACGCATCTACCAGGTTTTTCCACCTTAAAAAGGACAGTGTGACTCGTAGGTCATCAGCTGCTGTTTGAAGGGACCCACCAGCCCATAGAGACCCACCAGCCCTCCGTGCCTCCTAAGGACTTTTTGGCATGAGGAACAACATAGGTGGAGGGTCATAGAAGAACCCGGCCGGAACAGCAACCATCCTTGAGAATCTGTCACCTCTGCTGTTGTTGGTCCCGCTTTGGGGGAGAGGGATGGATCCAGTCACCTCCTGGGGTCCCCTCCACCCTGCATTACTCCATGACCTCAGCTCTGCTTCTCCAACAGCCAGAGCTCTGCTGAAAATCGCTACTCTCTGCTTTCTCGAGTACAGCAGAGATATCCTTACTGACTGCAACAGGAATTTCCATCACTTGATACGACATAAAGAACAACCAGTTGATTTAGTTCCTCAGTCCCACCCGGATCCACTTTGGGCTCGGTGGCAAGGTACCAGGACAGCCTACTGATACCGTGAAGGCTTTTAAAAAAAATATCCAGTCTCCACTGAGTAGGTGCAAGCACACCACAGCGCAAATGTGTTCACGAACAAAGACAAATCCTGCTCCCAATTAACTACAGAGCCACTGTTGCTGGCAAAATAATATTGCACTGCCTTCTCAAAAACACAAAAAAACAATCAAACATAAATCTCCACCCTTCTTAACTCCGCTCCCACATAATCAGTCCCAGCCAAGTTCCTGGGGTTCACACCAGAACCTGTGGCCATCATATTTCATTTTCCGCACTCTCACTGGCTATGGAAGAAGAATATGATGTGCCTTTTGTTTTCCTTCAGGCATTTAGGTTGGATTCCAAATGCTGGATCTTTACAGCAGAGCTGACAAACAACATTACTATTTCTAATTCAAGTATCTCAAGGCTTTTTTTGGCTTGCTGGCTAGACTCACAAGGCTTATTTTCTATACACCACTGCACCCTATTGCTTACTTTATCAATACCACATATTTGAATTCAACAATTTAAAGCGTAGTATTACAGCTGTGTTTTTATTTTGTTTGTTTTATTCGGTTGTTGCTTAACACAAAACATTCTGACATTTTAAGTCATATCCCACTAAGATAAACAACTAACATATGTCATGAATTCCAGTAGAAATGATTCCCAAGTGGTGCTGCAGCAAGGTTTTAACCAAGCGTACGAAAGGCTCTCTTAACTTGTTTGCTGGATGTTTTAAATGCACTCTTCCCCACCGCAGCTATCCATAAGGAATCGAGGGCAGGTGGGAGGAAATCTCTTCGACTATCTCATCCCTGCAGAACTTTACACGTTTTTCTTCCTCCCGTACGTAATTCTGCCTAACTGGATCGAAAACCTCTGCAGCGTTCAACAGCTGTCCGTAATCTGACGGTTTAATTACATGGAATAGCATGGGATCTATACCCAAAGATGCATCTGTGTGCATATACGTGTGCTTGTATTTCTATGAATCTGAAAAGGGGTCTGAAGGAAACCCAAGAGAGACCCCATCACTCTTTGGGAAGCCAAAGTCAAGTCCCTGCAGTGGTCATGACACAGTGAAGTGGTGCCTGGCTCAGCCAACTCTTGAGTTTATCCATTCACAGCATTTCAAACAGATTAACGGACTTCACCAAATCCTGCTCGTATTAACGAGGTCAGGTACGAATCCAACAATGTTGCTATACATCATGGCCAACAAAGCCCTAATGAAAACATGCAACTGCCATGCCTCATTCACAACTTTTTCCCCAAAGAGTTTCCCGGTGGTGGTGTTCTTCAGCTTTGTGCAACAGTAATTTTCTTACGGCTTATGTATCTGGTCTACTATAACTGAGGGGATTTTTAAAGAGCGCCCAGACAGAAGACACAACCGAAGACAACTTCACAATTCCTGTCACCAGCGCAGCTGCTCTGGGTTTGGCTATTCAGTCCCACCCCGGCCCCCCCCGACAGAAAAATAAGCTTATTCAGCCCAAGATCTGCAGAAGGCAGATACCCCATAGTCGCTGCAAGCAGGACCCTGAGCCTGGACTGCCGTACCTGGTCATTTGGAAAGGTTTACATGCTCCAGCTCAGCACCAGTTGCTCTGCTTTGGGGCTAGAGCTGATCTGTGACCAGATGGACTTGGAGCATGTGCTAAGCAAACTTGTGTCTGCCTGCAAAATACCGTGTGGATGTGGCCAGAGAGCCAGTTTATTCACAGAAATCAAAGCTCAGCTGCAAATACTTCAGTATGACAGACAACAGTGTCTCTCACACTGTGGGAAAGAAATCACCAGCTACGAGTCGAGTTCAGCATTTACAATGTTTGGTGCACGGCATCCATAGTTCAGATGCACACATAGTTCAGATGCAATTGCATTCCTGCCCGGCTGGAACATCTGTTCTCCTCTCATTAGTCCTGGCCGTGTTTTGTAACAGAAGAAACTATCTGAGATTCCTGAACTGCAGTATTTGACCTGAGGCATTATGAAAAGCCCCGGTTTTCAGAAGTGGAATTCATACGGAATCACCAGTCACTTCTAATAACGTTGGTCCCTGCTTAACATGCAGTTGTGAAAAAAGCTTAAAAGTTTAGTTCAAGTTTCAGCAAAGCCTGCTGAAGAACACACCGTAGGCTAAGCACTAAGAATCCATCAGGACAACTCTGAAATCCACGCAAAAGTGGAATCAGCGCAAGTATCTGAAAATGCAACCGAGGTGAGATTCTGACCGGAAAATTCCTTCTCAAGCCTTCTACTATCCTCTGCATCTCCAAACCTTTCAGTGGTCATCCCACCACCTTATCTGAACCAGATGGGAAGTACCAGGGAAGGACAAACACACCCCAAAGCAGCTCTACGGATGGAACAAATCAACAGCACCTAATCACGGCTTTGTAAATATTAAGAATAATGAAGCAGGGTTTCTTTTGGAACAATCCAGATCACAACTGGAAGGGCTGGTGAAGAAGACAGGAGGCAAATGGAGGCTGCGTATGGATCGGGACACGTCAACCATTACACTGTGAACCCCGTGACCTGGAACAATTTCTCATCACGGCCACCACACAATTAAGCTTGTACCTCTCCCAGCAAGTTAATTGCTTTTAATATTTAACATCCAATTGGGACAGCAACATACCAGAGCTCAATGAAGAATTCTGGACTCCATCAGTTTTCAGACCCTGGCTGATGCAGCACATCCTCATGAAAACACCACCCTCAACGCATACTGCAGGAATGAACGTCACCACTCAGGCTTTCAGCATCACACACTTTCTAGGTACAGCAAGTGACTCCAAAATCTTTCAGCTGAAACAGCGTATTGCTCAAGCCTAGATGTTAACACCTCTGCTTTCCCAACGCGCTCGGGCTATGTGGAGCTCCCCTCAAATTATGTCTTGCTTGGGTATCTACCACATCACCCTGCTGGACGACAAACAACTGCCTATGGTTTCCCAAGACAGGCTTCAGCGAAGATTGTTAATGGACACTGCAGCGAATTTGACCTCAAAGTAATTTCAGTATTAAAAAAAAAAATGAATTCAGAGTAGTTTGAACCAAGGATATGCTGAAAATGTTTCAGCTGTCTAAAAATGTATTCTCTTAAAAGTTATACCTAGAGGAAGAAGATCCCCTTTAATACCGTCTTCACCTTTGCTTTCACTTGTTTCCAGAAATGACATGGTATTAATCTGCCACTGCTGTAACAGAGCTGAAACCAGGACCTAAACGTCATTCTGGGTTTTTAGACAGTTGTTAAGCTTCTCTGGATCTCTCGGTGGAAATGTTGGTTAGAAATGAGCACAGACACAAGACCGTGGTCTGAACCAGTTAGTCACCTATATTTTAACTTAGTTACCTATATTTTTATCAAAGTATCTTCAAGGAAGAAAAGTGCCTGGGGTATAAGACCTTATACAAATAGTCTGCCTTATTACAATAACCACGGGTATAGCATGTAGGTAAGGATCTGTAAATGAGCTGTAGTCTTAATTTTACTGTAGTAACAAGCAGCACTGACAGCGACCTCACAGGAAAAGGATGGAGATCGTCCACAAAGATTCAAAACATCATCTTAATTCCTCCCTTCTCCCATTTTGGGGGAAATCACAGAGAAATTCTGGGGGAAATCAGTAAGCGCAAGCACTTTGTGGTGAGCCTTTCTTTTGGGACCGTCCCCTGCGCTCCAGTATCCAGGAAATGTTCTGTATTTACTGCGTGCTCATCACCATGGTTTCGGAGCACAATAAGGCTCTATCGCCCTTCATGCATCTGCGTTTCTGGGAATGCCTGGGCTTTGGGGAATTGCACGGGGCCGACACAAAGGCACCGATTGTTCTGGAGGCAGAGGGACGAACCTGCCCTTTCCAAAGGAGAGGAAGCCGGCAGGAAAAGTCGCTATTGTGATCTGGATATAAAAAAAATAAGCCCTATTGCATTGTCAGCGCCGCCAGGTCGGGAGGGGGGGACGGGGACGGCCGAGACGCGGCACCTGTGGGACCGGGGGCTGCCCGGGGGGACGGAGGGAGCCAGGAGCCCCCAGCCAGGCTCTGGCATCAGCTACCTGCTAAACCATCCTGAAACCATCCTAAAACCACCAACGGATACTAACAAGGTGAAACACTGAACCCACGTAGCTGGCACATCACTTCCAAAGCTCCAGGTAGAAGCAGGGATCAAGACAAGCTTCTGCTCTCCCAGAACTTAATTTTCATTTCAACAAAAGCCATTTGCAGCCCTGAAACCCATGAGTTCTCATCAAGGACTTTCCTCGGCAGTAAGGACTGCCAAAGTAGTAGGAACCAAATTGTTGTCAGCTTAAGGACAGCCATCTGCTCAGCCTCTTCCCAGCTGCCATGCTCCAAATCAAAGAATGGATAACAATCACTTATGTTTCTCACCAAGCTCAATATGAAAAAATCTAGGAAGGAAAAAAAAACCCAAACCAAAAAGCAAAAACCAAACAAACCAGGAAAGCAGCACGGCAGGGATCTAACTGGGAACAGAGATGAAAGTAGGAGAAAAAGAAACTAGGGGGTTTTTTGGGGTTTTGTTTTTGTTTTTGTTTTTTTTTTTTTAAAAACAATGTTTTTTAAAGAGTCCTATTGACATCTGCTTTGTAAATGCTCTGTCATTATTTATATCCTCAAGAGCACGGAATTGTCTCTGTAGTTACAACCATGCTACTCCCATATTTTGGCTTTGTTAGCAAAGAGCCAGCAGCAATTTTACTGGTGCTCTGGGAATAGAGATCTAACATTTCATACACAGTTTATTTAAAAGTGGACTAATTTAACATTCTTGATGGTTCCTTTTAGCACAACTGTTGCTAATTACCAGCTCCAGAATGATTTGTTAATCTGGGAGCAACAGCGGTTCCACAGCAGCATAAATACACCAAGACAAAAAGGAAGGAGGGGAAAAAGAAAAATGAAAGAGAGACATTGGAGAGGGTCAAGTTTTCGTGAATTAAAGCAAATTAAGTGACAGGTGGAGTCGGTAACACAGAGTAGAAAGAACATCGTAAAATGGAGCTGTAAAGGGAATAATCCTGGTCCTTGAGAAGTAGGAAAAAATAGCGGCAGTTTTTAAAGCTGTGCAACTCTTGGTTTTGGTGGCACGGACAGAAAGCTGGCTTGAAAGATGTTCTGTGCTCCTCAGGACTGGGACAGGCATCAGCCTCCCATTAACCCCGTCTGCCCGTGGCAGGGTGACCCACGGCAGAGCAAGGCTGGACAGACAGCGAGCGGAGAGGGGAGCCAGGCAGGCACCTCGCCCCGGGACATGACCTCGTCTTGATTAATTGGTTCCAGGGCACTGTGCGTGGAGGGGCACAAACAAAAATTAAGCAAACACGATCATAAAACACGACGAGCGGGTAGGAGGACTGAAGCCTGAGTCCTCAAAGGAGCCCTTGAAATACTGGAGTCATGTTTGGAAGTGACAGGATCCAACCGATAGCTTTGCACTATTGCACACAATTTTTCTTGGGGTTTTTCAGCAAGCAACAGAGGCACCGAAGCAGCTTCGCTGCTCGCGGCCTCCCACATCCCACCCCTGTGGCTCCGTGCTCTGGGTACAGCCGTGGCCGTCACCCTCCCGCCCCGTGGGACCAGCTCTGACCTGTCTCAAAAACCCCTTTTTCCACAGCGAAAGACTTGAAAGCAAATTTTCCTAAAGGAAAAAACTTCTAGGAAAGGAACCGTGTTATCTTTGACATTTATAAATCATCGAAGCCATCCCGTTGTTGGTACCAAGATGAGCAGGACTCAAACAGCCGTGGAAGGGGACTGAGCAGCCTCCCTCCAACCACGGCTTCCACACTTGGATCACTTTGGTCTTTCACTGCATGTGTGAAAGGACTTGAAAGTTCATAAAATTAATTCCAGACAAATATTAGCGAGGCCTCAAGTGGAAAGCACATCTCCTTCCTTCTGGGAATTTACAGTTCATCCACTTTTATCTTCTGGAGGCTCTTTGGAGATCAAAGATTTGATCAACTTTCCCTTTGCAAAACTCACGAAGAAAACAGTGTTACCAGTACTGTGACATGATTTTATTTATTTTTTTTTTTTAATGATTCATTGCCCTTCTCTAAAAAGTAAGATTCCTTCACGTAGGTCTAAAACAAACAGCACAAGTTACACAAGAAAGCTATTGTTTATTTATTGGTTTTACTGTTGTTACAAGGTCAACCCCTACCCTGACAGCTTACACTTGTTAAATACCGCTCTACCTAATAAAACTGAGATGGCCAAACACTAAGTAACTGCTTGCCAACATAACCCACCTTGCTAATGTCACTAGGAAAATGACCCGTCGCTCTGGCAATTTTCCCCATCCCCATCACCCTATGGGGTCAAACCCCCTAATTCACAGAGAGACATACATAGTCGGTGGAAGCGTGCTACGTTTCTGGAGTGACTCAACTCTGATGCATTCAGGGAACATAAAGGAAATCTGGGAAAGGAGTGCAAGTTATAAAAGTACGACATGTTTTCACCCGGGCACAAGGATGATGAGAAAAGCCCTCATTAGTCCACCGACTTTCAGCATCTATTTCTCACCGTGCAGCGATTCTCTGCACATCTGGCAACAGAAAGGCAGCACTCAGGCAGCCTAACGGAGTAGGCTAATTCCTCCGAACATCTGCCTGCAGCACTCCATTTACACCGCTCGCATACAGTGGAAACTTGCTACTTATACAAGCGACTTGCGAAGACACTGGAATAGATTTCATGGAGTCGGTGCAAAAGGACTTGGATCCTGCCTGAGCCATCTGAGCATCAGAGCGACACTGGCTCTAAAGATGACGGGCCACATTTAGCTGGAATCACTCAGGGAGTCTGTACCAAATGCATCATACTTGTCAGCGTTTCGGGGAGGAGGAATCCGGGGAGTTTCACGAAGCTCTTTCTTGGAGCAGAGCCACTGGGAAACGCTTTTCCACTGTGAAATTGCAAAGGCTTCAGGGGAGATGGGAAACTCGTGCAGCCGGGGAGCTGGAGAGGAAAACTAACGATAGCCGAGAGGTTTATAACGCAGTCAGGTCTTGGGCTTAGCAGGCATCAAGCCACGCACAGACCACTACTCCATTATTTCTTTCCCTACTTTCCCTGGCATCCAGTCCCCTTCTCCGCTCTGCATAAAGACGGACCTGTGCTTTTCTGCCATAGGAAAGCGCGTGAGCTCTTCCAGGAGCTCGACATGGGAGGCAGTCCTCACGTCTCAGTGCAGTTGGACAATCATGAAAAGACAGCAGTGGAAATGAAATTCCTCATACTGAAATCAGGCAGGATTCAAGCTGGGGGAAGGGACTGAAAGTGAAGTTAGTTTTAATTATTTTGGTATTTATTACTTAAGTTCTCAACAAGTGTTGAGAGTGGTTTTGGTGCAATAAAGCTGTCACAGTACTTAATCTAAGTTATGCTCTACCTAAGGATTTTGGCGCTGTTCTTGGAACAAAAAAGGTGACGTTACATGACCTCAAGCACGAAATATAATTTTGGCAGGGTTCATTTTCCATTTTAAAGCACCCTTCGGACGTCCGGGGGCTTTAGAGGACACCTGCCGCGTGAAGAGCCAGCCGTTCGGCACACAGAGCGCAGCTCCCGGAGAGCCCCTGGGAATCACCACCACGTCCGAGGGGTCGCACGCCATCAGCCACTGAAGAGACGTGCTCCTTGTCGCCTGCCTCCCCGTCCCTTCCATACAGTGCTCTCAGCTGCCATGACCCCGCTGCGTGAGCGGCTTCAAAACCCCAGTAAACCGAAGTTCCCACTGCTGTATCTCGTGCACCAGGGAGGGCTGCAAGGCTGTCCTCTCCCAGTCTTTCAGGCAGAAGGCTTTATCTAACCCTGGCAGTATCTCCCACACCTCACCCACAATCAGCCGCTGCAGTCCCTCACCCTGCAGCGCCATAACCGACCCTCGCAGCCCGGCTCTTGCTCCCACCGCTGCATCCCCCGCACCAGCTCAGCACCGTTGCAGCCATCAGGAACGTCCTCCGTCTCCCAGAACTTCCCAGATTAAAGATTAAAATGCTTTAAGAAAAACCCCTATCAGACAGTTGCAAATTGTAATATTTAGTACTCGCGTAAGGCGCATGTACAACGGATCATGGCATGGCCCATCCCATCACGGAGCGGGTGGTGGGGCCGTCCACATAGGGGAGGTGCGTTGTCAGACACCAAGTCCAAACCCAACCAGAAGGTCTGAAACAAAGAGACCAGATACAAGAGAAGGGTTTTGGCATCTGAGCGTAGCAGAGCAGGACACGTGGAGGACGATGCTCTCGCCAAGGGACGGTGACGGCAAAGGGAAGCAGCAGCTGCCACCCTGCGGACCACGAGGACAGACAGCACTGCCACACCAGGGAGGTCTCGGGCTATCACCCAGCACCAGGGCCACCGAGGAAGCCTGACGCCCCTGGGATTTGTATCACACATACTCGTTTTATATTTATCAAATCACAGATATATAATTTTGATTTTTTTGTAACTCTACGCTCTCTTAATACAAGCTCCGTGCAACTCTGACTTCCCTTCACATGGGCTTTGAACCCACCTGAGACCCTCCGCTGCACTGCAAAACCCTGTTAGAACCCAGTTACCATTTTGTGATGCAGATGTTCAAGCTGTTTGTTAGACTATGAATAGCTACTTGATGATTTTAAGCAGAGACAGGCGTACAGAACAACAAATACAGGTATATAAGTACAAATTACAGCCTTAAATGAGCACAGAGCCCCACTATTGAGAAGAGGAGTCAAGGACGAAATTACTAATCAGCATTAATTTGCACAAAATCACTAGACCTACAGTTGCAGAAATCAGAACTACTGGAATTCCTCATCTGGAAGGCAATCAAAATCAGATAGAAACTATTAAAAGCCACGGATGCCAATTTTTTTTTCCCCCCACATACGGAATTCTGTACCATGATCATAACCATGATCTGAAAAATACTGTCAGTCTTCTGCTCGCCTGTGCGAAGACGAGAAGCACAGCAGTGAGGAAGAAAGCGGGACTCACCGTCTGGCCCTTCGCTGCCTTTACTCCTTTTATTTCGACGGACACGTCTACCTTCTTCTCCAACGTGCAGCTTTTCTTCAGGGTGAAAGAAGTTCAGCAAGGCCAGCTGGAAGAAGGAGGACAAGTTTAAGCATCTTTGGCAAGGATGGCTCAGCTGAGCAGAGAGATCGGAGCCTGAACGCCAAGTCCTTTCCATCAGGGATAGCTCTGCTGAGCCGAGGGGAAGATGCGAGATGGCTGCTCATGGACGCCCAGCTCATCCCAAGGGGAACCGCAAGGAGCTGTGTCTCCTTGGATGCAGTCTAGGACTTGGGAAAACTCAAGCTGAAGGGTTTCGGCAGGGAGAAGCATCCCCCCGGGGCACGGGGGGCTGCAGGGACAGGGACGCAGGCGGCATCAAGGGAGATCTATAGCTGGAAATAATCGAACGCCCCAAATGCCGATGCCTTCATTTCTAATTATTCTCTGCAAAACTTGCTCAATCCTGAGCTCTTTCACCAGTATTACTCACTGCCAGTAAGTTTTTCCTCTCTCAAGCTCGCTTCTGCAAGCCTCATTAGCTACTGAGATTCAAAGGTCTTCAGGGACCTTTAAATCCAATTCAGTATACCACATAAATTAACACTTTAAACCTAGAGCAAGTACATCTTTATAACATGATTTTTGCCAAGAGGCAAAAATTTTATGTAGCAACCTCTTATTCATGAAAAAAATAGTTGCTGCACTAAAAACTCTTTGACAGTTATTAAATCACCATCCCTACCCAGAAACTGGAATTTTGGTTTAGAAACTTCACCAGTCCTCCCAGCTACCCCAGCGTGTGGCGGCTCATCAGCAGTGGCATTTTCCCCAGCTATTTCCACTTCCTAAAATAAGGAATTTCACGAAAGATTAATTAGGGGCCAAACACCTTGTTCTGCATGTTACTGTGCCCACCAACAACCAGGGCTGCTCTGACCAGGACGGGGTTTTCTTTACGCTGAAGACGCCTGATCACAGTTACTTAAGCCATAAATACACACGCAAGCCAAATACAGCCTAAGACAAGAACGAAGACGCTTCAGAAAAGCAGCACCAAAGGTTATCAAGTGCGTTATTGTTCTGAGAACAAAACCTGTGGCATCGAAAGCATCTTTGAAATAGCAGAGAAGAATAAACTCCTTTTGTGAATTGCTAGTTAAAAGAGTGGCTCGTTAAGCTACAGGCCATAAAATTCCCTATCAAAAGTAATAATCACTAAAGGTCTCTTTGCTTTTGACGTGCCCCGGGGCTCTCGCCTCCCCTCTCCCACCCCTCGGAGCGCAGGGGGATGCAGCCCTCTGCTCCGCGCACGAACGCCTGTTCCTGAGTTATTTCCCATGGACACGCTCTTCTTCCAGCCTAAGAGCATCCCATTCCTGCTTCCTAATGAGCAGCCGCTGGATTTTACGTTTGCATCTTGCTTTACTCCAACAAGCCCCAGTGCAGCCTCATGAATGGGATTTGGGAAACCGAAGGGTTTCCCCCCAAAAAAACCCCAAAGGGTTTCCCAAATTCCCAAGCCGCTGCTATTTATTTCCGCCTGTGCGCAGGCAGGTCTGCATTTACTGCAATCCCTGACGTTTCGTCATCGCAACGACGTCGTGCCCGAAAGGACCCCGAAACGCTGCGGGATGGCCTGGGACCAGCTCCCCGCAGCCTCACCACACGCGCAGTTATACTGGTGAAAGTAGTTAAAAAGCAACGACAAGTAAAAGCCAGCACGTGTCTGCCTAGGGAAGGACCAGTCACGGCGTCGGACGGAGAACTGACGGCTCTCATTTACACCAAGTCTTAGCGAGTGGAGGGAACGAGGGGCACAGCTCCCCTCCGCCCACCTTCCCCAACCTCCTGCATCCCACCACGCTGACCCGGGCACGGAGCACAGGAGCAGGGTGCTCCTGCGGGCACCACCAGTACCTTCCCCTGCACAGCGAAGCAGGGCAAGGGACGAGCAAAAAGTGAAGGGTTTTTTTTTTTAAACCACTTATTTAAATCAAGTTGAAACATTGTAGAACTAATTGGAGGAACAAATTGCATTATAATTCAGGTTAAAACTTCAATGAAATCATCAGCGCTGCTTTTGAATGCTGTTATTACTTGGCTCTCTTATTTGAGCTTTACAAAACATGACTAAATAAAAGCACAGAAAATAAAGCGGCGGGGAACCAGCCCGTGAAGATGTGCAGCTTCCCGCCCCAAATAACCCTGCTGACTTTGGCCAGGCGACACACGAGCTGCTTCCAGCGCTGAGGCTAAAACCGACATTTTTCATCTTGAGAAGATTTTGTAATAGCACAACCCTGATTGTGTCAAAACAAACAGGTTTCCTTTCCCTGCTATTACAAATACAATTTTAACGCCACATCCACAGTTTTGAAAAGCTGCGGTGTAATATAACGCCACATCCACAGTTTTGAAAAGCTGCAGCGTAGTACTAAGCTCACCCCATGCCACCTCCTCCTCCACATCTGGGCACTGACACAGAAATCAGTAATAAATACACTGGGGTGATATTTTTTCCTGCCAGGTATAAGCCGGATCCTCGCATGCCACCCTCCCACCCATGCTGTAAAGAAACAGAACTACTAGTGGGCTTGGAATAATTCAGAGAAGAGTTTCATCTGAAAAATCGTAAGGATTTGGAAAGGATGAGACACCCTGATTTCTCATTTTGATTGACGGGTTTTGTCAGTTTCAGTGAAACAATCAAAATTTCTTAAGTGACTTGAAAGCTTTTCACAATCTGAACAAAACCATTTAAGTCTCAGAAGGGGAAATACGAGAGGTTGACACAATACGTTTATTTTCCTGGACGGTTAATCAGACTAACCTTTCTATTCACAAAACTCATGTCAACGGGGCTCTAAGCATGCTTTGGTCAGCGTTAATAGAATGTGAAACCTTAGATTAAAAAAAAGGCAAATAAAACACAAACTCAAATTACAGCTACCAAAGCACATCACCCAGCCGGACCTTCCTCCTCCTCCTCCTCCTCCTCCCACCATGGATGCAGCGAGAGCCATCGGCACGGTCCCAGCCCTCCGTTGCTACTTCCACAAAACCGATGCTGGAAAGCAACGAAATCCAGACCGATCCCCTCCCCCTGCCCTGTCCCCTGCACCGGGCTCCTCCTGAGCCCCCCAGGCAGCAGCTCGGCTCCGCCGTGTCCCTCCGGAGCCAGGGGACGTTTCCAGAAGCCACCTCCACAGCGCTGCCACCGGGCAGGTCCGGCGGCACGGCACTGCACGCTCTCACTGGAATTGTCACAGGCACCGATGGCTTGTGCCACCCGTGTCACCTGCAGCATCTTCCGCGCCCCCTCTTGTCCTCGGAAGAGGCTCTTCAGATCATGAACGTGGTGTGCAAAGCTATTTTTTTTTGTCTGGGAGAACATACATTCAACACTGATGAGCTTTTTTTTTTTTTTTAAAAACAATAAAGACAATTGCTCAAACCTTCATAGGATCACAGGATGGTTTGGGTTGGAAGGGACCTTTAGAGTCCATCTACTCCATCCCCCCCGCCGTGGGCAGGGACATCTTCCACTAGGATCAGGTTGCTCAAAGCCCCGTCCAACCTGACCTTGAACACTTCCAATGACGGGGCATCCACAGCTTCTCTGGGCAACCTGTTCCAGCGTCTCGCCACTCTCATCATAAAAAGTTTCTTTCATATGTCCAGACTAAACCTACCCTCCTTCAGTTTAAAACTGTTGCCCCTGATCCTGTCACCACAGGCCTTGGTAAAAGGTCTCTCTCCATCCTTCTTATAAGCCCCTCTGTGTATTGAAAGGCCACAAGAAGGTCTCCCTGGAGCCTCCTCTTCTCCAGGCCGAACAACCCCAACTCTGCTACTCTGTTCTCACCCAGGTTTTATTCTTGTATCACGCTTATCACTGATCAGTCAGAAAAATACTAAGTATTGGCTAAAAGTAATCTACCCATTAGTCACTGTCTAACAAGACCACGTCAGAAAGAGAAATGACAGTGAGAGTAAATGACAAACATAAATTTTACTTAGGAAAAACCCAACAGAAAAAGCTTGTGACGGAAATCATGACCACACCAGCTAGGAGCACACGCTGCTTTCAGACCAACCCCCACGAAAACAAGCTTTCCTGAGGAAGTAACACACCAGTCCTCCGCGCTTAGCCTGGTAACGGACACAACCGGCGTGAGCAAAGAGAGAGAGAGAGGAGTTTGTCCGAGGGACTACTTCCGTAGCACTTTTAATTACGCAAGCAATGGCATTTAACCTATGGTGACCAGCGTACAGGGGTTCAAAGAGGCCCACTTCTGGATGGAGGGAGCTGCTTGGGATCACCCTCCGGAGCTCAGTGGCAGGGCAAAGGGCGGCCAAGCTGCTTGCTGGGTGCAGCGCATTGCTGAGCCCCGCTCGGCTGCGAGCTCCCACGCCGATGAAGGCGAAGTTTCTCTCCGATGACTCAAGGGGTCCGTTGTTCCAGGGGCCGCAGCTGCGGGAGGTCGGGGGATGCTCGGCCGCCGGGTCAGCCCGTGAAGGGCTGCGCTGTCCGGCTGGGGACCGGCGGCTGGCACAGCTGCGCCGGTTGGAAGAGCAAGTGATGCTTTTTCCATTCACCACCCCCTGAGATATGATTAATGTATTCAGTCGCAGCTCTTGGACTCTGCAGCTTTTGGTCTGGACGTAAGGGTGCATGTTGTTGTGCCTTAAACTAAACTCATTTACTCCCTGCTATTTGGTGTGGCCGCTATGAGGGAGAGGATTTGCAGAGCAGAACAAGCAGATGTTTGCCACCCATCTAGCAAAATATGATGCAGCCACACAGACAGATGCAAAAGGAGAAATAACCTCCAGCGAAATGCTGCTGGCTGGACACTAGCGCAGCATTACGACACGGAGGTCACTGAAAGCAACACTTCACGTGTCTGAAAAACATGCTGAGTGGCAAGGACGGCTTCTGCGGGCTCCCTTCCTGCGTGGGGAGCAAAGCAGCGGGCTGGGCAAGCGTCTTGGATGACCCACTGCGACCGTTCCCACGGCTGAACACTTCCCAGCATTTTAAAAACACCCAGAAACATTTTGCACAAGTATCGGTTTAGCATCCTTTTAGGAAAGTGTGGAGCAAACACGCTTGCAGGGCTTGAACAGGCATTTGCCCTCTAAGCTCGGGTGCCCCACGTTCGTCCCCCTAACCGCGGCTTGCGATTTGGAGGTGCAAGACCTGAATCTTTGCTGGATTTGGGAGATGAGATGCTGGAGCTGGTGGAACAGGACCATGAGCGCGGGTGGTCCCAGCCGGGGAGATGATTAGGTGGGGTGCGGTGCAAACACATCAGGAATGGCCGAGCCCCCTGCACCAGCAACGCAGCCGGAGCAGGGCAGGGCTTTGCTGGGGCACCCCGGCTGCAGCATCCATCCCTTCCGTGGAGGTCTGAAAGAAATTACTCTCCTGGTCCATCATTTCACTGAAACTCCTCATCCTCAAAGTCACAGAGAACTGATTCTCTCAGCCTCTGCGCTTGCAGAGCGAGAATATTTTTGAGGAGCCCAGCAAGCACATACCTGCTCCCAAAAAAGAAGTCGTATTTTCTCTGTAGTTACGCAACAGCGACAGAAAAGTTTGGCACAATCACCATTTCCCTTCTCCCCCAACCTAAAGCCCTCAAATTACCTTAATTTTAGAAACACCATGTAAACCCATTACGAGTCCATACTTTTAATCAAGAAAATCACTATAGGATGTGAAAAGGTCAAAAAGCCAGGAGAGGAAAAATCCCAGGGGAAACCATACCTCAAAATAACCTGTGAAACAATAGTAAAGGCATGCCTCACCAGAATGAATCCGTTCTATCTTGGTTTCTCTCAGCAAAATAAAGAAAAACAAAGCCATGCATACAAAAGCAGTGATTTTCTCTGCAGCCACATGCAGAACCCACTCTGGAAACGCGGAACAAAGCTGCCCTGGGATGTCAAGGGAGCACAGGGGGAACCCCCAAAACAACGTAGCCTGCAGTCACTCAGAAACTCATCTGGTTTGTAAGGACGGACGTTCCACACTCTACAGAAGTAAGAATAAAGAGACATGTAAATATATATATATATATATTTTTTTTAGAAGGTACCATAAAATAGGAAGCTTTCTTCAGGCTATGAAACCCAAATGTACCATGGAGTTGTGGCTGGATATACAAACCATGTGCAATAAGAAAAACAATGCTGGGATGCTGAAATAACTGTTATGGTTGTCATATTTAATTGCATCCCTCTGCAAACGCCTTAAATAACGCACGTCCCTCAGAAACGCTTCATAGGAATGAAGATCCACTGGACACCAAGGGAATGTATTTCCAACGGTCAAACAGCTTGAAAGTGAGAGAAGTGGAAAAATATAACCCACCCTATGCAATTACGGACAAATGGCACTTTTTTTCCTTAGGCAAAGCCAAGTCGGTACGAAGAACTAGTATCTTCTTCCCGATTAACAGCAGAATTGGGGAAAGCATGCAAGTGTTCAGGTGCACGAGCCCTTTTCAGTGAAAAGTGCATTCTTGCAAAGTCTTTCAGAGCATATTTATCACTAACAAAACCCCCAAAGACTTCTCCGCGTGCTGTATTACAAAGTTGGCTTCCAATTAATGATGAGAAAGCTAGACCAGCCAGCTTTAGACCTAACCAATAAAACCCACGCTCTCCTACAGCACAATAACCTTAAAGCACCAGAGAAAAAAGCAGCATGAAATCGTCCTCTTGCATTATTGTTTAATGGTATTGTTGAAGTCAAATTCCCTCATCATTTGCAATTTTGGAGATCATTAGTGTGAGAAGGCTAATAACAAGCCTGAGCTCTGTAGAGGCATTCTTTGCAAGCAATACTGTTGTTTTTCTGGCGCTCTGAAGTTCAGCCATCGGAGGTTGCGGTTCAGAGTAGCAGCTACTTGAATATCAGCCCCATTGTCCTCCATCAGAAATTCGCCTCTGGTAACGCGTGGTGTAAAAAAAATTAAGCAGATTATTTATTTTCAAACAGATGAGAAAGAAGCTTGGGGAGTGGCTTTGCTTTATTGACAGAAAACCCCATTCAACATATTTTAAGCCTTGTTTTTGTCAGCGTAACTTTTTCCTCATAAAAGTGCAAGAAGCAAAAGAGTAAACAATTCCCATTTCAGCATGACAAGAATTTATACACGATGTCTTGTCTGCAAGACAAGCTATAGCCCTGAATGCAAAACTCTTGTAACATGATATATGCCATCAGCCAGAACGCGGTCAAAGACAGCGATGGAGAGAGTTGAGATTATACTTTCTATAAGCCGTAATTCTCATAACCCATCTTCCTCCCGCAAATCTGGTGTTTTCAGCCCAGCTCGGCTGCGTGCATCCTTTCCAGGGGTCTGGAGTAGGTTACACACCGTCCTCTGCAAACCCTTCCACCGGCTTTTTTTCCACGTGAAAGCTCAAGTATGGTCCTCTACTTCAAGACTGCCCATAACTCTTCTTGTCCCTATTGCTTCATCACTCTCATCGCTCCATCACCCCTCCGGCTCCCAACGCCAGCCACATCCCTGCTCTGGCCAGCTATTCACCCTGAAGCCCGAGGTCCCAGGGCCACAAACCATCAGCTTTGAGTTGATACGAAACCCAGCACAATTCCCCCTCATTCTGACCTGCACACAAGGATCCTCGCGGAGGCTTTTAAACCCAATGGTGATCTTTAAAAGCTTTTTCCACCCAAAGCTATGAGGCAAAGCAATTCTATAATCTAGAGAATAAAAGCACCAGTGATGCCAAGGAGCTTATCTAAAGCCAGGCGGGAAGTTTGGGTGGAAGGAGGGACTGCGCTATGCCTCCAGGCAGGAGCTGTAACAGCAGAGCCACCTCCGTCCCAATACTCATAAGGAGCTTCATAACGAGTGACGACCAAGGAGCCAAGCAAGTAGCTGACCATTAGAAAACAGAAATGACCTTGGTCTCATAGATGGAGGTGGACCAGGTAATGCCATGGACCAGTGGCACTGCACCAGCTACTGCCAGCCGGCAGGAACGCCCGTCTCGGTAAATCTACGGCCCTTAACGTGCCACCACCGCTATTAAGAAGCAGATTTGAGATGCTTTCGATCTGCCAAGCATTTCTGTCCTTGGGTTGAAAAGCCTTTCCAAAGAGGACTGCGCAATCCCAGTTTTCAGAAGGCCAGTGAGTCATGCTCCTGGGTCTTCTAGGCACTGCGGTAACAGAAAATCATTAGAGAACAATAAAAGAGGAGGGAGTATATTTTCTTAAGTTTTTATTGGTATTTTAACTTCATTACCCAGGAAAGCCACTGTATTTTTCAGCACAGAACATTAAATCTGATTGCCAGTTATCAGTTCAAGCCTCATTATAAAGAGACGAAGACAGTGAATTAATTGCCATTGGAGGGTATAACGCAACTCTTGAACTTTCCTTCAGAACCGAACCCTTCCCAGAAACTTTTGTCTCTCGTCCTCCTTTTTATGGGTTACAGAGCTTTAACTAGTAGTCCTAGATCTACGACAGCGGCCATCTTTTCGCATGTGGCAAACTCCCACAGTTAGAGCTACCAAGCTTTTACTGCCAAAATTGATAACCTGTCCCAACGAAGGGAAACCAGAACACAGACTAAATGTTTTAAAATTTCATTTGAACTTCAGTAGTAAAATGGCTAGATCAAACTAACACACCAAATGCCACACCATTTTCCAGAAGCAAGCATATCTTTAAAACAAAAGCATTTTTTCCCTTACCTAAAGACCCTCAAAACCAGGAGCAGGTCACTCTCTTAACATCTACTACGGGGAGCAAATTCCAGCAATGCAGGCAGGAAGGCGTGTTAAAGCTGTACACCGATTAAACTACTACTGCAACTGCCCAGCTCATGATATAAGACATTACTTCCCAATATGAAGTGCCTCACCACATATTTCCAACAATAGAATGCTGTCTCTTGGTGGTTTCTCTATGTCAAGTCTAGAGGCTTTGGACAGCTGACCAAGCCAGCTTCTGTGCATTCCCTAAATTTAGCTTAGTTCAATATGCAACGTACCAAGTATTTATATTTCCACCACTGATTCATTTCTACTTTTCCAACTGTTAACTGTTCTTTGTGAAGGATCAGATCAGCATCAGCTCTACTCCTTCCATATGTTTCTGTGTTAATCATAGACCCCACAGACACACAAAAATAAGTTTTCATAGCAACATGCTTTAAATCCTCCAGGTTGAACCCCAGCAATCACAGCCCACTGGACAGCAAGGCACAAGGTATGCCCTTCCACCCTCTCGTTTCGGTGATCCTACCATCCAACAGGACTTTCTGCTGAGTTTGGAGTCCAAGTCTTCTCCGGTGACCACTCTGTCTTGGCCCGGGGGGTATATAACATTTATTATCCAGGCTACGGCTGCTATTCCACATTTTCAGCTGCTGGTACACGACTTCAGCCTAGAGGGAGAGTTTCACCCGTGCAAAAACCTCAGCCACAGTAATTAAAGCACGAGCTCCACAGACGCTGCTGAGGAGACAAAACCCGAGGCTGAAGTCAGAGCTGCAGGCTAAACACAAGATGGAAGCAGTTCTAAGGGCCAACATTGGTATCGGGCCGCATTGGAGAATAACTCCTCGTGGTATTACTTTCACGATTTCCCTTAGGAGCCACATCTGGGCTGTGGGTCAAGGGAATGAGAGGTGCCAATGTCCACATACGACATCCCCAACTTCCACCTGGAAGCAGGGAGTGCTGACCATGGGTGCAGGTCTTCACCGCACACACGGATGACTACCCAAGGATTTCACCCTGGCACGTCTAAAACAGAAGTCAACCACGGGAGGAGAGACTTCACTGAACAGTTCTATGAACAGTGGTGTTTTCTGCACTTTTTAAAAAAAGAATAGGAAATAAAAGTGTAAGTGAAGGGAAAACCTGATCCAACTGAATATACCGCTTGCTTTTTACTTTCTGTCAACTCAGGGAACCTGAAGCAAATGCACTTAAACCCTGACAAGTAAGAACACGGCAGAAGCAGCAGGCAGATGGATTTGCTTTTCATGGGAGAAGGGAAGAGCGTAACTTCGGAGAAGGAAGCGTTCTGGCATTCCTTCAGCACAGGCAGAACAACCCATAAAACCCCGAGAAACACAGCTTCTGTCATAAATCTCCATATACATTTTGTTTCTAGCATAAAATGGAACCAGGTACACAGTCCAAATCCCTGGGTGACACATACATCACAACTTTAACTGACTTTGCAAGAGCACTTAAATAGCTAAATTTGATACCAAACCAGCATCATGGAAGACCGCGATTTGGTTTACAAGGTTGTTTGCCCAAAGGCTTGTCTCAGGGCACCCTTCTGTGGAACCGCCTTGGTCTGGAGGTGAGCTGGTGCCCCCCGTGAGGACGTTGGATGGAGGCATGATGCCGCTGGCGCTGCAGGCAGACACGACCTCAGCAGCGCGTACGCTACGTACGGCACACAGCAAGGGCTGAGGTTTCCAATTTATTACACCTGTTGGCTCTGAAAGGGAAAGCTAAAAACACAACCCAGATGTGAGGTAGAACAAGGTCAAAGCTGAGTTTAACTCCATATATGAAGACACCTGTAGTAAATTTTTTAATGGTAGCAAGAGTAAGAGTTTCCTGCTGCAGGCTTCCCTGTCCGGCACAGCAGGCCTGCAGGAACCCAGCACTTTGCTGGGAACACACTGGTTAAAACGCTGAAAAGCATCAATGTCAGTGCAAGGTAAGGAACTTAAATCAGTTCCTTTCGTCTCCCAAGGAAATAAAATTTAGCTGTGAACCAGCGCCAGACAGAGATCTGCTGTCTATTAGCATGAATTCTCAGTTTTTCACATTTTAATTAGCCTTCATAGTCTTTTTCAGTCCCATTTTCAGCCAGCTGGGCTACGTCCCCCTCCATATGGAGGTCACGGTTTCTTCTCCTGCATACCAACAGCAATTCTTTTCTTACTTTAGCATTTATATTATCAAAGCATTTGTGCACTTCTAAAAAGCACTGTGCGCGCTTGCTTTGGGGGGAAACCTTGTAAGCTTAAGTGACTCAGTACTAGCCGTATTTTCTCCTTTTGCCTGTTTCTCCATCTGTGCCTTTGCTCATGCTTTCTCATGACCTGGATCTTCTCCAGTACATCCAGGACAGCACGAGGTCAATAGCACAATCCTCCTCAAAGCCATAATACCTCTTAAAAAAACCTCCCGAAATCAGGCACTGCTCCAGCAAAGAGCTTCAGGGCTCTGCTGCTCTACTCGGAGCACCTCCGGTGCCCAGGGAAATAAAGAACTGGGTTCTCTCCAGCCTGCAAAGGCTCGCCTTCAATCACCCTTGGGTCTCCTCCTTAGGAGAAAGTTTCCTTTTGCCGTGTTTGAAAACATTTGTAAGAATACCTGGCACGTGCTGTTAGCCATGACAGAAACACTGATCTCATCTGGCTTCCACAACTACTATAACATGAACCATAACGAGACGGAGAGACCATTCCCAGAAGATGCCGTTGGGCCACTCTCCACTGAGTGTGCTTCTCTTCTACCCAACACCTTCAACTTGCACCACTTTCAGACATTTCTTATGAGACAGGAGCACTGAAGTCCAACATCTGAGAAGAACAACTTCTTGAATGGTCATCTCTTTTTTGAACCCCGTCTCCAAAGCAGACGTACAGTCAAGGTGACAAAGCCACCTCTTCTTGCAAGAAGTGACCAACCAGCAGAAGAGACGCAACCAGATCCTGCTCTGGAGCTTTCCATTGAGAATATGGCTGCAGTACTTGAATTTATGACATTTTTCAGTTCTCTGGTATTTGTCCTTTTATCTTTCGAAGTTCTATGTAAACCCGTTGCTTGAGATGGGACTACTTGCAGCAAAGAATGGGTTTGGATTCACTCACTGAAAAGATCCCTACGGTAGAAAGTTACAGGAGAACATTTGTCAGACATTGGAACTGATGAACTTAATTCTGCCCTTGCTGTCAGACATCCACTCCTACCCTTTTTTTGGAAATCTTCAAAAATCTTCATAATTCTGAAGTCTTTTTGCCATAAACTGTTCAGAGAGATAAAGTTTTAAAAACATTTTTCCTTGCTCCATAACAAAACAAAGCCTTCCTGTTAGAGTGCATTTCTCCTTTCAGCACAAGGGTTTTAAAATCCTGTTTTCTAAAGCTGGATGTTAAAATTGGCATTCAAGCTATGATTAATTTTTATGACATTTTATTGGAAGGAGAAAAACGGAAGAGAAGGAAACAGGAGGATGGAATCAAGTAGTCCAAATCAAATAGTATTACCATTAAAAGAAGAACAAGTCCACTGGAAATAAACATCTATGAAATAATGCATCCACTATAAGGCTAAAAAGTCCACTACAGCAACTGGGAAATAATCTCAATTATTACCCGTGCATTTAAAATAGTTTCCATACTCGAGCCCTCAACGAAAAAGCCAGAAAACCAAGAATAAACTAACTGCCCACTTTTCAGCTGCCGATTCCCATCGTGCAGCAGAGCACCCCTAATCGCAGGGGTGAGGCAGCGGCACGGCGATGCGTCCGGCCCCGCCGAGCCGGCACGCAGCCGGCACATCAGACAGTTCACAACCTTGGACTTGAATTGCTTTTATAAAGATATCTACTTAGACGGTGAAGGTTTTAATGCCAACTCCCATACCTGCAGGAACGCACGATATTGTGGTGGGAGATGGCGGCTGCCAGTTTAATTCTATAAAATTAATCTGTTCAAATAAATTATGCTTTGTGGCCTAATTAATCAGATCCACTGCAATTAGTGTCAAAAGAGACTATGATCTCATACAAACAGGATTAAAAGCTCTGAAAGCGCTCGTTTTGTCTCAGGGCACGGCGATGCAAACAAGTCACCGCAAGGCAGAGCCGGGGCGCGGTGCCACAGCGTGCCAGCGACGCTCCTGCGTGCGGGCATTGCAAAACACCGTATCCCGCAAGGAAAGCGCCCGCTGGCACAATGCAAACCGGGACTCCTCGGAAGCAAACGGGACACAGCATGGCAACGGGGGAAGGAGGGAACGTCCCTTCGAGCCTCAGCTCCAGAAAGCAGGGAGCACCGAGGTACGGCTCAGCACGTGGCACCTGGGAAGCAAGCGGTCTCCAGATAAACACGGTTCTTGCCAAAAAATTGAAATTACGCTGCTGTTCAGTCCCCTCCTGGCTCGGCTTCCCCTGGCTGCGTTAGCTCAGCCAGCGGTAGTTGTCTCCTCTGGAAGCGGAGATACCCGGAGCACACTCCCACGGCCCCGGCACCCACCGAAACCACCAGCATGAGGAGGAAAAAAAACCCACCCGCAGCACTTCACATATGGCTCCTTCAAGAGGTAAAGCCTACGGCAGCCTGACCTCGTCTGCCGGCTGTGCCGTCTCACCGCCCCTCCGAACTTGCTCTGTGTTATTTAGGCGGCTGAGGGAGCAAGAGGTGGCGCGTAGGAACACCGGGAAAATTCAGGCTACAACAGGAGGGATATAGGGCCATCCGCTGGAACCAGCATTTCATTCCTTTTGCTCCTGAGCACCTTCCCTTCAGTAACTCCGATGTTTCTGCAAAGGCAGAGGCTGGGCTTGCCGGATCGCCGCGCCGGCAGCCAGCACTGCCCGGTAAGGTGCCGCAGAGACTGACCGAGTGAATATTGCTGGGTCTACCCAGGGACTTCATAAACCACCATGTCACAAGCAGTGGCACAGCAGAAAACTGAGCTTTGAAGGAGCTAATGGCGTCTGCCTGATCTGAACGAGAAACACCAGAATGCACTGTAGAAATGGAAACGATGGGAAAAGAGCTGGGAGAAATTCAGGAATCTGAGTTTTCCATAAGACGCTATCTCACACAGTGGGTCCCGAATACCGGCAACGCGCACATCCCCAGCCATATTCTAGCCTGAGCTTCGGGGCTGCCAAAAAACCTGGCTTCACTTGCTGGTGTAAGGACCAGACAGATTCGTAATCAGAAAAACATCCTCCATTTACTCTCTACATAGAGGCAAGAAGACTGCTGGTAATCGAAATAAAACTGCCTCAAACCGCCCCATCGTCTGAGCAGCCGTCCATCGAGTAGGAGGCGCAGCTGGCACAGTCCTAGCAAGTGCATTTTGAAGCTCAGCAAAGGCATTACATTATCTTTTCAGCAAATGAACCTCAATTACGCCACTCGGTCTCCGGCTGTGGGCAAAAGACACAGCAGCACTAGACAAGAAAGGAGAGGTGTTAGTTTTGTGCAAGCCAAGCCTTTCTGTTTCAGACTTTGATGTGATGAACTAGAGAGCAGGCAAGAGCAGCGACAGCAAGATGCTGCACACAGCAGCAGTCAGCACAGCGTCTCATGCCGTGAGGGTCCGTACGTTGTCAGACCATCCAGATGTTTCCATCCAGCGAGCCAGGCCAGCTGCTGCACAGCTGCCTCAAGTCAGGCTTTGTTAGCTCTTGTGCGAGAGCAGCACTGGGGAAGCGCTTGCTCGTGGCTCGCTTACGGGTTCTTACTTTCTGACACAGAAACAAAATGCTTTTGTATAGTCCTACTAGTTTGTCAAGATGAGATAAAGTATTTAAGTATAGTTTTAAGCTGGTGGATACTGCTTCTGCCACTGCAGTAGCTGCTTTCTCCATCGTATGGACACTGCAAACCAAGGCACTGAAAGATTAAGTGACTTTCTGAAGGTTAAAAAAAAAAAAAGTCAGAAAAAAATTCATAAACAGTTCTGCCCATGCCCAATTCCTAAAGTGAGGACTAAACTGGCTTGTAAGATTTGCAAGCTGGCTCTCAAGTCTTTCTGAAATACCACTTACCCCCAGCTTACTCCCAATCATTTAAAGTTCAAAAATTCAATTGTAAGTGTACATACAGTGCTCCCAACCTGCTCCTCTGAAGTGGACCCCACTGACCCTTCCCCAGGAAAAGATAATCTTGCCACTCTCTCTTCTTTTTTTTTTTTTGTTTTTTTTGTTTTTTTACAATCATTCGCCCTCTCTCTTCTTTTTTTTTTGTTTTTTTTTTTGTTTTTTTACAATCATTCATTTTATCATTATCCTCTTCTTTTTACCCAGAAAACTGCTGGGTACCAGATACGGAAGAGTCAAGTCTTCCTGTATCAACCCATGTCCTGCTAGCAGTGAGGCTTCGGAGGTAGATATAGATATATAGACATCTATATGTGTATCTCGGGCACCCCCAGCTCCGAACCCCAGGCACCTGAGCCGGGCTCTGAATGTGCCAAGCCCATAGGAGGGGGCAAACACGCCAAGGAATGAATCAAAGCGTGGGGTCACTGGAGAACATCTCCGAGGCTCCCGTGGCCGGACCCCTCCTGCCTCCCAGCCGTTGCCCGCCTGGCTCCGGCCGGCCGGCTCTGCTCCCAGGCCACATCGGAGCACACACGACGAAGAACCTGCTCCAGCACATCTGGCGACCCGTCGCGGCTGATGCCAACTCGCCGTATCGCATCCGCAGAGGTGCAGGTTTGTCGTTCCCTGCAAACCATCGCGGGCACGTTGATGCCGGCAGTACTCCTGGACTGCTGGAGCTGGCCGGCAGCTTTTTGCCTGACTTCTGGCACCGGGAAACAGGCAACAAGCTCGGCAGCGGAGGATGGGGAATTCGCCACCATGTCCCACAGATCTCCAACACGCACCTTGGTGTGGCGCGCGTACGGGGGGTCTCATCTGGGCACTCCGCACGCTCGCTGTTAATGGGAAACAGTGCCGCAGCAGAGGAAAATTAGGAAAACAACCCACTCCTGCAGCCAGGGAGTATTTTCCTACTTTTCCGGGTGAGACGAACAGCTACATGGCTTCGGGCTCAGTATAAGAAAGAAAATACTGTTTACAGATAGAATTTTGCAACTTCTCCAAACGTCACCCCAGGTCATATTTTGCCCATGATGGGGACACAAAACCTGAACAAAACTCCAAAGTCTGTGCAGCCCCACGTGGGCACGGGGCAGCCCTACGTGTGCACGGAGCAGCCCCACGTGTGCACGGAGCAGCCCCACGTGTGCCGGAGCAGCCCAGCCCTCCGCAGGCCCCGCGCAGCCCCGCGGCGCTGCCAGCACACGAGCACGGACAAGGACAGGCAGCAACATGTGCTAAAGAAGGACCCATAAACCTTCCGAAGGCTTGAAACTGAAGAAGGATGGAAACTGTTTAATTTTTGCCAGGAAAAAGTATCAAATATATCCTCACTGGATTTTTCAGACAGTTTGCTTTGGGTTTGTTTGGTGGTTGTTTTTGGTTTTTTTTGTTTTTTTTTTCTTTTTTCCTAAAGCTGACACTGGCTTTCTAAATCATCCTAGACAGATAGACAAATAGGGACATCACACTGATTCAATACCCAAACAAAAATTATTCCACTGGCCAAGTTTTGCTACAAATTAAGTGGACCGAAGCCTTTATTTTTCCCATAGTACACACTGAATCTGGTAAGAACTGCACATGGATGCAGCCAGCCACACCGCCTGCGAAGCCCGAGACAGGTCAAGGGCAGGATCTGGCTAAAATCCCGTTCCTGAGGAGCAACAGCATCAGCGACCAGCTGGAACCACCACTGCCTGGGTCACACTGGAGCTCCCGGGATGATCTTGGTGTCATGATGTTTTATTCCTTTGACCTCTGGGATCAGCCAAACTGGGAAAGGCTCCCACGCGCCCCCAAAGGAAAGGGATATTTTACCATAACCTTAAATAAACAAAAAGCAGCGGAGACAAGATGCTGCCGGGAACTACAAAGGGCAATCGTAAACACAAAGACAGATAAAGCAGATGGATGCTTTAAACAATCGTTTGCACTGGAGCACAACACATGGGATATGTCCCCACGCCCACGGAAAATGAATTCACTGTAGCCAGAAACCACGTTACGCAGTCAAATTTCAATTTATAAGCATTACCTGCTTACCCTGAAAAAGCCCACAACTAAAAGCCAGGACAGTAGAAATTAGTAATATTGCAATGAGAAACCCAAATGACTGAGGATCCCACATGGAGAGAAGGATGCTAGAAATCCCGATGCAAGGATCTTAAGATCCCAAGGTGATAAATGCTTTTGGTGTTTTTAATTACCGCAGAGATCTGACACCCAACACCCAAAAGGAGATGGAGATGCCTGGTCTGGATCACATTCAGACTCGGTTCTGGCCCTCCTTAGCTCTTCACGCACATAGAGAACAATTTGATTTTTTATGAGCAGACTGGAGAAGCGTGAGGTTGAGATGGAAAGCAGAGTGAACACAGCCAGCGCGAGGAGCCAGCCTCTTGTGCTAGATCTTGTTGTCCTTACTTAAAAAAAGCCCCATAAAGTAGCAAAGAATAGAAACTACCAATAAAACAGCCTTATAAAATGGATTGTTTTTTAATTACACCATCATTTAGATGATGGTATTTTGGTAGCAGCAGTCCACAGGATTCGTGCACCTCGAGAGGGTCGCTCCCGCTCCCCCGGAGGCACCTTCACCCACAGCTCAGCAGCTGAATTTTTTTAATTTAAAAAATTAAAACTGCTGTATCACTGAGGAGGCTCAGGGCGCTGCACGGTCCCTTGCTCCCAGCTTTCTCCCCAAGATCAGTGAAATCCCTCTGCCAAACACGCAGAAGCATCACCGCAGCACCAGGCAAGGTAAATATTTAACTAGACTGGGGTTAACCTTTTTAAAGCATAACCCTGCTTCTTACCATGAACTTCAGCTGACTGCACTTTGTTGACACTCTGTAAGTCAACAACCGATTGCCCAGCTCAGCCCACGTTTGATTTGAATCCCATCTCTCGGAAGGAGTGACCTCCAAGAGTCCTGTGGAAGAACAAACCCACCGAGGAGTTAAGATGGGGGCTTTAACATGCAAGGCAGTGTCTTGATGCTCAGGTGTCAGAGCAATCCGAAAAGGAGAAGGCAGGACATAAAAAGCTGGTCTGCCCACGCGCTGTGCCAAACCCAGGCCCATCTCACCTCTGGTCTCCGGGCTGGGCGTTCCTGCTGGAGAAGCTACGGCAGCCCCGTCATCGAGCGAAGAGCAGGATGCTGAGATGCCGGCGATGCCAAGAAGAGAAACACAGACTGTATCAGAGCTGCAGCTGCCTCTGCCCCGAGGTGGCCGGGCACCTCGCGTGACTGCGGGTGACATCCGTGGGCTGCCCAGGCACAAGCTTCGGGCAGGTTTGCTCAGCCAAGCTCTGACCGCAGGAGAGCGGAGGAAAGCGGGAAAGCCAGCGTCCTCGGGGCAGCTGAGGAAGAGGAGGAAAGGAAATGCTCCCTTCTGCATTAACTGCTGCCAAAGAGCGCGTGAGGTCAAGTTTTTAAGCTGTGAGCACAGGAAACCGCAGGGGAGCGGAGGAAAGCGGGAAAGCCAGCGTCCTCGGGGCAGCTGAGGAAGAGAGGAAAGGAAATGCTCCCTTCTGCATTAACTGCTGCCAAAGAGCGGGTGAGGTCAGTTTTTAAGCTGCAGCTGGGGGGGGCTTTGCAGTGCAGCTCCTCAGTGAGGCCAGAGCTGCCATATGCATCTGAAACGGGTGCGATGGGGGCTCAAGCCTTCATCTGCCACCTCCCTTCCCATAGCAACCCCTCGAGCTCAGCAAAAAGGGAACACTAAAAACATCCTAACGCCAATACTAATGTCACGACCAATGCTGGTGACATATAGCAGCCTACAAAGACACCCAAGACATGCCCAGGAAGGCAAGAGGAGACCGTATTGCTTCAGATCAGAGGTGAACTCAAATAACGGATGCATACATCGGACTGAGATACACTTAGCAAAACCAGAAAATACCAGACCCCCAAAAGAGCAGGCTTACCGCTTTGCTTTGCTCAGAAGGGAGGCTCTGCCTACAGCCCTACACGCCGTGGCTCTGCACGCAGGGCTGGGCCCAAAATGGGAGCACTTTGCCAGTACAGCCACACTGGGAAGTGACCCTGAAGCTTACGCACGATCTTAGTTACAGAAATTCAGAAAAACTAATGATCAGCCCCCCCTCGTTACCAGATGGTCACATATATCACTCGGCAGGGAGAGCAGAAAGTCAGACAACTTTATGCAGCAAGGTCAACATTCAAAAGGAGAAGAAACCCAAGCCCTCTTTCAACTTTTAGAGTCAAGGAAAAAAGAGAAAAGGAGAAGGAGCATCTGAAAGGGATGAAATACATACAGCACCCCAGAAGCACAAATGTAAACCCCAAAATAACGTCAGCTAACTCTGCTAAGAAACCAATTATGCTTCGACTGAACATGCAAACCACTCTGCACCTCCTGAACTTGCTTTCTTCTGGGATGCTGTCAGTTTTCCATTAACAAAAGAGAGGACGGATTTATAAAACAGCTGTTTCTGTGCAGACACGATATCCAGCAGCATGTCCCAACACCTACCCCTTCGGTCCTGCTTTCTCGTCTCACCCACACCCCTTAAGTGGCTCTTTGTCAGACACCTGAGTGTTGACATATCCTGTTCTGCAGAATTATGCAAAATGGAAAGCCACAAAAGGTTGGGCTGCACATGTTTCTGTGGATTAGCTTCTATCATTCTTCTAGCCAGGAGCAGTACTTGTACCGTGTATTTATCAAGATAATTCCCTTATACATGCATTAAGCAGAATACCAAGTAAAAGTTAGCAACAGTTTAAAGCACCACAACAAACAGTCGTTGCTCTCGTGCTACCCAGTGAGCTAGGAGATGCACAGGTTTTCATTAGACCTTCTCATAAGTGCCTAACTTCAAGTGAAAAAGCAAGCAATCACCACTTACTTACTGCATGCAGAGCAGTAAATAAATTAAGGCAGGGGAACGTGCGAGCAGGCAATGGTGGAAGCTGCTCTTCCACTTTGTTTCTAGTTTAGCATCTCCAAGCCAGCTTCCAGCGTATCTCATAGGGCCTCAGCTGTGCTGCAGTTAAAGGTTCATCCACGTTCCAGCATCCCTTCTTGATGCCAGTGTCAGACCGTATCTTTGAAGATCAGTTACTTACTGGCAAGAAGATTTTGAGATGCATCATTACATGGTACTGGAGTCTTTCCATCGACACGGGCAGGGTAGTCAACTCCTCTCGCCATAACCAGATCAGGAAACCTCTGATCCGGGGAAAAGAAAAGCATACCAGCAAAACCCCGGTCGCAAGCACTAGAAGCCCAGAGCACAAGATCAATGTCACACGAGTCCGTCACTGCCGCATCCCACGGGAGTGCTGCGGAGAAGACCTCCACGGTCACGTCACCTCGCCTGCAGCCCCTGCAGAGGCAGCTCCCAGCACACGGTCTCCGCTTTCCCACCGACCCACCCCACATCAGTACCTCCCCCCCGTGAAACCCTCCAGTATGAAAGCAACCAAGTTGGAGAACTATCATTCACAGGTAAGACTGGGTTATGAATAATGTTGGGATAATACGCTTAAAAGCTGCTCTGCTCCTCATTTTCACTCCTGCCGTCTGCCCGGGCATGCACCGAGGCACGAGCTGCCCTCGAGAGGCTGCTGAGCACAGACTTCAGCTGAGGCTGCGAGTATCTCGGGCAACGTTCAACATGGGGCACATCAGCCGCGATGCTGCCCGGGGCTCCTCAGCCGAAAACTCGGTCTCCATTGCCTGAGTCAAAAAAAAAAACCAACACTCCACCCCAAGCCCCCCGAACTCTAACAACATTGCTCCTAACTTGTCATTTCTAAATAACAGTGCCGCTAGAGAAAGCCAGAGTGCCTGACAGTAAATATAGAGAGAATCTGCTCTTAAAAAAAACTAGCAAAAAAAAACCCCAAACAAATTTCAAATTAAAATCCTCTGCCTCTGATGCACGCCGCCAGCTTGTCATGTTACCAAAACCCTCTAATTTTAAGTTTAAAAAAACCAAAACCCAAACAAAAAACAAAACAATTATCAAACTCTAGGCATTAAATCCTGTATCTTCACTAATTTTGCAACTTTCCTTCTCTTAACAACTGATTAAGAGACTTAAACTTCAAACCCGAGAATAGGGCCCTAAGTGGCCCATTACATTAAAAAGCAAAACCAAGCAAAATGAGAGGGGAAAAAAGCTTTATTCGTGCTTTGCAATCAGTAGTTTGGGCACGACAAATCCCTCTTAAAACAGAAGAGTGCTCTGTTAGCAGACACTGGCGCAGCTAGCAAGGTGCTCCTTCTTTCCAGTTTATCCTAAGTCAAACAACTTGTGCAAAATTAATTCTTATTTTCTGCGGAGCAAACGCTCAGAAGCTCCATTACCCAGCGTCTGAAGGGCTGGCTTTCTCCTCACAAATCAACAACAACAACAAGAAAAAAGACTTAAGACACAAAACATGAGCTTTTATATAGCTTGAGGTCATCTTTGTCTGTCTTCTGGTAGAGGGACAATGCTCATCTCATGCGTATTGGGTGGCTGAGTAAACCAGAGAGACAAGGAGCTACTTTATTATAATGAACGTAAAAATAAAAATTAAAAAAATTAGCATTAGGAGGAAAAAAAAAAAAGCTCATGCAAATGTAGGCACAGGACAGTTCTGTTGAGGAATCGGCTTCCTCGGTTAGGGCGCAGGAGCCTGTTCCTCTGCCGCAGTGCCTTGCTACCAGAGCCTCTATTTGCAGGACCCAGTACAGCAATTTTAGGGGCGAGAAGGAATTACGTATTGCATTTAAACAATTTTAACTAACACCCACCCATCGGCAGATTTACAGGCTTATCGCTCATTTTTCAGCGGAGACGAGGGAGCGATGCAATTTCAAGAGTCGTTTCAAAGAGTTGTAATGAAAATATGCACATGGGTTCGAAATGCATTTCGCCAGCTTGAAGTCATATGTTGCAAAAGAGACTTTACAATATAATCTGGAGAAAGAACAGCACAAACACAGTGCCTACATAAGCAAAGAGCCTTGAAAAACAAAAAAAAAAAAAAAAAAAAAGGGTTACCGAATACTCTGGCAGGGTTTGAAAGAGATTCTGTATCAGCTGACAATCTTTCCAGATTAACACAGATAACGCACCGATACTTGAACTTTTAAAGATTTATTTTGCAAATAGTGAGAAGCAGCCGTTGGATGGAGGAGCAACGTGAGCTTGATCTAAAAATAAAAATACTTTAAAAAGAGAGAGCAAACCAACGTGGAAAACTACCTGCTGCAGAGAGACAGAAACTTAGGAAAAAAAAAAAAGAAAAAAAGAAAATATCTAGTTTGTGCATGACCTGCCCATGAAAATATAATCTCCGTCACCGTTCCTCAAGGCATCAGTGCGCGTTAGCCAGGGCCCATGGCTGGTGCCTTCGCTGCTCGACAGCTGCTGCCCGGCTCCCTGCACGCAGCCCAGGAGGCTCCTCCGCCAGCTGCTGGAGACAATAAAGGGAAGAAGCAACGTGCGGGCAGCCGCTCGCCCCGTCCCACTGCCGTGCACGAAGGGACGGCCGAGAAGAGAGCTCCCCCAAATGAAAGCCGCAGCCCCCCACCCGCGGTGGGAGCCTTGGTCTGGGGGAGAGGAGCCAAGTTCCTCCGAACGCCAGGCCAGGGCAGAGGAGGCAGCAAGGAGGACAGCGAAGTGACGCATCGCCACCCGGCACAACTGGAACACATCTGCAGTTATCGCAAGCAGGCGTTAAAGGTACCGGGGCCGTAGCTGAGCGGAGAGGATGAAGCAGCACCGCGCACAGAACTGGTCGATTAGTGTCTAGCACTAACTGCAAATTAGTCATATGTATTTAAGAGCACATTTGCATCCATTCTGCCTTGGTAATGGCAGTTACTGTAAGCTCAGATACACGCAGTGCCGTACAGCTGTGTTAGCCACATTCACTACTTGATGAGGATTCTGCCAATTCTTTGCATTTTGACCACAAACTCACTTTTTTCTAACGCTGTCTGTTAACCATACAGCTAGCGTACAAAAAAAAGCAACCCGGGACTGCTCTTTTTCCCCCATGGCTGGTGTTTGCCTTGTTGCTGCCATCTCACGCCTTCATGGATGTAGATTTGTGCAAAATAAAAAGAAAAAAGTTGTGTCCCTTCGAAGCCAGCTCCAGCTCAGGTGCCCCCCCCCAGCCCCAGCCCCTGGCAGGCAAAGGCACCGTCCTCCCCTCGCAGCGCTGGGGGACAGACCGCAGGAGGGGTCGCAGCACATTTCATCACCAGGTTTTTGTAAGGATTAAAAGCAGCACCGAATCAAAGGCAAAAAGAAAACAGTGGCTATTAAAAAAGCAGAAACTAACAGTGTCAAATGAATCAAACCATCACTAGAGCGGCTGAGACCGCACCTACCCCCTTGCCAAGCCTCGGAGGCCACCAGCTCATCGGAAAGGATCCAACATATTTCTGTGGTCTTCTACTTGCTTTTAGTTCAGTTCCTCTCAGTTTTTCATGTCCTCTATGCAGGCAGGTCCTTGCAGGTGGTTTTCACCCTGATACAGGAGGGATTTCAGGAGGAAATGCCATTTTAAGGCTATCAAACTGCCCAGGAGCAGGCCAAGACCTGAAACTTCCAATCCACTTCATCAGTACCCGAATTTTCATCCTATGAACCTTTGGGACAGACCTCATTTTTAACTACTTGTAGCTTCTCAAACCCCAAACCTGTTGCCAAACGTCCTCTACAGCAATACCCCACTAAACAGGTTTTGAACAAACGCCTTCAGGTTTGCAGAGCATTTCCCTGCGGCTGCAAATTACCCTCCAAACCCAAACCTTCCTGGGCAGCCCAGCGTCAGAGAAGACCCGAGGAGAGAGAGAGACATGCTACACCCTACCTTTTTTTTTTTTTTTTTTTATTGACTACCATAACTTTCTGCCAGACAGACCGGAGCAGTCCCCGAGAGGTCTACAAGCCGTAAATCATGGCAGCCCTGACCCCGGGGAACACGTACTCACCCATTAATCTCTGCAGCAGCTCAATACCAACACATGGACAACTCAGAGCCTTGGTCCCAGACGGTACAAATTAGTTGTAACTATGCAAATCACAGCCATAAAACAAAAAAATTCAAAACAATAGAAGAGAATCCAAACCTTACCAAAGAGACCATTTTCTTGCAATATAATTTTTTGTCAAAGCTTGCTCCGTAAATCAGAGCAGAAATGGCCTCGGTTTGATGACTTCATTTGAGGATGAACGTGTCGAAGCCTCTTCTAGTACAAGAAAGACTTTTCCAGAATCACCTCATGTGCTCTGATGCAGAATGAGATTTACTGATCGCAGGCACGCGTTCGCAGGGGTCCCTGCACCACCGCCCCCAGCGCCCTGGGAGCAGAGGGGACGCGGTGCAATTCCCATCCCCTTTGCTCAGGGATCAGTTGCAATTGAAAAGGCTGATTTTCCAAACCACGTTTCACATCTCTACGTAACAGCCTGCCCATACCTGACACTTAAACTGGGCAGGAGGAAGATGCCCACCGTCCTGCCAGAGGACAGGCAGCGGTGGAGAGGGAGAAGTGGCATGCAAAAAAATAAACGACAACCCCAGAACAACCCACAACCCTTTTCCATTTAACCTGATACTACTGTTCACCTGAGGCACTGGAGCAAAATACCCCCAACGTTCAGCTAAGACGAGACACGATGCCAGACGATGTGCTGCTCTCAGACGACGTGCCGCTCGGGTACCGCAGCAATGCATCCACCCGAGCAGAAATGCCACAGCACGTGGTGCTCCGTGCCAGCTCTGTTCGATCTGACCACCTTGATGCCACCTCCGCAGGACCCCGAGGCTCAGAGGAAAGGCACGACATGGGGCTGGCATCCAGAGACCACGCTGGGCAAGATCCCGCTCTGAAACACAAGGTAGCACTTGCCACCGCATGCAGATCTTAACAGGGAGTATCTCAATCCCACTCATGCAAACTCCCCAATACCTCCAAAATAGTTGCTGGTGCGTGGAAATACAGAAGCAATGGCTCTGAAAAGCCAAGCCACCGTCCTGTCTGCATGTGTCCTGCCGGCAGCAGCTGATGCAGGTTTTCAGGGCATGCACCTCTCCCACCCGAAACAGTTAAGTTTCACTTCAACGGCCTTCTGCAAGTGAAAGCTGGGCTCTTCCTCAAGCTGCTCTGGCAGTTTGGGATGCCTTTTTTTCATTAAATCACTCGTTCCAAGTTGAGAGCTTTCCGTAAATTTAATTTGAGCTAATCACTTTCTTGCCAAAGGAGAAAAACAAATTTATTTTAATGCTATTGAATTCAATGCCTGTAAATTTAATTTCTATCTGTACTTTTGTTTAAACATTTTATAGTGTTAATTACAACAAGCAATGCAAATTAGTCTTCCAGTGTAATAAAAGGCCTGTTATAACAGATAATAAATAGCTTTGAACCATAAGCTCATTAAGATGCTGTTGAAGTGCGTGCTCTGACTCACAGGTTAAGATCAAAATCTTCATCCTAAAACCAGGATGAGGATCTTTGTGGCAACTACAAGCTGCAAGCGCTGACGCAGAACGTCACATTCTTTCCAAAGGAAGATCCTGGAGCAAGCGGATGGTCTGAAACCAAAGACATGGAAACTGAAAACCTCAACGTCTGGACTTAGGACTCCGACTAAACTATTTTAGACAGGTACCATGAAACGCTACTCGTTATTTCTCCTTATCCGTGACCATTTAAATGCCAAGCTTGGTGCAATAAGGTCTCACCTAAACCTGCTCTCAACCTGCAGCCCAAGGGAGAAATACTGACCGAGGAGAGGCAGGAGGGATGGAGAGAGGTGCAAGGCTGTGCGTGACAGCTCTGAACTCCAGCTCCTGGCCGGCGACTGCCGGGAGGGAAGGGCTTTGCTGAAACCCCACCAAGCGCCCGGTGCCAGCCCGCAGCACCCGATGCCAGCCGCGCGTTCCCCGGCTGAGGCACCCAGGCACGGGGCAGGAGCAGAGATCCGAAACAGTTCTGTCTTTATGAGACCTGGGAGAGATTCAGCAGGCCTGGACACTGAGCCGAGCAGCGAAGTTTTCCTTGCTGGACTCCAGGCTGACTGCAGGATAGCTACGGGATACACAGGATTTTGAGTACATCTGGTTGATCCCTCCCCTCGTGATCTAAAAGCCCGAGAAAGATGAAGGTTGCCTGCCAACACGCTTACATGCCTGATATACTGTTGACACGAAGCCAGAAAAGACTTACTACTTCCAACAAGGAGCAGGTGATGGCTGCTATGATTTGCTGATATGAAATACAGCCGTGCTGCTGCCAGCCAAGGATTGCAGGGGATCCTGGTCTATCCGAGGGAAAACCATCCGGCAGCCCTGCGCTGTGATGCACAGACGCGTGCACATCCCACAGGGATGCATGAATGTCCTCCCACCCAGGGCCACCACATCCCACGAGGCAGATCTGAGCCCTCAACCTGCAGAGGAGCTGCTGCAGCTATGCACCGGGATGGAGTCGTGGGGAGACCTGAAAAGGCACGCACTTAAATATAGTCGTTGAGCAAGAGGAAAACCTCTTTCTCACAGGTAAGAAACGAGACAGCGATATGAACGCAAGCACCTTGCTGGTCAGCAGGACGCTAGTCCCGTTCTCTAGACCTCACCACCCTTAACCTGCACCCAACTCCAAACTGGCCGGGGCTCACCAAGCACCAGCACTGAGATCCTGCTGATGCTCCTTCTCTCCTGCCTTTCAGAAGGACACCAGTCCCAACACCAGATGCAATTGGCCCCACGGTCCTCACGGCACCTCTCATGGGCCCAGGGATGATGCAGCCTCAGCCCGAGGAACGTCCCTTTCCTCTGGACAGTGCTCGGGGTGGTTTGTCCAGAAAAGGAGGATGCGGATCTTCTCCTTACTGATGGCTCCCAACAGGCTGGACACCAAGATCACCATATCACTTTCTGCTGGATGGAGGTACGAAGGCTGTGTGCTTGGAGCACCAGCTCAGCATGGACAAGTAGCCTTGATGCTCATAGTTTGGTCCTAAGGGGAATCATACTTATCCATTTAGCGAGGAGGGTAAGTAGTTAAAGGAGGATGCGGATCTTCTCCTTACTGATGGCTCCCAACAGGCTGGACACCAAGATCACCATATCACTTTCTGCTGGATGGAGGTACGAAGGCTGTGTGCTTGGAGCACCAGCTCAGCATGGACAAGTAGCCTTGATGCTCATAGTTTGGTCCTAAGGGGAATCATACTTATCCATTTAGCGAGGAGGGTAAGTAGTTAAAAAAAAATATTGTGAATCAAGAAAGTCTATCCTTAATACCATCACTGGCTGTTCTAGATTCAAGCCCCATGTCCTACCTAAGGAAAAAGATGTTTAGAGAACAATCCTATAATCAATATTAAAGAAGTACCTTTTGCCGAAATGCCAATGCTTTGCTAGCAAATGCTGCTGCCCGATCTTTGTCTTCCTGCCTGCTGCCGCTCAGGCGTTGGCTGAAAGGAAGATTTACTGCGGAGAGGAGACCACTGCTTGCAGTCTTTCCAGTCGCCATCTCCAAAAAAAATATTGTGAATCAAGAAAGTCTATCCTTAATACCATCACTGGCTGTTCTATGGATTCACGCCATGTCCTACCTAAGGAAAAAGATGTTTAGAGAACAATCCTATAATCAATATTAAAGAAGTACCTTTTGCCGAAATGCCAATGCTTTGCTAGCAAATGCTGCTGCCCGATCTTTGTCTTCCTGCCTGCTGCCGCTCAGGCGTTGGCTGAAAGGAAGATTTACTGCGGAGAGGAGACCACTGCTTGCAGTCTTTCCAGTCGCCATCTCCCTATCTACTTTCCTCGCCCAAGACAAGAAATCCTGGGCAAACAACCACTAACCGCTCTGCTCTCACGCAGCCACGAAGGCGGCAGATTTTACAACCACACATCTGGCACATCAATGGCTTTCCTTGATCCCTTCTGCATGGTACAAATGACATCAACTCATTGATCTCATAAGTTAATATGGATTTCAAAATGAGGCAGGTGTTTTTCTCCGCAGTTGGCCTTTTGTCTCTGTTTTAAGTGTGAGAACAGCTAACGAGAGCTTTAGGAAAGTCGCACAGGTCTGGCTGGAGGTGGTGGCGTGGTGTCTCAGCACACCGGGTTGCATTTCAGGAGATCTGGATTCAAAACGCTGGCTCAGCCACAAGCCTCCGGTCCGACCTCTGGCCAACGAGGATCCTCTGCACCGACATCTTCCATTTATGAACCGGGGTGACACTGTCCCCAGCCCAGCCGGTCTCCTCCTGCTCTGCAGAGCTCTTGCAAGGACGAAGTCCACCCACATTGCAAACATGACTCGAAACCAAAAGCAAAGCCTATATTTGCAGCTAAAAATGCAAAGCCTTGACCAGATTCTCTAGGTATATAAAATAATCACAATGTGCAAGAAAGAGCAAGGAGCTGAGGCTTGGACAGACAAAGAAAATTAGGCCAAAACCAAAGAAAAAGTGATGTTTAAAAGCGAGGTGCACAGCAAAGGGCAGCGTCGTGCCCTTTTGGGGTCATACAAAAGGTCTGAAGAAGGTTGGGCCGGTTCAACCCAAGGGTGTGTGGAGAGGCGAGATGCCTCTAGCTCGCACTTCTGGAAACATAAGCTTCATTTATTCTTCCTGGAAAAGTATGGGCAGCTAGAGAGAGATTTGGTAGGTTTACACTATAAAAAGAGAATGGCACAACACAGATGAGAAGGAATTTTCCATTCAGAATTAATTTGTTGTCATTAACACCCAATCCCATTGCTAACTATTACAAGAAAAGCTCTTTTGTTAAAATTTCTAGGGGCTGAAAAGGCCAATGAAGGGCTGAAAATACTCCTTCCCATAACAATGGATTCGCTACACGAGACTGCCCACGGAAATAAGTAATATCAGGCTTCACAGTCCTGATTTTTCTGAGGTTAGAAAGTGTGGAGAAGCCGCTTAAAAGCAGAGTTTGGTCTCCTCCTGCCATGAACAGCCAAGTTATTTTGTCTTCAATATAGGAATCCCACAAACCCCAAGGAAAGCAGCAGCCATATAGGGATACGAGCGTCTTCATTAATAAGCTCCTTCCATACTTTAGGATAATTATCAGCATGTAAAGAGAAAAGCATAACCCTGCTAAGGTGTTGGAACAAGGAAGGAAATCCAGTAGAATCAGATTAATATAGAAATAAACAGCAAGGTGACTCTGCCCTTCTTCCCTAAAGACTAACATTCAAAAAAGTGAAACAAATGCTGAGCCAGCCCTGTCGGAAAAAGAGGAATAAATGTCACTTATCAGGTTGCAAAAGAAGGGTTTTTTTGGAAACTAGTGGATGCTTTACAGATGAGAAGTTTAATACGGTAATCTCTTTCTACTGAGTTGATGCAAAACTCTGGGAAATCTAGAATCAATTGCAAATATTTACTCCTGATAAAGATATTTAAACTAGTGAAAGGAGATTTCACAGAGGAGTGGAATTCAGCAGAGCTGGAGGATGTGGCTTAATAAAGCTCTAGAAAACTGCAGACAAAATACTACGAGCCTGCCTATTTCTAGGTATCATGAACTACTTCCCTTTGGCTTCCTACACTCATTTAAAGCTCTTTCACGGTGGATACGAGAGCTTTGCAGTAATTTCCAGCCAAGCTGGTACAAACTCTCACGCAGCTGCTGTGCAAAGCCTGGTCCGGCAGCGCCGCCATGCCATCCCAGCTCAGGCTTTGGCACCCACAAGTTGAGAAAGGCACGAAGGGCTTGCACCCCCTTCCCTTCTCCAGCCATCGCTGCTGGCAGCGGCAGCCTGAAGCAGGGCTGGAGCAGCCCCAGGTTTTGCAGGTGACGGGTCTGCAGCCGCAGAGCTCAGCAAGAGACCGAAGAGGAGCAGAGCTCTCCAAAACCTGCCCCGAGGACCGGGATGGCCCCGCCACTACCCGGGGCAGAAACAGGATCCTGACAGCAGCGACCTCCTAGCTGCCCATGTTTCAACATCTAGGCGTCTTTTTACTTACAAAGAAGTGAACGGCCCCAAAACTCAGGTCATGGTAGTTTCACAGACGGATGGAAGCGGACAAGGGATGGACATCTCAGCAGCAGGGACACGCTGAGACACGCGGAGAAGGGACCAGGAGGGACCGCTGCCACCTAAGCACAGTGCCTTGCACCACAGTTACATGAAAGAAAAACCACATATGTGATACAGACCAATTCGTTATCACCCACAATACCACTATGGGCGTCCCATCCCGGGAAAGGCTCTCACCGCCTCTCGCGGTGCAGGGGATGGAAAGCTCCGTTTCCAACCCAGGCTGCAGCAGCCGAGCCTGGGCACGTGCCTGCTCATCTTCCCCACGCCGCTGCCCGCTCCTCACCCCTGCCCTGCCTCGGTGCCTGCAGCTCAGTCCTTCCCAAAGCTCCGCTCCCAGCAGCAGGCTTGGATAGGAGTGAAAGATGAACTTTAACGGCAGCACGGGTGATAAAAGATGAAATAGAGAGGAGTAAGGGGACGCTAACATCATTTCCCAAGTTGAGCAATGGCCTGCACAAGTTCGCAGCTACCACAAGACTTGTGAACGCGAGATACAGCAACGCACAGAGACTGAAGGGACTCGGCTGCCTGCAGAGAGACCGAAAATAACGCCGGGCTGGAAGATGCAAAGCCTTGACGAGGCAGCCCTCGACCCTGCGGCGCACCCTGCCACCCCTCCTCGGAGATGCCAGGGGGCTGGAGACGTCCCCGCGAGGGGGGAGCATCGGCTGCTCCGGGAAGGCGGCTGAGAAAGGACAGGGACATATATGAAACGTTTCCTGGAGCAGCCGCGGAGACAGCCGGCTTTGCTGGAGACCATGTTTCCACATCGCCCCACAGCTACGAGCGCTCGCGCAGCCCAGTCACGTCTGGCAGCCCGGCGCGAGCTGGCAGCAGCGGCTCCCTTCAAACCCCGGCTTGGGGGGGGGCTCCCGCAGCCCCCCCGACCCGCCGGGCACCCCCGGAAAGCCGACGGGCACCAAGCTCCCTCCTCCGCTCCCTCCAGCTTGGCAGGTCCCATATATACGTGCACTTAGCTGCTGCTCTGCTATACGGCCCAAATTCTGCTTTGTTAGGGTTTTTGGGTTGTTTTCTTTTTTATACTATGTTTAAAGTTGTATATTGTTCCAAAGTTTCCTTGTTTCATGTCATTGTTTGTTACTGTGTTTGAAAGTTGGCACATATTTGTTCAATTAAAGATTTATTTGCACTATTTGTTGAATAAAGATTATTCTTGCTAAAAGCTAAATAAAGTTTCATAAAAACTCACACATCCCATAAACAAAATACAATGTCCTTTCCAAAAAATCGTTGCACAAAACATTTCAAAATCACTCAATTCATTATACAATAAATCCACACACAAAATAACAAAACCTTGCCAGAATACATAATAAAATCTCATTACAACACTTTCAGACCCGAGCTTCAAAGCGGGAACACAAAGCCTCCATGAACCCCTTGGCCTTGAAAATCGCCGACGGCATGGCCGGAGAGACTCCCCGGTACCTTCTGAAAGCCTCCGCACCTCCATCAGCACCCATGGGTGCCAGCTCTCCGCCTCTCCGCTGCTACCGGCGGCTCTAAACTGGCGGTGGCTCCCAGCCAGCGGGTGCCCCCCTGCCCCGGT